>NW_027488610.1:671791-1007687 GCF_050948215.1 Halictus rubicundus
GGATAGGATAGAGGATAGGATAGGATAGAGGATTGGATAGACGATAGGATAGGATAGAGGATAGGATAGGATAGAGGATAGGATAGGATAGAGGATAGGATAGGATAGAGGATAGGATAGGATAGAGGATCGGATAGGATAGAGGATAGAAGATAGGATAGGATAGAGGATAGGATAGGATAGAGGATAGGATAGGATAGAGGATAGGATAGGACAGATGATAGGGTAGGGGTTTTGATAGGATAGAGGATAGGATAGGATAGAAGATAGGATAGGATAGAGGATAGGATAGGATAGAGGATAGGATAGGATAGAAGATAGGATAGGATAGAGGATAGGATAGGATAGAGGATAGAGGACAGGATAGGATAGAGGATAGGATAGGATAGAGGATAGGATAGGATAGAGGATAGGATAGGATAGAAGATAGGATAGGATAGACGATAGGATAGGATAGAGGATAAGATAGGATAGAGGATAGAGGATAGGATAGGATACAGGGAAGGATAGGATTGAGGATAGGATAGGATGGAGGATAGGATAGGATAGAGGATAGGATAGGATAGAGGATTGGATAGACGATAGGATAGGATAGAGGATAGGATAGGATAGAGGATAGGATAGGATAGAGGATAGGATAGGATAGAGGATAGGATAGGATAGAGGATCGGATAGGATAGAGGATAGGATAGGATAGAGGATAGGATAGGATAGAAGATAGGATAGGATAGAGGATAGGATAGGATAGAAGATAGGATAGGATAGAGGATAGGATAGGATAGAGGATAGGATAGGATAGAGGATAGGATAGACGATAGGATAGGATAGAGGATAGGATAGGATAGAGGATAGGATAGCTTAGAGGATAGGATAGGGGATTTGATTGGATAGAGGATAGGATAGGATAGAAGATAGGATAGGATAGAGGATAGAGGATAGATGATAGGATAGATTAGAGGATAGGATAGGGGATACGATAGGATAGAGGATAGGATAGGATAGAGGATATTATAGGATAGAGGATATGATAGGACAGAGGATAGGATAGGGGATTTGATAGGATAGGATAGAGGATAGGATAGACGATAGGATAGGATAGAGCATAGGATAGGATAGAGGATAGGATAGGATAGAGGATAGGATAGGATAGAGGGTAGGATAGAATAGAGGACAGGATAGGATACAGGATTGGATAGGATACAGGAAAGGATAGGATTGAGGATAGGATAGGATGCAGGATAGGATAGGATAGAGGATAGGATAGACGATAGGATAGTATAGAGGATAGGATAGGATAGAGGATAGGATAGGACAGAGGATAGGATAGGGGATTTGATAGGATAGATGATAGGATAGGATAGAGGATAGGATAGGATAGAGGATTGGATGGGATAGAGGATAGGATAGACGATAAGATAGGATAGAGGATACGATAGGATAGAGGATAGGATAGGATAGAGGATAGGATAGGACAGAGGATAGGATAGGGGATTTGATAAGATAGAGGATAGGATAGGATAGAAGATAGGATAGGATAGAGGATAGGATAGGATAGAGGATAGGATAGGATAGAGGATAGGATAGGATAGAGGATAGGATAGGATAGAGGATAGGATAGGATAGAGGATAGGATAGACGATAGGATAGGATAGAGGATAGGATAGGATAGAGGATAGGATAGGATAGAGGATAGGATAGGATAGAGGATAGGATAGGACAGACGATAGGATAGGGGATTTGATAGGATAGAGGATAGGATATGATAGAGCATTGGATAGGATAGAGGATAGATGATAGGATAGGAAAGAGGATAGGATAGGGGATTTGATTGGATAGAGGATAGGATAGGATAGAAGATACGATAGGATAGAGGATAGCATAGGATAGAGGATAGGATAGGATAGAGGATAGAGGACAGGATAGGATAGAGGATAGGATAGGATAGAGGATAGGATAGGATAGAGGATAGGATAGGATAGAAGATAGGATAGGATAGAGGATAGGATAGGATAGAGGATAAGATAGGATAGAGGATAGAGGATAGGATATGATACAGGGAAGGATAGGATTGAGGATAGGATAGGATGGAGGATAGGATAGGATAGAGGATAGGATAGGATAGAGGATTGGATAGACGATAGGATAGGATAGAGGATAGGATAGGATAGAGGATAGGATAGGATAGAGGATAGGATAGGATAGAGGATAGGATAGGATAGAGGATCGGATAGGATAGAGGATAGAAGATAGGATAGGATAGAGGATAGGATAGGATAGAGGATAGGATAGGATAGAGGATAGGATAGGACAGAGGATAGGGTAGGGGTTTTGATAGGATAGAGGATAGGATAGGATAGAAGATAGGATAGGATAGAGGATAGGATAGGATAGAGGATAGGATAGGATAGAAGATAGGATAGGATAGAGGATAGGATAGGATAGTGGATAGGATAGGATAGAGGATAGGATAGACGATAGGATAGGATAGAGGATAGGATAGGATAGAGGATAGGATAGCTTAGAGGATAGGATAGGGGATTTGATTGGATAGAGGATAGGATAGGATAGAAGATAGGATAGGATAGAGGATAGAGGATAGATGATAGGATAGATTAGAGGATAGGATAGGGGATAGGATAGGATAGAGGATAGGATAGGATAGAGGATATTATAGGATAGAGGATATGATAGGACAGAGGATAGGATAGGGGATTTGATAGGATAGGATAGAGGATAGGATAGACGATAGGATAGGATAGAGCATAGGATAGGATAGAGGATAGGATAGGATAGAGGATAGGATAGGATAGAGGGTAGGATAGAATAGAGGACAGGATAGGATACAGGATTGGATAGGATACAGGAAAGGATAGGATTGAGGATAGGATAGGATGCAGGATAGGATAGGATAGAGGATAGGATAGACGATAGGATAGTATAGAGGATAGGATAGGATAGAGGATAGGATAGGACAGAGGATAGGATAGGGGATTTGATAGGATAGATGATAGGATAGGATAGAGGATAGGATAGGATAGAGGATTGGATGGGATAGAGGATAGGATAGAGGATACGATAGGATAGAGGATAGGATAGGATAGAGGATAGAGGGTAGGATAGGATAGAGGATAGGATAGGATAGAGGATAGGATAGACGATAGGATAGTATAGAGGATAGGATAGGATAGAGGATAGGATAGGATAGAAGATACGATAGGATAGAGGATAGCATAGGATAGAGGATAGGATAGGATAGAGGATAGAGGACAGGATAGGATAGAGGATAGGATAGGATAGAGGATAGGATAGGATAGAGGATAGGATAGGATAGAAGATAGGATAGGATAGAGGATAGGATAGGATAGAGGATAAGATAGGATAGAGGATAGAGGATAGGATAGGATACAGGGAAGGATAGGATTGAGGATAGGATAGGATGGAGGATAGGATAGGATAGAGGATAGGATAGGATAGAGGATTGGATAGACGATAGGATAGGATAGAGGATAGGATAGGATAGAGGATAGGATAGGATAGAGGATAGGATAGGATAGAGGATAGGATAGGATAGAGGATCGGATAGGATAGAGGATAGAAGATAGGATAGGATAGAGGATAGGATAGGATAGAGGATAGGATAGGATAGAGGATAGGATAGGACAGAGGATAGGGTAGGGGTTTTGATAGGATAGAGGATAGGATAGGATAGAAGATAGGATAGGATAGAGGATAGGATAGGATAGAGGATAGGATAGGATAGAAGATAGGATAGGATAGAGGATAGGATAGGATAGTGGATAGGATAGGATAGAGGATAGGATAGACGATAGGATAGGATAGAGGATAGGATAGGATAGAGGATAGGATAGCTTAGAGGATAGGATAGGGGATTTGATTGGATAGAGGATAGGATAGGATAGAAGATAGGATAGGATAGAGGATAGAGGATAGATGATAGGATAGATTAGAGGATAGGATAGGGGATAGGATAGGATAGAGGATAGGATAGGATAGAGGATATTATAGGATAGAGGATATGATAGGACAGAGGATAGGATAGGGGATTTGATAGGATAGGATAGAGGATAGGATAGACGATAGGATAGGATAGAGCATAGGATAGGATAGAGGATAGGATAGGATAGAGGATAGGATAGGATAGAGGATAGAGGGTAGGATAGGATAGAGGATAGGATAGGATAGAGGATTGGATGGGATAGAGGATAGGATAGACGATAGGATAGGATAGAGGATACGATAGGATAGAGGATAGGATAGGATAGAAGATAGGATAGGATAGTGGATAGGATAGGATAGAGGATAGGATAGGATAGAGGATAGGATAGGATAGAGGATAGGATAGACGATAGGATAGGATAGAGGATAGGATAGGATAGAGGATAGGATAGGATAGAGGATAGGATAGGATAGAGGATAGGATAGGACAGACGATAGGATAGGGGATTTGATAGGATAGAGGATAGGATAGGATAGAGCATTGGATAGGATAGAGGATAGGATAGGGGATTTGATTGGATAGAGGATAGGATAGGATAGAAGATACGATAGGATAGAGGAAAGGATAGGATAGAGGATAGGATAGGATAGAGGATAGAGGACAGGATAGGATAGAGGATAGGATAGGATAGGATAGAGGATAGGATAGGATAGAGGATAGGATAGGATAGAAGATAGGATAGGATAGAGGATAGGATAGGATAGAGGATAAGATAGGATAGAGGATAGAGGATAGGATAGGATAGAGGTTAGGATTGGATAGAGGATAGGACAGGATAGAGGATAGGATAGGATAGAGGATAGGATAGGATAGAGGATAGGATAGGATAGAGGATAGGATAGGATAGAGGATTGGATAGAGGATAGGATAGGATAGAGGATATTATAGGATAGAGGATATGATAGGATAGAGAATAGGATAGGATAGAGGATTGGATGGGATAGAGGATAGGATAGACGATAGGATAGGATAGAGGATAGGATAGGATAGAGGATAGGATAGGATAGAGGACAGGATAGGATACAGGATTGGACAGGATACAGGAAACGATAGGATTGAGGATAGGATAGGATGCAGGATAGGATAGGATAGAGTATAGGATATGATAGAGGATAGGATAGACGATAGGATAGTATAGAGGATAGGATAGGATAGAGGATAGGATAGGACAGAGGATAGGATAGGGGATTTGATAGGATAGATGATAGGATAGGATAGAGGATTGGATAGGATAGAGGATAGATGATAGGATAGGATAGAGGATAGGATAGGGGATTTGATAGGATAGAGGATCGGATAGGATAGAAAATAGGATAGGATAGAGGATAGGATAGACGATAGGATATGATAGAGGATAGGATAGGATAGAGGATAGGATAGGACAGAGGATAGAATAGGGGATTTAATAGGATAGAGGATAGGATAGGATTGAAGATAGGATAGGATAGAGGATAGGATAGGATAGAGGATAGGATAGGACAGAGGATAGAATAGGGGATTTAATAGGATAGAGGATAGGATAGGATTGAAGATAGGATAGGATAGAGGATAGGATAGGATAGAGGATAGGATAGGATAGAGGATATTATAGGATAGAGGATATGATAGGATAGAGGATAGGATAGGATAGAGGATTGGATGGGATAGAGGATAGGATAGGGGATTTGATAGGATAGATGATAGGATAGGATAGAGGATAGGATAGGATAGAGGATTGGATGGGATAGAGGATAGGATAGACGATAAGATAGGATAGAGGATACGATAGGATAGAGGATAGGATAGGATAGAGGATAGAGGGTAGGATAGGATAGAGGATAGGATAGGATAGAGGATTGGATGGGATAGAGGATAGGATAGACGATAGGATAGGATAGAGGATACGATAGGATAGAGGATAGGATAGGATAGAAGATAGGATAGGATAGAGGATAGGATAGGATAGAGGATAGGATAGGATAGAGGATAGGATAGGATAGAGGATAGGATAGACGATAGGATAGGATAGAGGATAGGATAGGATAGAGGATAGGATAGGATAGAGGATAGGATAGGATAGAGGATAGGATAGGACAGACGATAGGATAGGGGATTTGATAGGATAGAGGATAGGATAGGATAGAGCATTGGATAGGATAGAGGATAGATGATAGGATAGGATAGAGGATAGGATAGGGGATTTGATTGGATAGAGGATAGGATAGGATAGAAGATACGATAGGATAGAGGAAAGGATAGGATAGAGGATAGGATAGGATAGAGGATAGAGGACAGGATAGGATAGAGGATAGGATAGGATAGGATAGAGGATAGGATAGGATAGAGGATAGGATAGGATAGAAGATAGGATAGGATAGAGGATAGGATAGGATAGAGGATAAGATAGGATAGAGGATAGAGGATAGGATAGGATAGAGGTTAGGATTGGATAGAGGATAGGACAGGATAGAGGATAGGATAGGATAGAGGATAGGATAGGATAGAGGATAGGATAGGATAGAGGATAGGATAGGATAGAGGATTGTATAGAGGATAGGATAGGATAGAGGATATTATAGGATAGAGGATATGATAGGATAGAGGATAGGATAGGATAGAGGATTGGATGGGATAGAGGATAGGATAGACGATAGGATAGGATAGAGGATAGGATAGGATAGAGGATAGGATAGGATAGAGGACAGGATAGGATACAGGATTGGACAGGATACAGGAAAGGATAGGATTGAGGATAGGATAGGATGCAGGATAGGGTAGGATAGAGTATAGGATATGATAGAGGATAGGATAGACGATAGGATAGTATAGAGGATAGGATAGGATAGAGGATAGGATAGGACAGAGGATAGGATAGGGGATTTGATAGGATAGATGATAGGATAGGATAGAGGATTGGATAGGATAGAGGATAGATGATAGGATAGGATAGAGGATAGGATAGGGGATTTGATAGGATAGAGGATCGGATAGGATAGAAAATAGGATAGGATAGAGGATAGGATAGACGATAGGATATGATAGAGGATAGGATAGGATAGAGGATAGGATAGGACAGAGGATAGAATAGGGGATTTAATAGGATAGAGGATAGGATAGGATTGAAGATAGGATAGGATAGAGGATAGGATAGGATAGAGGATAGGATAGGACAGAGGATAGAATAGGGGATTTAATAGGATAGAGGATAGGATAGGATTGAAGATAGGATAGGATAGAGGATAGGATAGGATAGAGGATAGGATAGGATAGAGGATAGGATAGGATAGAGGATAGGATAGGATAGAGGATAGGATAGGATAGAGGATAGGATAGGATAGAGGATAGGATAGAGGATAGGATAGGATAGAGGATATTATAGGATAGAGGATATGATAGGATAGAGGATAGGATAGGATAGAGGATTGGATGGGATAGAGGATAGGATAGACGATAGGATAGGATAGAGGATACGATAGGATAGAGGATAGGATAGGATAGAGGATAGAGGGTAGGATAGGATAGAGGATAGGATAGGATAGAGGATTGGATGGGATAGAGGATAGGATAGACGATAGGATAGGATAGAGGATACGATAGGATAGAGGATAGGATAGGATAGAGGATAGAGGGTAGGATAGGATAGAGGATAGGATAGGATAGAGGATTGGATGGGATAGAGGATAGGATAGACGATAGGATAGGATAGAGGATACGATAGGATAGAGGATAGGATAGGATAGAGGACAGGATAGGATACAGGATTGGATAGGATACAGGGAAGGATAGGATTGAGGATAGGATAGGATGGAGGATAGGATAGGATAGAGGATAGGATAGGATAGAGGATTGGATAGACGATAGGATAGGATAGAGGATAGGATAGGATAGAGGATAGGATAGGATAGAGGATAGGATAGGATAGAGGATAGGATAGGATAGAGGATAGGATAGGATAGAGGATAGGATAGGATAGAGGATAGGATAGGATAGAGGATAGGATAGGATAGAGGATAGGATAGACGATAGGATAGGATAGAGGATAGGATAGGATAGAGGATAGGATAGGATAGAGGATAGGATAGGACAGAGGATAGGATAGGGGATTTGATAGGATAGAGGATAGGATAGGATAGAAGATAGGATAGGATAGAGGATAGGATAGGATAGAGGATAGGATAGGATAGAGGATAGGATAGGATAGAGGATAGGATAGGATAGAGGATAGGATAGACGATAGGATAGGATAGAGGATAGGATAGGATAGAGGATAGGATAGGATAGAGGATAGGATAGGATAGAGGATAGGATAGGACAGACGATAGGATAGGGGATTTGATAGGATAGAGGATAGGATAGGATAGAGGATAGGATAGGATAGAGGATAGGATAGGATAGAGGATCGGATAGGATAGAGGATAGAAGATAGGATAGGATAGAGGATAGGATAGGATAGAGGATAGGATAGGATAGAGGATAGGATAGGACAGAGGATAGGGTAGGGGTTTTGATAGGATAGAGGATAGGATAGGATAGAAGATAGGATAGGATAGAGGATAGGATAGGATAGAGGATAGGATAGGATAGAGGATAAGATAGGATAGAGGATAGAGGATAGGATAGGATAGAGGTTAGGATTGGATAGAGGATAGGACAGGATAGAGGATAGGATAGGATAGAGGATAGGATAGGATAGAGGATAGGATAGGATAGAGGATAGGATAGGGTAGAGGATTGGATAGAGGATAGGATAGGATAGAGGATATTATAGGATAGAGGATATGATAGGATAGAGGATAGGATAGGATAGAGGATTGGATGGGATAGAGGATAGCATAGACGATAGGATAGGATAGAGGATAGGATAGGATAGAGGATAGGATAGGATTGAGGACAGGATAGGATACAGGATTGGACAGGATACAGGAAAGGATAGGATTGAGGATAGGATAGGATGCAGGATAGGATAGGATAGAGTATAGGATATGATAGAGGATAGGATAGACGATAGGATAGTATAGAGGATAGGATAGGATAGAGGATAGGATAGGACAGAGGATAGGATAGGGGATTTGATAGGATAGATGATAGGATAGGATAGAGGATTGGATAGGATAGAGGATAGATGATAGGATAGGATAGAGGATAGGATAGGGGATTTGATAGGATAGAGGATCGGATAGGATAGAAAATAGGATAGGATAGAGGATAGGATAGACGATAGGATATGATAGAGGATAGGATAGGATAGATAATAGGATAGGACAGAGGATAGAATAGGGGATTTAATAGGATAGAGGATAGGATAGGATTGAAGATAGGATAGGATAGAGGATAGGATAGGATAGAGGATAGGATAGGATAGAGGATTGGATAGAGGATAGGATAGGATAGAGGATATTATAGGATAGAGGATATGATAGGATAGAGGATAGGATAGGATAGAGGATTGGATGGGATAGAGGATAGGATAGACGATAGGATAGGATAGAGGATACGATAGGATAGAGGATAGGATAGGATAGAGGACAGGATAGGATACAGGATTGGATAGGATACAGGGAAGGATAGGATTGAGGATAGGATAGGATGGAGGATAGGATAGGATAGAGGATAGGAGAGGATAGAGGATTGAATAGACGATAGGATAGGATAGAGGATAGGATAGGATAGAGGATAGGATAGGATAGAGGATAGGATAGGATAGAGGATAGGATAGGATAGAGGATAGGATAGGATAGAGGATAGGATAGGATAGAGGATAGGATAGGATAGAGGATAGGATAGGATAGAGGATAGGATAGACGATAGGATAGGATAGAGGATAGGATAGGATAGAGGATAGGATAGGATAGAGGATAGGATAGGACAGAGGATAGGATAGGGGATTTGATAGGATAGAGGATAGGATAGGATAGAAGATAGGATAGGATAGAGGATAGGATAGAGGATAGGATAGGATAGAGGATAGGATAGGATAGAGGATAGGATAGGACAGACGATAGGATAGGGGATTTGATAGGATAGAGGATAGGATATGATAGAGCATTGGATAGGATAGAGGATAGATGATAGGATAGGATAGAGGATAGGATAGGGGATTTGATTGGATAGAGGATAGGATAGGATAGAAGATACGATAGGATAGAGGATAGGATAGGATAGAGGATAGGATAGGATAGAGGATAGAGGACAGGATAGGATAGAGGATAGGATAGGATAGAGGATAGGATAGGATAGAGGATAGGATAGGATAGAAGATAGGATAGGATAGAGGATAGGATAGGATAGAGGATAAGATAGGATAGAGGATAGAGGATAGGATAGGATAGAGGTTAGGATTGGATAGAGGATAGGATAGGATAGAAGATAGGGTAGGACAGAGGATAGTATAGGATAGAGGATAGGATAGGATAGAGGATAGGATAGAGGATAGGATAGGATAGAGGATAGGATAGGATAGAGTATAGGATAGGATAGAGGATAGAATAGGATAGAGGATAGGATAGGATAGAGGATAGGATAGGACAGAGGATAGAATAGGGGATTTAATAGGATAGAGGATAGGATAGGATAGAGGATAGGATAGGATAGAGGATAGGATAGGATAGAGGATTGGATAGAGGATAGGATAGGATAGAGGATAGGATAGGGGATTTGATTGGATAGAGGATAGGATAGGATAGAAGATAGGATAGGATAGAGGATAGATGATAGGATAGGATAGAGGATAGGATAGGGGATAGGATAGGATAGAGGATAGGATAGGATAGAAGATAGGATAGGATAGATGATAGGATAGGATAGAGGATAGGATAGGATAGAGGGTAGGATAGAATAGAGGACAGGATAGGATACAGGATTGGATAGGATACAGGAAAGGATAGGATTGAGGATAGGATAGGATGCAGGATAGGATAGGATAGGATAGAGTATAGGATAGGATAGAGGATAGGATAGACGATAGGATAGTATAGAGGATAGGATAGGATAGAGGATAGGATAGGACAGAGGATAGGATAGGGGATTTGATAGGATAGATGATAGGATAGGATAGAGGATTGGATAGGATAGAGGATAGATGATAGGATAGGATAGAGGATAGGATAGGGGATTTGATAGGATAGAGGATCGGATAGGATAGAAGATAGGATAGGATAGAGGATAGGATAGACGATAGGATATGATAGAGGATAGGATAGGATAGAGGATAGGATAGGACAGAGGATAGAATAGGGGATTTGATAGGATAGAGGATAGGATAGGATTGAAGATAGGATAGGATAGAGGATAGGATAGGATAGAGGATAGGATAGGATAGAGGATAGGATAGGATAGAGGATGGGATAGGATAGAGGATTGGATGGGATAGAAGATAGGATAGACGATAGGATAGGATAGAGGATACGATAGGATAGAGGATAGGATAGGATAGAGGATAGAGGGTAGGATAGGATAGAGGATAGGATAGGATAGAGGATTGGATGGGATAGAGGATAGGATAGACGATAGGATAGGATAGAGGATACGATAGGATAGAGGATAGGATAGGATAGAGGACAGGATAGGATACAGGATTGGATAGGATACAGGGAAGTATAGGATTGAGGATAGGATAGGATGGAGGATAGGATAGGATAGAGGATAGGATAGGATAGAGGATTGGATAGACGATAGGATAGGATAGAGGATAGGATAGGATAGAGGATAGGATAGGATAGAGGATAGGATAGGATAGAGGATAGGATAGGATAGAGGATAGGATAGGATAGAGGATAGGATAGGATAGAGGATAGGATAGGATAGAGGATAGGATAGGATAGAGGATAGGATAGGATAGAGGATAGGATAGACGATAGGATAGGATAGAGGATAGGATAGGATAGAGGATAGGATAGGATAGAGGATAGGATAGGACAGAGGATAGGATAGGGGATTTGATAGGATAGAGGATAGGATAGGATAGAAGATAGGATAGGATAGAGGATAGGATAGGATAGAGGATAGGATAGGATAGAGGATAGGATAGGATAGAGGATAGGATAGGATAGATGATAGGATAGGATAGAGGATAGGATAGACGATAGGATAGGATAGAGGATAGGATAGGATAGAGGATAGGATAGGATAGAGGATAGGATAGGATAGAGGATAGGATAGGATAGAGGCTAGGATAGGACAGACGATAGGATAGGGGATTTGATAGGATAGAGGATAGGATAGGATAGAGCATTGGATAGGATAGAGGATAGATGATAGGATAGGATAGAGGATAGGATAGGGGATTTGATTGGATAGAGGATAGGATAGGATAGAAGATACGATAGGATAGAGGATAGGATAGGATAGAGGATAGGATAGGATAGAGGATAGGATAGGATAGAGGATAGGATAGGATAGAGGACAGGATAGGATAGAAGATAGGATAGACGATAGGATAGGATAGAGGATACGATAGGATAGAGGATAGGATAGGATAGAGGATAGAGGGTAGGATAGGATAGAGGATAGGATAGGATAGAGGATTGGATGGGATAGAGGATAGGATAGACGATAGGATAGGATAGAGGATACGATAGGATAGAGGATAGGATAGGATAGAGGACAGGATAGGATACAGGATTGGATAGGATACAGGGAAGTATAGGATTGAGGATAGGATAGGATGGAGGATAGGATAGGATAGAGGATAGGATAGGATAGAGGATTGGATAGACGATAGGATAGGATAGAGGATAGGATAGGATAGAGGATAGGATAGGATAGAGGATAGGATAGGATAGAGGATAGGATAGGATAGAGGATAGGATAGGATAGAGGATAGGATAGGATAGAGGATAGGATAGGATAGAGGGTAGGATAGGATAGAGGATAGGATAGACGATAGGATAGGATAGAGGATAGGATAGGATAGATAATAGGATAGGACAGAGGATAGAATAGGGGATTTAATAGGATAGAGGATAGGATAGGATTGAAGATAGGATAGGATAGAGGATAGGATAGGATAGAGGATAGGATAGGATAGAGGATAGGATAGGATAGAGGATAGGATAGGATAGAGGATAGGATAGGACAGACGATAGGATAGGGGATTTGATAGGATAGAGGATAGGATATGATAGAGCATTGGATAGGATAGAGGATAGATGATAGGATAGGATAGAGGATAGGATAGGGGATTTGATTGGATAGAGGATAGGATAGGATAGAAGATACGATAGGATAGAGGATAGGATAGGATAGAGGATAGGATAGGATAGAGGATAGAGGACAGGATAGGATAGAGGATAGGATAGGATAGAGGATAGGATAGGATAGAGGATAGGATAGGATAGAAGATAGGATAGGATAGAGGATAGGATAGGATAGAGGATAAGATAGGATAGAGGATAGAGGATAGGATAGGATAGAGGTTAGGATTGGATAGAGGATAGGATAGGATAGAGGATAGGATAGGATAGAGGATAGGATAGGATAGAGGATAGGATAGGACAGAGGATAGGGTAGGGGATTTGATAGGATAGAGGATAGGATAGGATAGAAGATAGGGTAGGACAGAGGATAGTATAGGATAGAGTATAGGATATGATAGAGGATAGGATAGACGATAGGATAGTATAGAGGATAGGATAGGATAGAGGATAGGATAGGACAGAGGATAGGATAGGGGATTTGATAGGATAGATGATAGGATAGGATAGAGGATTGGATAGGATAGAGGATAGATGATAGGATAGGATAGAGGATAGGATAGGGGATTTGATAGGATAGAGGATCGGATAGGATAGAAAATAGGATAGGATAGAGGATAGGATAGACGATAGGATATGATAGAGGATAGGATAGGATAGATAATAGGATAGGACAGAGGATAGAATAGGGGATTTAATAGGATAGAGGATAGGATAGGATTGAAGATAGGATAGGATAGAGGATAGGATAGGATAGAGGATAGGATAGGATAGAGGATTGGATAGAGGATAGGATAGGATAGAGGATATTATAGGATAGAGGATATGATAGGATAGAGGATAGGATAGGATAGAGGATTGGATGGGATAGAGGATAGGATAGACGATAGGATAGGATAGAGGATACGATAGGATAGAGGATAGGATAGGATAGAGGACAGGATAGGATACAGGATTGGATAGGATACAGGGAAGGATAGGATTGAGGATAGGATAGGATGGAGGATAGGATAGGATAGAGGATAGGAGAGGATAGAGGATTGAATAGACGATAGGATAGGATAGAGGATAGGATAGGATAGAGGATAGGATAGGATAGAGGATAGGATAGGATAGAGGATAGGATAGGATAGAGGATAGGATAGGATAGAGGATAGGATAGGATAGAGGATAGGATAGGATAGAGGATAGGATAGGATAGAGGATAGGATAGACGATAGGATAGGATAGAGGATAGGATAGGATAGAGGATAGGATAGGATAGAGGATAGGATAGGACAGAGGATAGGATAGGGGATTTGATAGGATAGAGGATAGGATAGGATAGAAGATAGGATAGGATAGAGGATAGGATAGAGGATAGGATAGGATAGAGGATAGGATAGGATAGAGGATAGGATAGGACAGACGATAGGATAGGGGATTTGATAGGATAGAGGATAGGATATGATAGAGCATTGGATAGGATAGAGGATAGATGATAGGATAGGATAGAGGATAGGATAGGGGATTTGATTGGATAGAGGATAGGATAGGATAGAAGATACGATAGGATAGAGGATAGGATAGGATAGAGGATAGGATAGGATAGAGGATAGAGGACAGGATAGGATAGAGGATAGGATAGGATAGAGGATAGGATAGGATAGAGGATAGGATAGGATAGAAGATAGGATAGGATAGAGGATAGGATAGGATAGAGGATAAGATAGGATAGAGGATAGAGGATAGGATAGGATAGAGGTTAGGATTGGATAGAGGATAGGATAGGATAGAAGATAGGGTAGGACAGAGGATAGTATAGGATAGAGGATAGGATAGGATAGAGGATAGGATAGAGGATAGGATAGGATAGAGGATAGGATAGGATAGAGTATAGGATAGGATAGAGGATAGAATAGGATAGAGGATAGGATAGGATAGAGGATAGGATAGGACAGAGGATAGAATAGGGGATTTAATAGGATAGAGGATAGGATAGGATAGAGGATAGGATAGGATAGAGGATAGGATAGGATAGAGGATTGGATAGAGGATAGGATAGGATAGAGGATAGGATAGGGGATTTGATTGGATAGAGGATAGGATAGGATAGAAGATAGGATAGGATAGAGGATAGATGATAGGATAGGATAGAGGATAGGATAGGGGATAGGATAGGATAGAGGATAGGATAGGATAGAAGATAGGATAGGATAGATGATAGGATAGGATAGAGGATAGGATAGGATAGAGGGTAGGATAGAATAGAGGACAGGATAGGATACAGGATTGGATAGGATACAGGAAAGGATAGGATTGAGGATAGGATAGGATGCAGGATAGGATAGGATAGGATAGAGTATAGGATAGGATAGAGGATAGGATAGACGATAGGATAGTATAGAGGATAGGATAGGATAGAGGATAGGATAGGACAGAGGATAGGATAGGGGATTTGATAGGATAGATGATAGGATAGGATAGAGGATTGGATAGGATAGAGGATAGATGATAGGATAGGATAGAGGATAGGATAGGGGATTTGATAGGATAGAGGATCGGATAGGATAGAAGATAGGATAGGATAGAGGATAGGATAGACGATAGGATATGATAGAGGATAGGATAGGATAGAGGATAGGATAGGACAGAGGATAGAATAGGGGATTTGATAGGATAGAGGATAGGATAGGATTGAAGATAGGATAGGATAGAGGATAGGATAGGATAGAGGATAGGATAGGATAGAGGATAGGATAGGATAGAGGATAGGATAGGATAGAGGATTGGATGGGATAGAAGATAGGATAGACGATAGGATAGGATAGAGGATACGATAGGATAGAGGATAGGATAGGATAGAGGATAGAGGGTAGGATAGGATAGAGGATAGGATAGGATAGAGGATTGGATGGGATAGAGGATAGGATAGACGATAGGATAGGATAGAGGATACGATAGGATAGAGGATAGGATAGGATAGAGGACAGGATAGGATACAGGATTGGATAGGATACAGGGAAGTATAGGATTGAGGATAGGATAGGATGGAGGATAGGATAGGATAGAGGATAGGATAGGATAGAGGATTGGATAGACGATAGGATAGGATAGAGGATAGGATAGGATAGAGGATAGGATAGGATAGAGGATAGGATAGGATAGAGGATAGGATAGGATAGAGGATAGGATAGGATAGAGGATAGGATAGGATAGAGGATAGGATAGGATAGAGGATAGGATAGGATAGAGGATAGGATAGGATAGAGGATAGGATAGACGATAGGATAGGATAGAGGATAGGATAGGATAGAGGATAGGATAGGATAGAGGATAGGATAGGACAGAGGATAGGATAGGGGATTTGATAGGATAGAGGATAGGATAGGATAGAAGATAGGATAGGATAGAGGATAGGATAGGATAGAGGATAGGATAGGATAGAGGATAGGATAGGATAGAGGATAGGATAGGATAGATGATAGGATAGGATAGAGGATAGGATAGACGATAGGATAGGATAGAGGATAGGATAGGATAGAGGATAGGATAGGATAGAGGATAGGATAGGATAGAGGATAGGATAGGATAGAGGCTAGGATAGGACAGACGATAGGATAGGGGATTTGATAGGATAGAGGATAGGATAGGATAGAGCATTGGATAGGATAGAGGATAGATGATAGGATAGGATAGAGGATAGGATAGGGGATTTGATTGGATAGAGGATAGGATAGGATAGAAGATACGATAGGATAGAGGATAGGATAGGATAGAGGATAGGATAGGATAGAGGATAGGATAGGATAGAGGATAGGATAGGATAGAGGACAGGATAGGATAGAAGATAGGATAGACGATAGGATAGGATAGAGGATACGATAGGATAGAGGATAGGATAGGATAGAGGATAGAGGGTAGGATAGGATAGAGGATAGGATAGGATAGAGGATTGGATGGGATAGAGGATAGGATAGACGATAGGATAGGATAGAGGATACGATAGGATAGAGGATAGGATAGGATAGAGGACAGGATAGGATACAGGATTGGATAGGATACAGGGAAGTATAGGATTGAGGATAGGATAGGATGGAGGATAGGATAGGATAGAGGATAGGATAGGATAGAGGATTGGATAGACGATAGGATAGGATAGAGGATAGGATAGGATAGAGGATAGGATAGGATAGAGGATAGGATAGGATAGAGGATAGGATAGGATAGAGGATAGGATAGGATAGAGGATAGGATAGGATAGAGGATAGGATAGGATAGAGGGTAGGATAGGATAGAGGATAGGATAGACGATAGGATAGGATAGAGGATAGGATAGGATAGATAATAGGATAGGACAGAGGATAGAATAGGGGATTTAATAGGATAGAGGATAGGATAGGATTGAAGATAGGATAGGATAGAGGATAGGATAGGATAGAGGATAGGATAGGATAGAGGATAGGATAGGATAGAGGATAGGATAGGATAGAGGATAGGATAGGACAGACGATAGGATAGGGGATTTGATAGGATAGAGGATAGGATATGATAGAGCATTGGATAGGATAGAGGATAGATGATAGGATAGGATAGAGGATAGGATAGGGGATTTGATTGGATAGAGGATAGGATAGGATAGAAGATACGATAGGATAGAGGATAGGATAGGATAGAGGATAGGATAGGATAGAGGATAGAGGACAGGATAGGATAGAGGATAGGATAGGATAGAGGATAGGATAGGATAGAGGATAGGATAGGATAGAAGATAGGATAGGATAGAGGATAGGATAGGATAGAGGATAAGATAGGATAGAGGATAGAGGATAGGATAGGATAGAGGTTAGGATTGGATAGAGGATAGGATAGGATAGAGGATAGGATAGGATAGAGGATAGGATAGGATAGAGGATAGGATAGGACAGAGGATAGGGTAGGGGATTTGATAGGATAGAGGATAGGATAGGATAGAAGATAGGGTAGGACAGAGGATAGTATAGGATAGAGGATAGGATAGGATAGAGGATAGGATAGAGGATAGGATAGGATAGAGGATAGGATAGGATAGAGTATAGGATAGGATAGAGGATAGAATAGGATAGAGGATAGGATAGGATAGAGGATAGGATAGGACAGAGGATAGAATAGGGGATTTAATAGGATAGAGGATAGGATAGGATAGAGGATAGGATAGGATAGAGGATAGGATAGGATAGAGGATTGGATAGAGGATAGGATAGGATAGAGGATATTATAGGATAGAGGATATGATAGGATAGAGGATAGGATAGGATAGAGGATTGGATGGGATAGAGGATAGGATAGGATAGAAGATAGGATAGACGATAGGATAGGATAGACGATAGGGTAGGATAGAGGATAGGATAGGATAGAGGATAGGATAGGATAGAGGATAGGATAGAGGATAGGATAGGATAGAGGATAGGATAGGACAGAGGATAGGATAGGGGATTTGATAGGATAGAGGATAGGATAGGATAGAGGATTGGATAGGATAGAGGATAGATGATAGGATAGGATAGAGGATAGGATAGGGGATTTGATTGGATAGAGGATAGGATAGGATAGAAGATAGGATAGGATAGAGGATAGGATAGGATAGAGGGTAGGATAGAATAGAGGACAGGATAGGATACAGGATTGGA
Source organism: Halictus rubicundus (assembly GCF_050948215.1). Classification (NCBI taxonomy): domain Eukaryota; kingdom Metazoa; phylum Arthropoda; class Insecta; order Hymenoptera; family Halictidae; genus Halictus; species Halictus rubicundus. The sequence goes on from NW_027488610.1 coordinate 690,628, forward strand.
TAGGATACAGGAAAGGATAGGATTGAGGATAGGATAGGATGCAGGATAGGATAGGATAGGATAGAGTATAGGATAGGATAGAGGATAGGATAGACGATAGGATAGTATAGAGGATAGGATAGGATAGAGGATAGGATAGGACAGAGGATAGGATAGGGGATTTGATAGGATAGATGATAGGATAGGATAGAGGATTGGATAGGATAGAGGATAGATGATAGGATAGGATAGAGGATAGGATAGGGGATTTGATAGGATAGAGGATCGGATAGGATAGAAGATAGGATAGGATAGAGGATAGGATAGACGATAGGATATGATAGAGGATAGGATAGGATAGAGGATAGGATAGGACAGAGGATAGAATAGGGGATTTGATAGGATAGAGGATAGGATAGGATTGAAGATAGGATAGGATAGAGGATAGGATAGGATAGAGGATAGGATAGGATAGAGGATAGGATAGGATAGAGGATAGGATAGGATAGAGGATTGGATGGGATAGAAGATAGGATAGACGATAGGATAGGATAGAGGATACGATAGGATAGAGGATAGGATAGGATAGAGGATAGAGGGTAGGATAGGATAGAGGATAGGATAGGATAGAGGATTGGATGGGATAGAGGATAGGATAGACGATAGGATAGGATAGAGGATACGATAGGATAGAGGATAGGATAGGATAGAGGACAGGATAGGATACAGGATTGGATAGGATACAGGGAAGTATAGGATTGAGGATAGGATAGGATGGAGGATAGGATAGGATAGAGGATAGGATAGGATAGAGGATTGGATAGACGATAGGATAGGATAGAGGATAGGATAGGATAGAGGATAGGATAGGATAGAGGATAGGATAGGATAGAGGATAGGATAGGATAGAGGATAGGATAGGATAGAGGATAGGATAGGATAGAGGATAGGATAGGATAGAGGATAGGATAGACGATAGGATAGGATAGAGGATAGGATAGGATAGAGGATAGGATAGGATAGAGGATAGGATAGGACAGAGGATAGGATAGGGGATTTGATAGGATAGAGGATAGGATAGGATAGAAGATAGGATAGGATAGAGGATAGGATAGGATAGAGGATAGGATAGGATAGAGGATAGGATAGGATAGAGGATAGGATAGGATAGATGATAGGATAGGATAGAGGATAGGATAGACGATAGGATAGGATAGAGGATATGATAGGATAGATTATAGGATAGGATAGAGGATAGGATAGGACAGAGGATAGGATAGGGGATTTGATAGGATAGAGGATAGGATAGGATAGAAGATAGGATAGGATAGAGGATAGGATAGGATAGAGGATAGGATAGGATAGAGGATAGGATAGGATAGAGGATAGGATAGGATAGATGATAGGATAGGATAGAGGATAGGATAGGATAGAGGATAGGATAGGATAGAGGATAGGATAGGATAGAGGATAGGATAGGATAGAGGATAGGATAGACGATAGGATAGGATAGAGGATAGGATAGGATAGAGGATAGGATAGGACAGAGGATAGGATAGGGGATTTGATAGGATAGATGATAGGATAGGATAGAGGATTGGATAGGATAGAGGATAGATGATAGGATAGGATAGAGGATAGGATAGGGGATTTGATAGGATAGAGGATCGGATAGGATAGAAGATAGGATAGGATAGAGGATAGGATAGACGATAGGATAGGATAGAGGATAGGATAGGACAGAGGATAGAATAGGGGATTTGATAGGATAGAGGATAGGATAGGATTGAAGATAGGATAGGATAGAGGATAGGATAGGATAGAGGATAGGATAGGATAGAGGATAGGATAGGATAGAGGATAGGATAGGATAGAGGATTGGATGGGATAGAAGATAGGATAGACGATAGGATAGGATAGAGGATACGATAGGATAGAGGATAGGATAGGATAGAGGATAGAGGGTAGGATAGGATAGAGGATAGGATAGGATAGAGGATTGGATGGGATAGAGGATAGGATAGGATAGAGGATACGATAGGATAGAGGATAGGATAGGATAGAGGACAGGATAGGATACAGGATTGGATAGGATACAGGGAAGTATAGGATTGAGGATAGGATAGGATGGAGGATAGGATAGGATAGAGGATAGGATAGGATAGAGGATTGGATAGACGATAGGATAGGATAGAGGATAGGATAGGATAGAGGATAGGATAGGATAGAGGATAGGATAGGATAGAGGATAGGATAGGATAGAGGATAGGATAGGATAGAGGATAGGATAGGATAGAGGATAGGATAGGATAGAGGATAGGATAGACGATAGGATAGGATAGAGGATAGGATAGGATAGAGGATAGGATAGGATAGAGGATAGGATAGGACAGAGGATAGGATAGGGGATTTGATAGGATAGAGGATAGGATAGGATAGAAGATAGGATAGGATAGAGGATAGGATAGGATAGAGGATAGGATAGGATAGAGGATAGGATAGGATAGAGGATAGGATAGGATAGATGATAGGATAGGATAGAGGATAGGATAGACGATAGGATAGGATAGAGGATAGGATAGGATAGAGGATAGGATAGGATAGAGGATAGGATAGGATAGAGGATAGGATAGGATAGAGGCTAGGATAGGACAGACGATAGGATAGGGGATTTGATAGGATAGAGGATAGGATAGGATAGAGCATTGGATAGGATAGAGGATAGATGATAGGATAGGATAGAGGATAGGATAGGGGATTTGATTGGATAGAGGATAGGATAGGATACAGGATTGGATAGGATACAGGGAAGTATAGGATTGAGGATAGGATAGGATGGAGGATAGGATAGGATAGAGGATAGGATAGGATAGAGGATTGGATAGACGATAGGATAGGATAGAGGATAGGATAGGATAGAGGATAGGATAGGATAGAGGATAGGATAGGATAGAGGATAGGATAGGATAGAGGATAGGATAGGATAGAGGATAGGATAGGATAGAGGATAGGATAGGATAGAGGATAGGATAGGATAGAGGATAGGATAGACGATAGGATAGGATAGAGGATATGATAGGATAGATTATAGGATAGGATAGAGGATAGGATAGGACAGAGGATAGGATAGGGGATTTGATAGGATAGAGGATAGGATAGGATAGAAGATAGGATAGGATAGAGGATAGGATAGGATAGAGGATAGGATAGGATAGAGGATAGGATAGGATAGAGGATAGGATAGGATAGATGATAGGATAGGATAGAGGATAGGATAGGATAGAGGATAGGATAGGATAGAGGATAGGATAGGATAGAGGATAGGATAGGATAGAGGATAGGATAGACGATAGGATAGGATAGAGGATAGGATAGGATAGAGGATAGGATAGGACAGAGGATAGGATAGGGGATTTGATAGGATAGATGATAGGATAGGATAGAGGATTGGATAGGATAGAGGATAGATGATAGGATAGGATAGAGGATAGGATAGGGGATTTGATAGGATAGAGGATCGGATAGGATAGAAGATAGGATAGGATAGAGGATAGGATAGACGATAGGATAGGATAGAGGATAGGATAGGACAGAGGATAGAATAGGGGATTTGATAGGATAGAGGATAGGATAGGATTGAAGATAGGATAGGATAGAGGATAGGATAGGATAGAGGATAGGATAGGATAGAGGATAGGATAGGATAGAGGATAGGATAGGATAGAGGATTGGATGGGATAGAAGATAGGATAGACGATAGGATAGGATAGAGGATACGATAGGATAGAGGATAGGATAGGATAGAGGATAGAGGGTAGGATAGGATAGAGGATAGGATAGGATAGAGGATTGGATGGGATAGAGGATAGGATAGACGATAGGATAGGATAGAGGATACGATAGGATAGAGGATAGGATAGGATAGAGGACAGGATAGGATACAGGATTGGATAGGATACAGGGAAGTATAGGATTGAGGATAGGATAGGATGGAGGATAGGATAGGATAGAGGATAGGATAGGATAGAGGATTGGATAGACGATAGGATAGGATAGAGGATAGGATAGGATAGAGGATAGGATAGGATAGAGGATAGGATAGGATAGAGGATAGGATAGGATAGAGGATAGGATAGGATAGAGGATAGGATAGGATAGAGGATAGGATAGGATAGAGGATAGGATAGGATAGAGGATAGGATAGACGATAGGATAGGATAGAGGATAGGATAGGATAGAGGATAGGATAGGATAGAGGATAGGATAGGACAGAGGATAGGATAGGGGATTTGATAGGATAGAGGATAGGATAGGATAGAAGATAGGATAGGATAGAGGATAGGATAGGATAGAGGATAGGATAGGATAGAGGATAGGATAGGATAGAGGATAGGATAGGATAGATGATAGGATAGGATAGAGGATAGGATAGACGATAGGATAGGATAGAGGATAGGATAGGATAGAGGATAGGATAGGATAGAGGATAGGATAGGATAGAGGATAGGATAGGATAGAGGCTAGGATAGGACAGACGATAGGATAGGGGATTTGATAGGATAGAGGATAGGATAGGATAGAGCATTGGATAGGATAGAGGATAGATGATAGGATAGGATAGAGGATAGGATAGGGGATTTGATTGGATAGAGGATAGGATAGGATAGAAGATACGATAGGATAGAGGATAGGATAGGATAGAGGATAGGATAGGATAGAGGATAGGATAGGATAGAGGATAGGATAGGATAGAGGACAGGATAGGATAGAAGATAGGATAGACGATAGGATAGGATAGAGGATACGATAGGATAGAGGATAGGATAGGATAGAGGATAGAGGGTAGGATAGGATAGAGGATAGGATAGGATAGAGGATTGGATGGGATAGAGGATAGGATAGACGATAGGATAGGATAGAGGATACGATAGGATAGAGGATAGGATAGGATAGAGGACAGGATAGGATACAGGATTGGATAGGATACAGGGAAGTATAGGATTGAGGATAGGATAGGATGGAGGATAGGATAGGATAGAGGATAGGATAGGATAGAGGATTGGATAGACGATAGGATAGGATAGAGGATAGGATAGGATAGAGGATAGGATAGGATAGAGGATAGGATAGGATAGAGGATAGGATAGGATAGAGGATAGGATAGGATAGAGGATAGGATAGGATAGAGGATAGGATAGGATAGAGGATAGGATAGGATAGAGGATAGGATAGGATAGAGGATAGGATAGGATAGAGGATAGGATAGGATAGAGGATAGGATAGAGGATAGGATAGACGATAGGATAGGATAGAGGATATGATAGGATAGATTATAGGATAGGATAGAGGATAGGATAGGACAGAGGATAGGATAGGGGATTTGATAGGATAGAGGATAGGATAGGATAGAAGATAGGATAGGATAGAGGATAGGATAGGATAGAGGATAGGATAGGATAGAGGATAGGATAGGATAGACGATAGGATAGGATACAGGATAGGATAGGATAGAGGATAGGATAGGACAGAGGATAGGATAGGGGATTTGATAGGATAGAGGATAGGATAGGATAGAGGATTGGATAGGATAGAGGATAGATGATAGGATAGGATAGAGGATAGGATAGGGGATTTGATTGGATAGAGGATAGGATAGGATAGAAGATAGGATAGGATAGAGGATAGATGATAGGATAGGATAGAGGATAGGATAGGGGATAGGATAGGATAGAGGATAGGATAGGATAGAAGATAGGATAGGATAGAGGATAGGATAGGATAGAGGATAGGATAGGATAGAGGGTAGGATAGAATAGAGGACAGGATAGGATACAGGATTGGATAGGATACAGGAAAGGATAGGATTGAGGATAGGATAGGATGCAGGATAGGATAGGATAGGATAGAGTATAGGATAGGATAGAGGATAGGATAGACGATAGGATAGTATAGAGGATAGGATAGGATAGAGGATAGGATAGGACAGAGGATAGGATAGGGGATTTGATAGGATAGATGATAGGATAGGATAGAGGATTGGATAGGATAGAGGATAGATGATAGGATAGGATAGAGGATAGGATAGGGGATTTGATAGGATAGAGGATCGGATAGGATAGAAGATAGGATAGGATAGAGGATAGGATAGACGATAGGATATGATAGAGGATAGGATAGGATAGAGGATAGGATAGGACAGAGGATAGAATAGGGGATTTGATAGGATAGAGGATAGGATAGGATTGAAGATAGGATAGGATAGAGGATAGGATAGGATAGAGGATAGGATAGGATAGAGGATAGGATAGGATAGAGGATAGGATAGGATAGAGGATTGGATGGGATAGAAGATAGGATAGACGATAGGATAGGATAGAGGATACGATAGGATAGAGGATAGGATAGGATAGAGGATAGAGGGTAGGATAGGATAGAGGATAGGATAGGATAGAGGATTGGATGGGATAGAGGATAGGATAGACGATAGGATAGGATAGAGGATACGATAGGATAGAGGATAGGATAGGATAGAGGACAGGATAGGATACAGGATTGGATAGGATACAGGGAAGTATAGGATTGAGGATAGGATAGGATGGAGGATAGGATAGGATAGAGGATAGGATAGGATAGAGGATTGGATAGACGATAGGATAGGATAGAGGATAGGATAGGATAGAGGATAGGATAGGATAGAGGATAGGATAGGATAGAGGATAGGATAGGATAGAGGATAGGATAGGATAGAGGATAGGATAGGATAGAGGATAGGATAGGATAGAGGATAGGATAGGATAGAGGATAGGATAGACGATAGGATAGGATAGAGGATAGGATAGGATAGAGGATAGGATAGGATAGAGGATAGGATAGGACAGAGGATAGGATAGGGGATTTGATAGGATAGAGGATAGGATAGGATAGAAGATAGGATAGGATAGAGGATAGGATAGGATAGAGGATAGGATAGGATAGAGGATAGGATAGGATAGAGGATAGGATAGGATAGATGATAGGATAGGATAGAGGATAGGATAGACGATAGGATAGGATAGAGGATAGGATAGGATAGAGGATAGGATAGGATAGAGGATAGGATAGGATAGAGGATAGGATAGGATAGAGGCTAGGATAGGACAGACGATAGGATAGGGGATTTGATAGGATAGAGGATAGGATAGGATAGAGCATTGGATAGGATAGAGGATAGATGATAGGATAGGGGATTTGATTGGATAGAGGATAGGATAGGATAGAAGATACGATAGGATAGAGGATAGGATAGGATAGAGGATAGGATAGGATAGAGGATAGGATAGGATAGAGGATAGGATAGGATAGAGGACAGGATAGGATAGAAGATAGGATAGACGATAGGATAGGATAGAGGATACGATAGGATAGAGGATAGGATAGGATAGAGGATAGAGGGTAGGATAGGATAGAGGATAGGATAGGATAGAGGATTGGATGGGATAGAGGATAGGATAGACGATAGGATAGGATAGAGGATACGATAGGATAGAGGATAGGATAGGATAGAGGACAGGATAGGATACAGGATTGGATAGGATACAGGGAAGTATAGGATTGAGGATAGGATAGGATGGAGGATAGGATAGGATAGAGGATAGGATAGGATAGAGGATTGGATAGACGATAGGATAGGATAGAGGATAGGATAGGATAGAGGATAGGATAGGATAGAGGATAGGATAGGATAGAGGATAGGATAGGATAGAGGATAGGATAGGATAGAGGATAGGATAGGATAGAGGATAGGATAGGATAGAGGATAGGATAGGATAGAGGATAGGATAGACGATAGGATAGGATAGAGGATATGATAGGATAGATTATAGGATAGGATAGAGGATAGGATAGGACAGAGGATAGGATAGGGGATTTGATAGGATAGAGGATAGGATAGGATAGAAGATAGGATAGGATAGAGGATAGGATAGGATAGAGGATAGGATAGGATAGAGGATAGGATAGGATAGAGGATAGGATAGGATAGATGATAGGATAGGATAGAGGATAGGATAGGATAGAGGATAGGATAGGATAGAGGATAGGATAGGATAGAGGATAGGATAGGATAGAGGATAGGATAGACGATAGGATAGGATAGAGGATAGGATTGGATAGAGGATAGGATAGGACAGAGGATAGGATAGGGGATTTGATAGGATAGATGATAGGATAGGATAGAGGATTGGATAGGATAGAGGATAGATGATAGGATAGGATAGAGGATAGGATAGGGGATTTGATAGGATAGAGGATCGGATAGGATAGAAGATAGGATAGGATAGAGGATAGGATAGACGATAGGATATGATAGAGGATAGGATAGGATAGAGGATAGGATAGGACAGAGGATAGAATAGGGGATTTGATAGGATAGAGGATAGGATAGGATTGAAGATAGGATAGGATAGAGGATAGGATAGGATAGAGGATAGGATAGGATAGAGGATAGGATAGGATAGAGGATAGGATAGGATAGAGGATTGGATGGGATAGAAGATAGGATAGACGATAGGATAGGATAGAGGATACGATAGGATAGAGGATAGGATAGGATAGAGGATAGAGGGTAGGATAGGATAGAGGATAGGATAGGATAGAGGATTGGATGGGATAGAGGATAGGATAGACGATAGGATAGGATAGAGGATACGATAGGATAGAGGATAGGATAGGATAGAGGACAGGATAGGATACAGGATTGGATAGGATACAGGGAAGTATAGGATTGAGGATAGGATAGGATGGAGGATAGGATAGGATAGAGGATAGGATAGGATAGAGGATTGGATAGACGATAGGATAGGATAGAGGATAGGATAGGATAGAGGATAGGATAGGATAGAGGATAGGATAGGATAGAGGATAGGATAGGATAGAGGATAGGATAGGATAGAGGATAGGATAGGATAGAGGATAGGATAGGATAGAGGATAGGATAGACGATAGGATAGGATAGAGGATAGGATAGGATAGAGGATAGGATAGGATAGAGGATAGGATAGGACAGAGGATAGGATAGGGGATTTGATAGGATAGAGGATAGGATAGGATAGAAGATAGGATAGGATAGAGGATAGGATAGGATAGAGGATAGGATAGGATAGAGGATAGGATAGGATAGAGGATAGGATAGGATAGATGATAGGATAGGATAGAGGATAGGATAGACGATAGGATAGGATAGAGGATAGGATAGGATAGAGGATAGGATAGGATAGAGGATAGGATAGGATAGAGGATAGGATAGGATAGAGGCTAGGATAGGACAGACGATAGGATAGGGGATTTGATAGGATAGAGGATAGGATAGGATAGAGCATTGGATAGGATAGAGGATAGATGATAGGATAGGATAGAGGATAGGATAGGGGATTTGATTGGATAGAGGATAGGATAGGATAGAAGATACGATAGGATAGAGGATAGGATAGGATAGAGGATAGGATAGGATAGAGGATAGGATAGGATAGAGGATAGGATAGGATAGAGGACAGGATAGGATAGAAGATAGGATAGACGATAGGATAGGATAGAGGATACGATAGGATAGAGGATAGGATAGGATAGAGGATAGAGGGTAGGATAGGATAGAGGATAGGATAGGATAGAGGATTGGATGGGATAGAGGATAGGATAGACGATAGGATAGGATAGAGGATACGATAGGATAGAGGATAGGATAGGATAGAGGACAGGATAGGATACAGGATTGGATAGGATACAGGGAAGTATAGGATTGAGGATAGGATAGGATGGAGGATAGGATAGGATAGAGGATAGGATAGGATAGAGGATTGGATAGACGATAGGATAGGATAGAGGATAGGATAGGATAGAGGATAGGATAGGATAGAGGATAGGATAGGATAGAGGATAGGATAGGATAGAGGATAGGATAGGATAGAGGATAGGATAGGATAGAGGATAGGATAGGATAGAGGATAGGATAGGATAGAGGATAGGATAGGATAGAGGATAGGATAGGATAGAGGATAGGATAGGATAGAGGATAGGATAGACGATAGGATAGGATAGAGGATATGATAGGATAGATTATAGGATAGGATAGAGGATAGGATAGGACAGAGGATAGGATAGGGGATTTGATAGGATAGAGGATAGGATAGGATAGAAGATAGGATAGGATAGAGGATAGGATAGGATAGAGGATAGGATAGGATAGAGGATAGGATAGGATAGATGATAGGATAGGATAGAGGATAGGATAGGATAGAGGATAGGATAGGATAGAGGATAGGATAGGATAGAGGATAGGATAGGATAGAGGATAGGATAGACGATAGGATAGGATAGAGGATAGGATAGGATAGAGGATAGGATAGGACAGAGGATAGGATAGGGGATTTGATAGGATAGATGATAGGATAGGATAGAGGATTGGATAGGATAGAGGATAGATGATAGGATAGGATAGAGGATAGGATAGGGGATTTGATAGGATAGAGGATCGGATAGGATAGAAGATAGGATAGGATAGAGGATAGGATAGACGATAGGATATGATAGAGGATAGGATAGGATAGAGGATAGGATATGACAGAGGATAGAATAGGGGATTTGATAGGATAGAGGATAGGATAGGATTGAAGATAGGATAGGATAGAGGATAGGATAGGATAGAGGATAGGATAGGATAGAGGATAGGATAGGATAGAGGATAGGATAGGATAGAGGATTGGATGGGATAGAAGATAGGATAGACGATAGGATAGGATAGAGGATACGATAGGATAGAGGATAGGATAGGATAGAGGATAGAGGGTAGGATAGGATAGAGGATAGGATAGGATAGAGGATTGGATGGGATAGAGGATAGGATAGACGATAGGATAGGATAGAGGATACGATAGGATAGAGGATAGGATAGGATAGAGGACAGGATAGGATACAGGATTGGATAGGATACAGGGAAGTATAGGATTGAGGATAGGATAGGATGGAGGATAGGATAGGATAGAGGATAGGATAGGATAGAGGATTGGATAGACGATAGGATAGGATAGAGGATAGGATAGGATAGAGGATAGGATAGGATAGAGGATAGGATAGGATAGAGGATAGGATAGGATAGAGGATAGGATAGGATAGAGGATAGGATAGGATAGAGGATAGGATAGGATAGAGGATAGGATAGGATAGAGGATAGGATAGACGATAGGATAGGATAGAGGATAGGATAGGATAGAGGATAGGATAGGATAGAGGATAGGATAGGACAGAGGATAGGATAGGGGATTTGATAGGATAGAGGATAGGATAGGATAGAAGATAGGATAGGATAGAGGATAGGATAGGATAGAGGATAGGATAGGATAGAGGATAGGATAGGATAGAGGATAGGATAGGATAGATGATAGGATAGGATAGAGGATAGGATAGACGATAGGATAGGATAGAGGATAGGATAGGATAGAGGATAGGATAGGATAGAGGATAGGATAGGATAGAGGATAGGATAGGATAGAGGATAGGATAGGATAGAGGATAGGATAGGATAGAGGCTAGGATAGGACAGACGATAGGATAGGGGATTTGATAGGATAGAGGATAGGATAGGATAGAGCATTGGATAGGATAGAGGATAGATGATAGGATAGGATAGAGGATAGGATAGGGGATTTGATTGGATAGAGGATAGGATAGGATAGAAGATACGATAGGATAGAGGATAGGATAGGATAGAGGATAGGATAGGATAGAGGATAGGATAGGATAGAGGATAGGATAGGATAGAGGACAGGATAGGATAGAAGATAGGATAGACGATAGGATAGGATAGAGGATACGATAGGATAGAGGATAGGATAGGATAGAGGATAGAGGGTAGGATAGGATAGAGGATAGGATAGGATAGAGGATTGGATGGGATAGAGGATAGGATAGACGATAGGATAGGATAGAGGATACGATAGGATAGAGGATAGGATAGGATAGAGGACAGGATAGGATACAGGATTGGATAGGATACAGGGAAGTATAGGATTGAGGATAGGATAGGATGGAGGATAGGATAGGATAGAGGATAGGATAGGATAGAGGATTGGATAGACGATAGGATAGGATAGAGGATAGGATAGGATAGAGGATAGGATAGGATAGAGGATAGGATAGGATAGAGGATAGGATAGGATAGAGGATAGGATAGGATAGAGGATAGGATAGGATAGAGGATAGGATAGGATAGAGGATAGGATAGGATAGAGGATAGGATAGGATAGAGGATAGGATAGACGATAGGATAGGATAGAGGATATGATAGGATAGATTATAGGATAGGATAGAGGATAGGATAGGACAGAGGATAGGATAGGGGATTTGATAGGATAGAGGATAGGATAGGATAGAAGATAGGATAGGATAGAGGATAGGATAGGATAGAGGATAGGATAGGATAGAGGATAGGATAGGATAGAGGATAGGATAGGATAGATGATAGGATAGGATAGAGGATAGGATAGGATAGAGGATAGGATAGGATAGAGGATAGGATAGGATAGAGGATAGGATAGGATAGAGGATAGGATAGACGATAGGATAGGATAGAGGATAGGATAGGATAGAGGATAGGATAGGATAGACGATAGGATAGGATAGAGGATAGGATAGGACAGACGATAGGATAGGGGATTTGATAGGATAGAGGATAGGATATGATAGAGCATTGGATAGGATAGAGGATAGATGATAGGATAGGATAGAGGATAGGATAGGGGATTTGATTGGATAGAGGATAGGATAGGATAGAAGATACGATAGGATAGAGGATAGGATAGGATAGAGGATAGGATAGGATAGAGGATAGAGGACAGGATAGGATAGAGGATAGGATAGGATAGAGGATAGGATAGGATAGAGGATAGGATAGGATAGAAGATAGGATAGGATAGAGGATAGGATAGGATAGAGGATAAGATAGGATAGAGGATAGAGGATAGGATAGGATAGAGGTTAGGATTGGATAGAGGATAGGATAGGATAGAGGATAGGATAGGATAGAGGATAGGATAGGATAGAGGATAGGATAGGACAGAGGATAGGGTAGGGGATTTGATAGGATAGAGGATAGGATAGGATAGAAGATAGGGTAGGACAGAGGATAGTATAGGATAGAGGATAGGATAGGATAGAGGATAGGATAGAGGATAGGATAGGATAGATGATAGGATAGGATAGAGTATAGGATAGGATAGAGGATAGAATAGGATAGAGGATAGGATAGGATAGAGGATAGGATAGGACAGAGGATAGAATAGGGGATTTAATAGGATAGAGGATAGGATAGGATAGAGGATAGGATAGGATAGAGGATAGGATAGGATAGAGGATTGGATAGAGGATAGGATAGGATAGAGGATATTATAGGATAGAGGATATGATAGGATAGAGGATAGGATAGGATAGAGGATTGGATGGGATAGAGGATAGGATAGGATAGAAGATAGGATAGACGATAGGATAGGATAGACGATAGGGTAGGATAGAGGATAGGATAGGATAGAGGATAGGATAGGATAGAGGATAGGATAGAGGTTAGGATAGGATAGAGGATAGGATAGGACAGAGGATAGGATAGGGGATTTGATAGGATAGAGGATAGGATAGGATAGAGGATTGGATAGGATAGAGGATAGATGATAGGATAGGATAGAGGATAGGATAGGGGATTTGATTGGATAGAGGATAGGATAGGATAGAAGATAGGATAGGATAGAGGATAGATGATAGGATAGGATAGAGGATAGGATAGGGGATAGGATAGGATAGAGGATAGGATAGGATAGAAGATAGGATAGGATAGAGGATAGGATAGGATAGAGGATAGGATAGGATAGAGGGTAGGATAGAATAGAGGACAGGATAGGATACAGGATTGGATAGGATACAGGAAAGGATAGGATTGAGGATAGGATAGGATGCAGGATAGGATAGGATAGGATAGAGTATAGGATAGGATAGAGGATAGGATAGACGATAGGATAGTATAGAGGATAGGATAGGATAGAGGATAGGATAGGACAGAGGATAGGATAGGGGATTTGATAGGATAGATGATAGGATAGGATAGAGGATTGGATAGGATAGAGGATAGATGATAGGATAGGATAGAGGATAGGATAGGATAGAGGATTGGATGGGATAGAAGATATGATAGACGATAGGATAGGATAGAGGATACGATAGGATAGAGGATAGGATAGGATAGAGGATAGAGGGTAGGATAGGATAGAGGATAGGATAGGATAGAGGATTGGATGGGATAGAGGATAGGATAGACGATAGGATAGGATAGAGGATACGATAGGATAGAGGATAGGATAGGATAGAGGACAGGATAGGATACAGGATTGGATAGGATACAGGGAAGTATAGGATTGAGGATAGGATAGGATGGAGGATAGGATAGGATAGAGGATAGGATAGGATAGAGGATTGGATAGACGATAGGATAGGATAGAGGATAGGATAGGATAGAGGATAGGATAGGATAGAGGATAGGATAGGATAGAGGATAGGATAGGATAGAGGAAAGGATAGGATAGAGGATAGGATAGGATAGAGGATAGGATAGGATAGAGGATAGGATAGACGATAGGATAGGATAGAGGATAGGATAGGATAGAGGATAGGATAGGATAGAGGATAGGATAGGGGATTTGATAGGATAGAGGATAGGATAGGATAGAAGATAGGATAGGATAGAGGATAGGATAGGATAGAGGATAGGATAGGATAGAGGATAGGATAGGATAGAGGATAGGATAGGATAGATGATAGGATAGGATAGAGGATAGGATAGACGATAGGATAGGATAGAGGATAGGATAGGATAGAGGATAGGATAGGATAGAGGATAGGATAGGATAGAGGATAGGATAGGATAGAGGCTAGGATAGGACAGACGATAGGATAGGGGATTTGATAGGATAGAGGATAGGATAGGATAGAGCATTGGATAGGATAGAGGATAGATGATAGGATAGGATAGAGGATAGGATAGGGGATTTGATTGGATAGAGGATAGGATAGGATAGAAGATACGATAGGATAGAGGATAGGATAGGATAGAGGATAGGATAGGATAGAGGATAGGATAGGATAGAGGATAGGATAGGATAGAGGATAGGATAGGATAGAGGACAGGATAGGATAGAAGATAGGATAGACGATAGGATAGGATAGAGGATAGAGGGTAGGATAGGATAGAGGATAGGATAGGATAGAGGATTGGATGGGATAGAGGATAGGATAGACGATAGGATAGGATAGAGGATACGATAGGATAGAGGATAGGATAGGATAGAGGACAGGATAGGATACAGGATTGGATAGGATACAGGGAAGTATAGGATTGAGGATAGGATAGGATGGAGGATAGGATAGGATAGAGGATAGGATAGGATAGAGGATTGGATAGACGATAGGATAGGATAGAGGATAGGATAGGATAGAGGATAGGATAGGATAGAGGATAGGATAGGATAGAGGATAGGATAGGATAGAGGATAGGATAGGATAGAGGATAGGATAGGATAGAGGATAGGATAGGATAGAGGATAGGATAGGATAGAGGATAGGATAGACGATAGGATAGGATAGAGGATATGATAGGATAGATTATAGGATAGGATAGAGGATAGGATAGGACAGAGGATAGGATAGGGGATTTGATAGGATAGAGGATAGGATAGGATAGAAGATAGGATAGGATAGAGGATAGGATAGGATAGAGGATAGGATAGGATAGAGGATAGGATAGGATAGAGGATAGGATAGGATAGATGATAGGATAGGATAGAGGATAGGATAGACGATAGGATAGGATAGAGGATAGGATAGGATAGAGGATTGGATAGACGATAGGATAGGATAGAGGATAGGATAGGATAGAGGATAGGATAGGATAGAGGATAGGATAGGATAGAGGATAGGATAGGATAGAGGATAGGATAGGATAGAGCATTGGATAGGATAGAGGATAGATGATAGGATAGGATAGAGGATAGGATAGGGGATTTGATTGGATAGAGGATAGGATAGGATAGAAGATACGATAGGATAGAGGATAGGATAGGATAGAGGATAGGATAGGATAGAGGATAGAGGACAGGATAGGATAGAGGATAGGATAGGATAGAGGATAGGATAGGATAGAGGATAGGATAGGATAGAAGATAGGATAGGATAGAGGATAGGATAGGATAGAGGATAAGATAGGATAGAGGATAGAGGATAGGATAGGATAGAGGTTAGGATTGGATAGAGGATAGGATAGGATAGAGGATAGGATAGGATAGAGGATAGGATAGGATAGAGGATAGGATAGGATAGAGGATAGGATAGGATAGAGGATTGGATAGAGGATAGGATAGGATAGAGGATATTATAGGATAGAGGATATGATAGGATAGAGGATAGGATAGGATAGAGGATTGGATGGGATAGAGGATAGGATAGACGATAGGATAGGATAGAGGATACGATAGGATAGAGGATAGGATAGGATAGAGGACAGGATAGGATACAGGATTGGACAGGATACAGGGAAGGATAGGATTGAGGATAGGATAGGATGGAGGATAGGATAGGATAGAGGATAGGATAGGATAGAGGATTGGATAGACGATAGGATAGGATAGAGGATAGGATAGGATAGAGGATAGGATAGGATAGAGGATAGGATAGGATAGAGGATAGGATAGGATAGAGGATAGGATAGGATAGAGGATAGGATAGGATAGAGGATAGGATAGGATAGAGGATAGGATAGGATAGAGGATAGGATAGGATAGAGGATAGGATAGGAAGAGGATAGGATAGGATAGAGGATAGAGGATAGAGGATAGAGGATAGGATAGAGGATAGGATAGGATAGAGTATAGGATAGGACAGAGGATAGGGTAGGGGTTTTGATAGGATAGAGGATAGGATAGGATAAAAGATAGGATAGGATAGAGGATAGGATAGGATAGAGGATAGGATAGGATAGAAGATAGGATAGACGATAGGATAGGATAGACGATAGGGTAGGATAGAGGATAGGATAGGATAGAGGATAGGATAGGATAGAGGATAGGATAGGAGAGAGGATAGGATAGGGGATTTGATAGGATAGAGGATAGGATAGGATAGAGGATTGGATAGGATAGAGGATAGATGATAGGATAGGATAGAGGATAGGATAGGGGATTTGATTGGATAGAGGATAGGATAGGATAGAAGATAGGATAGGATAGAGGATAGATGATAGGATAGAGGATAGGATAGGATAGAGGATAGGATAGGATAGAGGATAGGATAGGATAGAGGATAGGATAGGAAAGAGGATAGGATAGGATAGAGGATAGGATAGGATAGAGGATAGGATAGGAAAGAGGATAGGATAGGATAGAGGATAGGAAAGGATAGAGGATAGGATAGGACAGAGGATAGGATAGGGGATTTGATAGGATAGGATAGAGGATAGGATAGACGATAGGATAGGATAGAGCATAGGATAGGATAGAGGATAGGATAGGATAGAGGATAGGATAGGATAGAGGATAGGATAGGACAGAGGATAGAATAGGGGATTTGATAGGATAGAGGATAGGATAGGATTGAAGATAGGATAGGATAGAGGATAGGATAGGATAGAGGATAGGATAGGATAGAGGTTAGGATAGGATAGAGGATTGGATAGAGGATAGGATAGGATAGAGGATATTATAGGATAGAGGATATGATAGGATAGAGGATAGGATAGGATAGAGGATAGGATAGGATAGAGGTTAGGATAGGATAGAGGATTGGATAGAGGATAGGATAGGATAGAGGATATTATAGGATAGAGGATATGATAGGATAGAGGATAGGATAGGATAGAGGATTGGATGGGATAGAGGATAGGATAGACGATAGGATAGGATAGAGGATACGATAGGATAGAGGATAGGATAGGATAGAGGACAGAATAGGATACAGGATTGGATAGGATACAGGGAAGGATAGGATTGAGGATAGGATAGGATGGAGGATAGGATAGGATAGAGGATAGGATAGGATAGAGGATTGGATAGACGATAGGATAGGATAGAGGATAGGATAGGATAGAGGATAGGATAGGATAGAGGATAGGATAGGATAGAGGATAGGATAGGATAGAGGATAGGATAGGATAGTGGATAGGATAGGATAGAGGATAGGATAGGATAGAGGATCGGATAGGATAGAGGATAGAAGATAGGATAGGATAGAGGATAGGATAGGATAGAGGATAGGATAGGATAGAGGATAGGATAGGACAGAGGATAGGGTAGGGGTTTTGATAGGATAGAGGATAGGATAGGATAGAGGATAGGATAGGATAGAAGATAGGATAGGATAGAGGACAGAATAGGATACAGGATTGGATAGGATACAGGGAAGGATAGGATTGAGGATAGGATAGGATGGAGGATAGGATAGGATAGAGGATAGGATAGGATAGAGGATTGGATAGACGATAGGATAGGATAGAGGATAGGATAGGATAGAGGATAGGATAGGATAGAGGATAGGATAGGATAGAGGATAGGATAGGATAGAGGATAGGATAGGATAGTGGATAGGATAGGATAGAGGATAGGATAGGATAGAGGATCGGATAGGATAGAGGATAGAAGATAGGATAGGATAGAGGATAGGATAGGATAGAGGATAGGATAGGATAGAGGATAGGATAGGACAGAGGATAGGGTAGGGGTTTTGATAGGATAGAGGATAGGATAGGATAGAGGATAGGATAGGATAGAAGATAGGATAGGATAGAGGACAGAATAGGATACAGGATTGGATAGGATACAGGGAAGGATAGGATTGAGGATAGGATAGGATGGAGGATAGGATAGGATAGAGGATAGGATAGGATAGAGGATTGGATAGACGATAGGATAGGATAGAGGATAGGATAGGATAGAGGATAGGATAGGATAGAGGATAGGATAGGATAGAGGATAGGATAGGATAGAGGATAGGATAGGATAGTGGATAGGATAGGATAGAGGATAGGATAGGATAGAGGATCGGATAGGATAGAGGATAGAAGATAGGATAGGATAGAGGATAGGATAGGATAGAGGATAGGATAGGATAGAGGATAGGATAGGACAGAGGATAGGGTAGGGGTTTTGATAGGATAGAGGATAGGATAGGATAGAAGATAGGATAGGATAGAGGATAGGATAGGATAGAGGATAGGATAGGATAGAAGATAGGATAGGATAGAGGATAGGATAGGATAGAGGATAGGATAGGATAGAGGATAGGATAGACGATAGGATAGGATAGAGGATAGGATAGGATAGGGGATTTGATTGGATAGAGGATAGGATAGGATAGAAGATAGGATAGGATAGAGGATAGAGGATAGATGATAGGATAGATTAGAGGATAGGATAGGGGATAGGATAGGATAGAGGATAGGATAGGATAGAAGATAGGATAGGATAGAGGATAGGATAGGATAGAGGATAGGATAGGATAGAGGATATTATAGGATAGAGGATATGATAGGACAGAGGATAGGATAGGGGATTTGATAGGATAGGATAGAGGATAGGATAGACGATAGGATAGGATAGAGCATAGGATAGGATAGAGGATAGGATAGGATAGAGGATAGGATAGGATAGAGGGTAGGATAGAATAGAGGACAGGATAGGATACAGGATTGGATAGGATACAGGAAAGGATAGGATTGAGGATAGGATAGGATGCAGGATAGGATAGGATAGAGTATAGGATATGATAGAGGATAGGATAGACGATAGGATAGTATAGAGGATAGGATAGGATAGAGGATAGGATAGGACAGAGGATAGGATAGGGGATTTGATAGGATAGATGATAGGATAGGATAGAGGATTGGATAGGATAGAGGATAGATGATAGGATAGGATAGAGGATAGGATAGGGGATTTGATAGGATAGAGGATCGGATAGGATAGAAGATAGGATAGGATAGAGGATAGGATAGACGATAGGATATGATAGAGGATAGGATAGGATAGAGGATAGGATAGGACAGAGGATAGAATAGGGGATTTAATAGGATAGAGGATAGGATAGGATTGAAGATAGGATAGGATAGAGGATAGGATAGGATAGAGGATAGGATAGGATAGAGGATAGGATAGGATAGAGGATAGGATAGGATAGAGGATAGGATAGGATAGAGGATAGGATAGGATAGAGGATAGGATAGGATAGAGGATTGGATAGAGGATAGGATAGGATAGAGGATATTATAGGATAGAGGATATGATAGGATAGAGGATAGGATAGGATAGAGGATTGGATGGGATAGAGGATAGGATAGACGATAGGATAGGATAGAGGATACGATAGGATAGAGGATAGGATAGGATAGAGGATAGAGGGTAGGATAGGATAGAGGATAGGATAGGATAGAGGATTGGATGGGATAGAGGATAGGATAGACGATAGGATAGGATAGAGGATACGATAGGATAGAGGATAGGATAGGATAGAGGACAGGATAGGATACAGGATTGGATAGGATACAGGGAAGGATAGGATTGAGGATAGGATAGGATGGAGGATAGGATAGGATAGAGGATAGGATAGGATAGAGGATTGGATAGACGATAGGATAGGATAGAGGATAGGATAGGATAGAGGATAGGATAGGATAGAGGATAGGATAGGGGATTTGATTGGATAGAGGATAGGATAGGATAGAAGATAGGATAGGATAGAGGATAGAGGATAGATGATAGGATAGATTAGAGGATAGGATAGGGGATAGGATAGGATAGAGGATAGGATAGGATAGAAGATAGGATAGGATAGAGGATAGGATAGGATAGAGGATAGGATAGGATAGAGGATAGGATAGGATAGAGGATAGGATAGGATAGAGGATAGGATAGACGATAGGATAGGATAGAGGATAGGATAGGATAGAGGATAGGATAGGATAGAGGATAGGATAGGGGATTTGATTGGATAGAGGATAGGATAGGATAGAAGATAGGATAGGATAGAGGATAGAGGATAGATGATAGGATAGATTAGAGGATAGGATAGGGGATAGGATAGGATAGAGGATAGGATAGGATTGAAGATAGGATAGGATAGAGGATAGGATAGGATAGAGGATAGGATAGGATAGAGGATATTATAGGATAGAGGATATGATAGGACAGAGGATAGGATAGGGGATTTGATAGGATAGGATAGAGGATAGGATAGACGATAGGATAGGATAGAGCATAGGATAGGATAGAGGATAGGATAGGATAGAGGATAGGATAGGATACAGTATAGGATAGGATAGAGGATAGGATAGACGATAGGATAGTATAGAGGATAGGATAGGATAGAGGATAGGATAGGACAGAGGATAGGATAGGGGATTTGATAGGATAGATGATAGGATAGGATAGAGGATTGGATAGGATAGAGGATAGATGATAGGATAGGATAGAGGATAGGATAGGGGATTTGATAGAATAGAGGATCGGATAGGATAGAAGATAGGATAGGATAGAGGATAGGATAGGATAGAGGATAGGATAGGATAGAGGACAGGATAGGATACAGGATTGGATAGGATACAGGGAAGGATAGGATTGAGGATAGGATAGGATGGAGGATAGGATAGGATAGAGGATAGGATAGGATAGACGATTGGATAGACGATAGGATAGGATAGAGGATAGGATAGGATAGAGGATAGGATAGGATAGAGGATAGGATAGGATAGAGGATAGGATAGGATAGAGGATAGGATAGGATAGAGGATAGGATAGGATAGAGGATAGGATAGGATAGAGGATAGGATAGGATAGAGGATAGGATAGGATAGAGGATAAGATACGATAGAGGATTGGATAGAGGATAGGATAGGATAGAGGATATTATAGGATAGAGGATATGATAGGATAGAGGATAGGATAGGATAGAGGATTGGATGGGATAGAGGATAGGATAGACGATAGGATAGGATAGAGGATACGATAGGATAGAGGATAGGATAGGATAGAGGACAGAATAGGATACAGGATTGGATAGGATACAGGGAAGGATAGGATTGAGGATAGGATAGGATGGAGGATAGGATAGGATAGAGGATAGGATAGGATAGAGGATTGGATAGACGATAGGATAGGACAGAGGATAGGATAGGATAGAGGATAGGATAGGATAGAGGATAGGATAGGA
Organism: Halictus rubicundus; assembly: GCF_050948215.1. Taxonomy (NCBI): domain Eukaryota; kingdom Metazoa; phylum Arthropoda; class Insecta; order Hymenoptera; family Halictidae; genus Halictus; species Halictus rubicundus. The sequence goes on from NW_027488610.1 coordinate 712,867, forward strand.
TAGAGGATAGGATAGGATAGAGGATAGGATAGGATAGAGGATAGGATAGGATAGAGGATCGGATAGGATAGAGGATAGAAGATAGGATAGGATAGAGGATAGGATAGGATAGAGGATAGGATAGGATAGAGGATAGGATAGGACAGAGGATAGGGTAGGGGTTTTGATAGGATAGAGGATAGGATAGGATAGAAGATAGGATAGGATAGAGGATAGGATAGGATAGAGGATAGGATAGGATAGAAGATAGGATAGGATAGAGGATAGGATAGGATAGAGGATAGGATAGGATAGAGGATAGGATAGGATAGCTTAGAGGATAGGATAGCTTAGAGGATAGGATAGGGGATTTGATTGGATAGAGGATAGGATAGGATAGAAGATAGGATAGGATAGAGGATAGATTAGAGGATAGGATAGGGGATAGGATAGGATAGAGGATAGGATAGGATAGAAGATAGGATAGGATAGAGGATAGGATAGGATAGAGGATAGGATAGGATAGAGGATATTATAGGATAGAGGATATGATAGGACAGAGGATAGGATAGGGGATTTGATAGGATAGGATAGAGGATAGGATAGACGATAGGATAGGATAGAGCATAGGATAGGATAGAGGATAGGATAGGATAGAGGATAGGATAGGATAGAGGGTAGGATAGAATAGAGGACAGGATAGGATACAGGATTGGATAGGATACAGGAAAGGATAGGATGAGGATAGGATAGGATGCAGGATAGGATAGGATAGAGGATAGGATAGACGATAGGATAGTATAGAGGATAGGATAGGATAGAGGATAGGATAGGACAGAGGATAGGATAGGGGATTTGATAGGATAGAAGATAGGATAGGATAGAGGATAGGATAGGATAGAGGATTGGATGGGATAGAGGATAGGATAGACGATAAGATAGGATAGAGGATACGATAGGATAGAGGATAGGATAGGATAGAGGATAGGAAAGGATAGAGGATAGGATAGGACAGAGGATAGGATAGGGGATTTGATAGGATAGGATAGAGGATAGGATAGACGATAGGATAGGATAGAGCATAGGATAGGATAGAGGATAGGATAGGATAGAGGATAGGATAGGATAGAGGGTAGGATAGAATAGAGGACAGGATAGGATACAGGATTGGATAGGATACAGGAAAGGATAGGATTGAGGATAGGATAGGATGGAGGATAGGATAGGATAGAGTATAGGATAGGATAGAGGATAGGATAGACGATAGGATAGTATAGAGGATAGGATAGGATAGAGGATAGGATAGGATAGAGGATAGGATAGGATAGAGGATAGGATAGGATAGAGGATAGGATAGGATAGAGGATAGGATAGGATAGAGGATAGGATAGACGATAGGATAGGATAGAGGATAGGATAGGATAGAGGATAGGATAGGATAGAGGATAGGATAGGACAGAGGATAGGATAGGGGATTTGATAGGATAGAGGATAGGATAGGATAGAGCATTGGATAGGATAGAGGATAGATGATAGGATAGCATAGAGGATAGGATAGGGGATTTGATTGGATAGAGGATAGGATAGGATAGAAGATAGGATAGGATACAGGATAGGATAGGATAGAGGATAGGATAGGATAGAGGATAGGATAGGATAGAGGATAGGATACGATAGAGGATAGGATAGACGATAGGATAGGATAGGATAGAGGATAGGATAGGTAAGAGGATAGGATAGGATAGAGGATAGGAAAGGATAGAGGATAGGATAGGACAGAGGATAGGATAGGGGATTTGATAGGATAGGATAGAGGATAGGATAGACGATAGGATAGGATAGAGCATAGGATAGGATAGAGGATAGGATAGGATAGAGGATAGGATAGGATAGAGGGTAGGATAGAATAGAGGACAGGATAGGATACAGGATTGGATAGGATACAGGAAAGGATAGGATTGAGGATAGGATAGGATGGAGGATAGGATAGGATAGAGTATAGGATAGGATAGAGGATAGGATAGACGATAGGATAGTATAGAGGATAGGATAGGATAGAGGATAGGATAGGATAGAGTCTAGGATAGGATAGAGGATAGGATAGGATAGAGGATAGAGGACAGGATAGGATAGAGGATAGGATAGGATAGAGGATAGGATAGGATAGAAGATAGGATAGGATAGCGGATAGGATAGGATAGAGGATAGGATAGGACAGAGGATAGGGTAGGGGATTTGATAGGATAGAGGATAGGATAGGATAGAAGATAGGATAGGATAGAGGATAGGATAGGATAGAGGATAAGATAGGATAGAGGATAGAGGATAGGATAGGATAGACGATAGGATTGGATAGAGGATAGGATAGGATAGAGGATAGGATAGGATAGAGGATAGGATAGGATAGAGGATAGGATAGGACAGAGGATAGGGTAAGGGATTTGATAGGATAGAGGATAGGATAGGATAGAAGATAGGATAGGACAGAGGATAGGATAGGATAGAGGATAGGATAGGATAGAGGATAGGATAGACGATAGGATAGGATAGAGGATAGGATAGGATAGAGTATAGGATAGGATAGAGGATAGGATAGGATAGAGGATAGGATAGGATAGAGGATAGGATAGGACAGAGGATAGAATAGGGGATTTAATAGGATAGAGGATAGGATAGGATTGAAGATAGGATAGGATAGAGGATAGGATAGGATAGAGGATAGGATAGGATAGAGGATAGGATAGAGGATAGGATAGGATAGAGGATTGGATAGAGGATAGGATAGGATAGAGGATATTATAGGATAGAGGATATGATAGGATAGAGGATAGGATAGGATAGAGGATTGGATGGGATAGAGGATAGGATAGACGATAGGATAGGATAGAGGATACGATAGGATAGAGGATAGGATAGGATAGAGGACAGGATAGGATACAGGATTGGATAGGATACAGGGAAGGATAGGATTGAGGATAGGAATGGATGGAGGATAGGATAGGATAGAGGATAGGATAGGATAGAGGATTGGATAGACGATAGGATAGGATAGAGGATAGGATAGGATAGAGGATAGGATAGGATAGAGGATAGGATAGGATAGAGGATAGGATAGGATAGAGGATAGAGGATAGGATAGGATAGAGGATAGGATAGGATAGAGGATAGGATAGGACAGAGGATAGGGTAGGGGTTTTGATAGGATAGAGGATAGGATAGGATAGAGGATAGGATAGACGATAGGATAGGATAGAGGATAGGATAGGATAGAGGATAGGATAGGATAGAGGATAGGATAGGATAGAGGATAGGATAGGATAGAGGATAGGATAGGATAGAGGATAGGATAGGATAGAGGATAGGATAGGATAGAGGATAGGATAGGATAGAGGATAGGATAGGATAGAGGATAGGATAGGACAGAGGATAGGATAGGGGATTTGATAGGATAGAGGATAGGATAGGATAGAGGATTGGATAGGATAGAGGATAGATGATAGGATAGGATAGAGGATAGGATAGGGGATTTGATTGGATAGAGGATAGGATAGGATAGAAGATAGGATAGGATAGAGGATAGATGATAGGATAGGATAGAGGATAGGATAGGGGATAGGATAGGATAGAGGATAGGATAGGATAGAAGATAGGATAGGATAGAGGATAGGATAGGATAGAGGATAGGATAGGATAGAGGATAGGATAGGATAGAGGATAGGATACGATAGAGGATAGGATAGACGATAGGATAGGATAGAGGATAAGATAGGATAGAGCATAGGATAGGATAGAGGATAGGATAGGATAGAGGATAGGATAGGATAGAGGATAGGATAGGACAGAGGATAGAATAGGGGATTTGATAGGATAGAGGATAGGATAGGATTGAAGATAGGATAGGATAGAGGATAGGATAGGATAGTGGATAGGATAGGATAGAGGATAGGATAGGTTAGAGGATTGGATAGAGGATAGGATAGGATAGATGATATTATAGGATAGAGGATATGATAGGATAGAGGATAGGATACGATAGAGGATTGGATGGGATAGAGGATAGGATAGACGATAGGATAGGATAGAGGATACGATAGGATAGAGGATAGGATAGGATAGAGGACAGGATAGGATACAGGATTGGATAGGATACAGGGAAGGATAGGATTGAGGATAGGATAGGATGGAGGATAGGATAGGATAGAGGATAGGATAGGATAGAGGATTGGATAGACGATAGGATAGGATAGAGGATAGGATAGGATAGAGTATAGGATAGGTTAGAGGATAGGATAGGATAGAGGATAGGATAGGATAGAGGATAGAATAGGGGATTTAATAGGATAGAGGATAGGATAGGATTGAAGATAGGATAGGATAGAGGATAGGATAGGATAGAGGATAGGATAGGATAGAGGATTGGATAGAGGAGAGGATAGGATAGAGGATATTATAGGATAGAGGATATGATAGGATAGAGGATAGGATAGGATAGAGGATTGGATGGGATAGAGGATAGGATAGACGATAGGATAGAGGATAGGATAGGATAGAGGATAGGATAGGACAGAGGATAGGGTAGGGGTTTTGATAGGATAGAGGATAGGATAGGATAGAGGATAGGATAGACGATAGGATAGGATAGAGGATAGGATAGGATAGAGGATAGGATAGGATAGAGGATAGGATAGGATAGAGGATAGGATAGGATAGAGGATAGGATAGGATAGAGGATAGGATAGGATAGAGGATAGGATAGGATAGAGGATAGGATAGGATAGAGGATAGGATAGGATAGAGGATAGGATAGGACAGAGGATAGGATAGGGGATTTGATAGGATAGAGGATAGGATAGGATAGAGGATTGGATAGGATAGAGGATAGATGATAGGATAGGATAGAGGATAGGATAGGGGATTTGATTGGATAGAGGATAGGATAGGATAGAAGATAGGATAGGATAGAGGATAGATGATAGGATAGGATAGAGGATAGGATAGGGGATAGGATAGGATAGAGGATAGGATAGGATAGAAGATAGGATAGGATAGAGGATAGGATAGGATAGAGGATAGGATAGGATAGAGGATAGGATAGGATAGAGGATAGGATACGATAGAGGATAGGATAGACGATAGGATAGGATAGAGGATAAGATAGGATAGAGCATAGGATAGGATAGAGGATAGGATAGGATAGAGGATAGGATAGGATAGAGGATAGGATAGGACAGAGGATAGAATAGGGGATTTGATAGGATAGAGGATAGGATAGGATTGAAGATAGGATAGGATAGAGGATAGGATAGGATAGTGGATAGGATAGGATAGAGGATAGGATAGGTTAGAGGATTGGATAGAGGATAGGATAGGATAGATGATATTATAGGATAGAGGATATGATAGGATAGAGGATAGGATACGATAGAGGATTGGATGGGATAGAGGATAGGATAGACGATAGGATAGGATAGAGGATACGATAGGATAGAGGATAGGATAGGATAGAGGACAGGATAGGATACAGGATTGGATAGGATACAGGGAAGGATAGGATTGAGGATAGGATAGGATGGAGGATAGGATAGGATAGAGGATAGGATAGGATAGAGGATTGGATAGACGATAGGATAGGATAGAGGATAGGATAGGATAGAGTATAGGATAGGTTAGAGGATAGGATAGGATAGAGGATAGGATAGGATAGAGGATAGAATAGGGGATTTAATAGGATAGAGGATAGGATAGGATTGAAGATAGGATAGGATAGAGGATAGGATAGGATAGAGGATAGGATAGGATAGAGGATTGGATAGAGGAGAGGATAGGATAGAGGATATTATAGGATAGAGGATATGATAGGATAGAGGATAGGATAGGATAGAGGATTGGATGGGATAGAGGATAGGATAGACGATAGGATAGGATAGAGGATACGATAGGATAGAGGATAGGATAGGATAGAGGACAGGATAGGATACAGGATTGGATAGGATGGAGGTTAGGATAGGATAGAGGATAGGATAGGATAGAAGATAGGATAGGACAGAGGATAGGATAGAGGATAGGATAGGATAGAGGATAGGATAGGATAGAGGATAGGATAGGTTAGAGGATAGGATAGGATAGAGGATAGGATAGGATAGAGGATAGGATAGGTTAGAGGATAGGATAGGATTGAGGATAGAGGATAGGAGAGGATAGAGGATAGGATAGGATAGAGGATAGGATAGGACAGAGGATAGAATAGGGGATTTAATAGGATAGAGGATAGGATAGGATTGAAGATAGGATAGGATAGAGGATAGGATAGGATAGAGGATAGGATAGGATAGAGGATTGGATAGAGGATAGAATAGGATATAGGATTGGATAGAGGATAGGATAGGATAGAGGATAGGATAGGATAGAGGATAGGATAGGACAGAGGATAGGATAGGGGATTTGATAGGATAGAGGATAGGATAGGATAGAGGATTGGATAGGATAGAGGATAGATGATAGGATAGGATAGAGGATAGGATAGGGGATTTGATTGGATAGAGGATAGGATAGGATAGAAGATAGGATAGGATAGAGGATAGATGATAGGATAGGATAGAGGATAGGATAGGGGATAGGATAGGATAGAGGAGAGGATAGGATAGAAGATAGGATAGGATAGAGGATAGGATAGGATAGAGGATAGGATAGGATAGAGGATAGGATAGGATAGAGGATAGGATACGATAGAGGATAGGATAGACGATAGGATAGGATAGAGGATAAGATAGGATAGAGCATAGGATAGGATAGAGGATAGGATAGGATAGAGGATAGGATAGGATAGAGGATAGGATAGGACAGAGGATAGAATAGGGGATTTGATAGGATAGAGGATAGGATAGGATTGAAGATAGGATAGGATAGAGGATAGGATAGGATAGTGGATAGGATAGGATAGAGGATAGGATAGGTTAGAGGATTGGATAGAGGATAGGATAGGATAGATGATATTATAGGATAGAGGATATGATAGGATAGAGGATAGGATACGATAGAGGATTGGATGGGATAGAGGATAGGATAGACGATAGGATAGGATAGAGGATACGATAGGATAGAGGATAGGATAGGATAGAGGACAGGATAGGATACAGGATTGGATAGGATACAGGGAAGGATAGGATTGAGGATAGGATAGGATGGAGGATAGGATAGGATAGAGGATAGGATAGGATAGAGGATTGGATAGACGATAGGATAGGATAGAGGATAGGATAGGATAGAGTATAGGATAGGTTAGAGGATAGGATAGGATAGAGGATAGGATAGGATAGAGGATAGAATAGGGGATTTAATAGGATAGAGGATAGGATAGGATTGAAGATAGGATAGGATAGAGGATAGGATAGGATAGAGGATAGGATAGGATAGAGGATAGGATAGCATAGAGGATAGGATAGGACAGAGGATAGGGTAGGGGATTTGATAGGATAGAGGATAGGATAGGATAGAAGATAGGATAGGATAGAGGATAGGATAGGATAGAGGATAGGATAGGATAGAGGATAGGATAGGACAGAGGATAGGATAGGCGATTTGATAGGATAGAGGATAGGATAGGATAGAGGATTGGATAGGATAGAGGATAGATGATAGGAAAGGATAGAGGATAGGATAGGGGATTTGATAGGATAGAGAATAGGATAGGATAGAAGATAGGATAGGATAGAGGATAGGATAGGATAGAGGATAGGATAGGATAGAGGATAGGATAGGATAGAGGATAGAGGATAGAGGATAGAGGACAGGATAGGATAGAGGATAGGATAGGATAGAGGATAGGATAGGATAGAGGATAGGATAGGATAGAGGATAGGATAGGATAGAGGATAGGATAGGACAGAGGATAGGGTAGGGGATTTGGTAGGATAGAGGATAGGATAGGATAGAAGATAGGATAGAGTATAGAGGATAGGATAGGATAGAGGATAGGATTGGATAGAGGATAGGATAGGATAGAGGATAGGATAGGATAGAGTATAGGATAGGATAGAGGATAGGATAGGACAGAGGATAGGGTAGGGGATTTGATAGGATATAGGATAGGATAGGATAGAAGATAGGGTAGGACAGAGGATAGGATAGGATAGAGGATAGGATAGGATAGAGGATAGGATAGAGGATAGGATAGGATAGAGGATAGGATAGGATAGAGTATAGGATAGGATAGAGGAAGGATAGGATAGAGGATAGGATAGGATAGAGGATTGGATGGGATAGAGGATAGGATAGACGATAGGATAGGATAGAGGATACGATAGGATAGAGGATAGGATAGGATAGAGGATAGGATAGGATAGAGGATAGGATAGGATAGAGGATAGGATACGATAGAGGATAGGATAGACGATAGGATAGGATAGAGGATAGGATAGGATAGAGGATAGGATAGGAAAGAGGATAGGATAGGATAGAGGATAGGAAAGGATAGAGGATAGGATAGGAAAGAGGATAGGATAGGGGATTTGATAGGATAGGATAGAGGATAGGATAGACGATAGGATAGGATAGAGCGTAGGATACGATAGAGGATAGGATAGGATAGAGGATAGGATAGGATAGAGGATAGGATAGGATAGAGGATAGGATAGAGGATAGGATAGGATAGAGGATAGGATAGGATAGAGGATAGGATAGACGATAGGATAGGATAGAGGATAGGATAGGATAGAGTATAGGATAGGTTAGAGGATAGGATAGGATAGAGGAAAGGATACGATAGAGGATAGGATAGACGATAGGATAGGATAGGATAGAGGATAGGATAGGAAAGAGGATAGGATAGGATAGAGGATAGGAAAGGATAGAGGATAGGATAGGACAGAGGATAGGATAGGGGATTTGATAGGATAGGATAGAGGATAGGATAGACGATAGGATAGGATAGAGCATAGGATAGGATAGAGGATAGGAGAGGATAGAGGATAGGATAGGATAGAGGGTAGGATAGAATAGAGGACAGGATAGGATACAGGATTGGATAGGATACAGGAAAGGATAGGATTGAGGATAGGATAGGATGGAGGATAGGATAGGATAGAGTATAGGATAGGATAGAGGATAGGATAGACGATAGGATAGTATAGAGGATAGGATAGGATAGAGGATAGGATAGGATAGAGGATAGGATAGGATAGAGGATAGGATAGGATAGAGGATAGAGGACAGGATAGGATAGAGGATAGGATAGGATAGAGGATAGGATAGGATAGAGGATAGGATAGGATAGCGGATAGGATAGGATAGAGGATAGGATAGGACAGAGGATAGGGTAGGGGATTTGATAGGATAGAGGATAGGATAGGATAGAAGATAGGATAGGATAGAGGATAGGATAGGATAGAGGATAAGATAGGATAGAGGATAGAGGATAGGATAGGATAGACGATAGGATTGGATAGAGGATAGGATAGGATAGAGGATAGGATAGGATAGAGGATAGGATAGGACAGAGGATAGGGTAAGGGATTTGATAGGATAGAGGATAGGATAGGATAGAAGATAGGATAGGACAGAGGATAGGATAGGATAGAGGATACGATAGGATAGAGGATAGGATAGGATAGAGTATAGGATAGGATAGAGGATAGGATAGGATAGAGGATAGGATAGGATAGAGGATAGGATAGGACAGAGGATAGAATAGGGGATTTAATAGGATAGAGGATAGGATAGGATTGAAGATAGGATAGGATAGAGGATAGGATAGGATAGAGGATAGGATAGGATAGAGGATAGGATAGAGGATAGGATAGGATAGAGGATTGGATAGAGGATAGGATAGGATAGAGGATATTATAGGATGGAGGATATGATAGGATAGAGGATAGGATAGGATAGAGGATTGGATGGGATAGAGGATAGGATAGGATAGAGGATAGGATAGGACAGAGGATAGGGTAGGGGTTTTGATAGGATAGAGGATAGGATAGGATAGAGGATAGGATAGACGATAGGATAGGATAGAGGATAGGATAGGATAGAGGATAGGATAGGATAGAGGATAGGATAGGATAGAGGATAGGATAGGATAGAGGATAGGATAGGATAGAGGATAGGATAGGATAGAGGATAGATGATAGGATAGGATAGAGGATAGGATAGGGGATTTGATTGGATAGAGGATAGGATAGGATAGAAGATAGGATAGGATAGAGGATAGATGATAGGATAGGATAGAGGATAGGATAGGGGATAGGATAGGATAGAGGATAGGATAGGATAGAAGATAGGATAGGATAGAGGATAGGATAGGATAGAGGATAGGATAGGATAGAGGATAGGATAGGATAGAGGATAGGATACGATAGAGGATAGGATAGACGATAGGATAGGATAGAGGATAAGATAGGATAGAGCATAGGATAGGATAGAGGATAGGATAGGATAGAGGATAGGATAGGATAGAGGATAGGATAGGACAGAGGATAGAATAGGGGATTTGATAGGATAGAGGATAGGATAGGATTGAAGATAGGATAGGATAGAGGATAGGATAGGATAGTGGATAGGATAGGATAGAGGATAGGATAGGTTAGAGGATTGGATAGCGGATAGGATAGGATAGATGATATTATAGGATAGAGGATATGATAGGATAGAGGATAGGATACGATAGAGGATTGGATGGGATAGAGGATAGGATAGACGATAGGATAGGATAGAGGATACGATAGGATAGAGGATAGGATAGGATAGAGGACAGGATAGGATACAGGATTGGATAGGATACAGGGAAGGATAGGATTGAGGATAGGATAGGATGGAGGATAGGATAGGATAGAGGATAGGATAGGATAGAGGATTGGATAGACGATAGGATAGGATAGAGGATAGGATAGGATAGAGTATAGGATAGGTTAGAGGATAGGATAGGATAGAGGATAGGATAGGATAGAGGATAGAATAGGGGATTTAATAGGATAGAGGATAGGATAGGATTGAAGATAGGATAGGATAGAGGATAGGATAGGATAGAGGATAGGATAGGATAGAGGATAGGATAGGATAGAGGATTGGATGGGATAGAGGATAGGATAGACGATAGGATAGGATAGAGGATACGATAGGATAGAGGATAGGATAGGATAGGGGACAGGATAGGATACAGGATTGGATAGGATGGAGGTTAGGATAGGATAGAGGATAGGATAGGATATTGGATAGGATAGACAATAGGATAGGATAGAGGATAGGATAGGATAGAGGATAGGATAGGATAGAGGATAGGATAGGTTAGAGGATAGGATAGGATAGAGGATAGGATAGGATAGAGGATAGGATAGGTTAGAGGATAGGATAGGATTGAGGATAGAGGATAGGAGAGGATAGAGGATAGGATAGGATAGAGGATAGGATAGGACAGAGGATAGAATAGGGGATTTAATAGGATAGAGGATAGGATAGGATTGAAGATAGGATAGGATAGAGGATAGGATAGGATAGAGGATAGGATAGGATAGAGGATTGGATAGAGGATAGGATAGGATATAGGATTGGATAGAGGATAGGATAGGATAGAGGATATTATAGGATAGAGGATATGATAGGATAGAGGATAGGATAGGATAGAGGATTGGATGGGATAGAGGATAGGATAGGATAGAGGATAGGATAGGACAGATGATAGGATAGGGGATTTGATAGGATAGAGGATAGGATAGGATAGAGGATTGGATAGGATAGAGGATAGATGATAGGATAGGATAGAGGATAGGATAGGGGATTTGATAGGATAGAGAAGAGGATAGGATAGAAGATAGGATAGGATAGAGGATAGGATAGGATAGAGGATAGGATAGGATAGAGGATAGGATAGGATAAAGGATAGAGGACAGGATAGGATAGAGGATAGGATAGGATAGAGGATAGGATAGGATAGAGGATATGATAGGATAGAGGATAGGATAGGATAGAGGATAGGATAGGACAGATGATAGGATAGGGGATTTGATAGGATAGAGGATAGGATAGGATAGAGGATTGGATAGGATAGAGGATAGATGATAGGATAGGATAGAGGATAGGATAGGGGATTTGATAGCATAGAGAATAGGATAGGATAGAAAATAGGATAGGATAGAGGATAGGATAGGATAGAGGATAGGATAGGATAGAGGATAGGATAGGATAGAGGATAGAGGACAGGATAGGATAGAGGATAGGATAGGATAGAGGATAGGATAGGATAGAGGATATGATAGGATAGAGGATAGGATAGGATAGAGGATTGGATGGGATAGAGGATAGGATAGACGATAGGATAGGATAGAGGATACGATAGGATAGAGGATAGGATAGGATAGAGGATAGGATAGGATAGAGGATAGGATAGGATAGAGGATAGAGGATAGAGGATAGAGGACAGGATAGGATAGAGGATAGGATAGGATAGAGGATAGGATAGGATAGAGGATAGGATAGGATAGAGGATAGGATAGGATAGAGGATAGGATAGGACAGAGGATAGGGTAGGGGATTTGGTAGGATAGAGGATAGGATAGGATAGAAGATAGGATAGAGGATAGAGGATAGGATAGGATAGAGGATAGGATTGGATAGAGGATAGGATAGGATAGAGGATAGGATAGGATAGAGTATAGGATAGGATAGAGGATAGGATAGGACAGAGGATAGGATAGAGGATACGATAGGATAGAGGATAGGATAGGATAGAGGATAGGATAGGATAGAGGATAGGATAGGATAGAGGATAGAGGATAGAGGATAGAGGACAGGATAGGATAGAGGATAGGATAGGATAGAGGATAGGATAGGATAGAGGATAGGATAGGATAGAGGATAGGATAGGATAGAGGATAGGATAGGACAGAGGATAGGGTAGGGGATTTGGTAGGATAGAGGATAGGATAGGATAGAAGATAGGATAGAGGATAGAGGATAGGATAGGATAGAGGATAGGATTGGATAGAGGATAGGATAGGATAGAGGATAGGATAGGATAGAGTATAGGATAGGATAGAGGATAGGATAGGACAGAGGATAGGGTAGGGGATTTGATAGGACAGAGGATAGGATAGGATAGAGGATAGGATAGGATAGAGGATAGGATAGAGGATAGGATAGGATAGAGGATAGGATAGGATAGAGTATAGGATAGGATAGAGGAAGGATAGGATAGAGGATAGGATAGGATAGAGGATTGGATGGGATAGAGGATAGGATAGACGATAGGATAGGATAGAGGATACGATAGGATAGAGGATAGGATAGGATAGAGGATAGGATAGGATAGAGGATAGGATAGGATAGAGGATAGGATACGATAGAGGATAGGATAGACGATAGGATAGGATAGAGGATAGGATAGGATAGAGGATAGGATAGGAAAGAGGATAGGATAGGATAGAGGATAGGAAAGGATAGAGGATAGGATAGGAAAGAGGATAGGATAGGGGATTTGATAGGATAGGATAGAGGATAGGATAGACGATAGGATAGGATAGAGCGTAGGATAGGATAGAGGATAGGATAGGATAGAGGATAGGATAGGATAGAGGATAGGATAGGATAGAGGATAGGATAGACGATAGGATAGGATAGAGGATAGGATAGGATAGAGGATAGAGGATAGAGGATAGAGGACAGGATAGGATAGAGGATAGGATAGGATAGAGGATAGGATAGGATAGAGGATAGGATAGGATAGAGGATAGGATAGGATAGAGGAAGGATAGGATAGAGGATAGGATAGGATAGAGGATTGGATGGGATAGAGGATAGGATAGACGATAGGATAGGATAGAGGATACGATAGGATAGAGGATAGGATAGGATAGAGGATAGGATAGGATAGAGGATAGGATAGGATAGAGGATATGATAGGATAGAGGATAGGATAGGATAGAGGATTGGATGGGATAGAGGATAGGATAGACGATAGGATAGGATAGAGGATACGATAGGATAGAGGATAGGATAGGATAGAGGACAGGATAGGATACAGGATTGGATAGGATGGAGGTTAGGATAGGATAGAGGATAGGATAGGATATTGGATAGGATAGACGATAGGATAGGATAGAGGATAGGATAGGATAGAGGATAGGATAGGATAGAGGATAGGATAGGTTAGAGGATAGGATAGGATAGAGGATAGAGGATAGGAGAGGATAGAGGATAAGATAGGATAGAGGATAGGATAGGATAAAGGATAGGATAGGACAGAGGATAGGGTAGGGGTTTTGATAGGATAGAGGATAGGATAGGATAGAAGATAGGATAGGATAGAGGATAGGATAAGATAGAGGATAGGATAGGATAGAGGATAGGATAGGACAGAGGATAGGATAGGGGATTTGATAGGATAGAGGATAGGATAGGATAGAGGATTGGATAGGATAGAGGATAGATGATAGGATAGGATAGAGGATAGGATAATGGATTTGATAGGATAGAGGATAGGATAGGATAGAAGATAGGATAGGATAGAGGATAGGATAGGATAGAGGATAGGATAGGATAGAGGATAGGATAGGATAGAGGATAGGATAGCATAGAGGATAGGATAGGACAGAGGATAGGGTAGGGGATTTGATAGGATAGAGGATAGGATAGGATAGAAGATAGGATAGGATAGAGGATAGGATAGGATAGAGGATAGGATAGGATAGAGGATAGGATAGGACAGAGGATAGGATAGGCGATTTGATAGGATAGAGGATAGGATAGGATAGAGGATTGGATAGGATAGAGGATAGATGATAGGAAAGGATAGAGGATAGGATAGGGGATTTGATAGGATAGAGAATAGGATAGGATAGAAGATAGGATAGGATAGAGGATAGGATAGGATAGAGGATAGGATAGGATAGAGGATAGGATAGGATAGAGGATAGAGGATAGAGGATAGAGGACAGGATAGGATAGAGGATAGGATAGGATAGAGGATAGGATAGGATAGAGGATAGGATAGGATAGAGGATAGGATAGGATAGAGGATAGGATAGGACAGAGGATAGGGTAGGGGATTTGGTAGGATAGAGGATAGGATAGGATAGAAGATAGGATAGAGGATAGAGGATAGGATAGGATAGAGGATAGGATTGGATAGAGGATAGGATAGGATAGAGGATAGGATAGGATAGAGTATAGGATAGGATAGAGGATAGGATAGGACAGAGGATAGGGTAGGGGATTTGATAGGATAGAGGATAGGATAGGATAGAAGATAGGGTAGGACAGAGGATAGGATAGGATAGAGGATAGGATAGGATAGAGGATAGGATAGAGGATAGGATAGGATAGAGGATAGGATAGGATAGAGTATAGGATAGGATAGAGGAAGGATAGGATAGAGGATAGGATAGGATAGAGGATTGGATGGGATAGAGGATAGGATAGACGATAGGATAGGATAGAGGATACGATAGGATAGAGGATAGGATAGGATAGAGGATAGGATAGGATAGAGGATAGGATAGGATAGAGGATAGGATACGATAGAGGATAGGATAGACGATAGGATAGGATAGAGGATAGGATAGGATAGAGGATAGGATAGGAAAGAGGATAGGATAGGATAGAGGATAGGAAAGGATAGAGGATAGGATAGGAAAGAGGATAGGATAGGGGATTTGATAGGATAGGATAGAGGATAGGATAGACGATAGGATAGGATAGAGCGTAGGATAGGATAGAGGATAGGATAGGATAGAGGATAGGATAGGATAGAGGATAGGATAGGATAGAGGATAGGATAGAGGATAGGATAGGATAGAGGATAGGATAGGATAGAGGATAGGATAGACGATAGGATAGGATAGAGGATAGGATAGGATAGAGTATAGGATAGGTTAGAGGATAGGATAGGATAGAGGAAAGGATACGATAGAGGATAGGATAGACGATAGGATAGGATAGGATAGAGGATAGGATAGGAAAGAGGATAGGATAGGATAGAGGATAGGAAAGGATAGAGGATAGGATAGGACAGAGGATAGGATAGGGGATTTGATAGGATAGGATAGAGGATAGGATAGACGATAGGATAGGATAGAGCATAGGATAGGATAGAGGATAGGATAGGATAGAGGATAGGATAGGATAGAGGGTAGGATAGAATAGAGGACAGGATAGGATACAGGATTGGATAGGATACAGGAAAGGATAGGATTGAGGATAGGATAGGATGGAGGATAGGATAGGATAGAGTATAGGATAGGATAGAGGATAGGATAGACGATAGGATAGTATAGAGGATAGGATAGGATAGAGGATAGGATAGGATAGAGGAAGGATAGGATAGAGGATAGGATAGGATAGAGGATTGGATGGGATAGAGGATAGGATAGACGATAGGATAGGATAGAGGATACGATAGGATAGAGGATAGGATAGGATAGAGGATAGGATAGGATAGAGGATAGGATAGGATAGAGGATAGGATACGATAGAGGATAGGATAGACGATAGGATAGGATAGAGGATAGGATAGGATAGAGGATAGGATAGGAAAGAGGATAGGATAGGATAGAGGATAGGAAAGGATAGAGGATAGGATAGGAAAGAGGATAGGATAGGGGATTTGATAGGATAGGATAGAGGATAGGATAGACGATAGGATAGGATAGAGCGTAGGATAGGATAGAGGATAGGATAGGATAGAGGATAGGATAGGATAGAGGATAGGATAGGATAGAGGATAGGATAGACGATAGGATAGGATAGAGGATAGGATAGGATAGAGGATAGAGGATAGAGGATAGAGGACAGGATAGGATAGAGGATAGGATAGGATAGAGGATAGGATAGGATAGAGGATAGGATAGGATAGAGGATAGGATAGGATAGAGGATAGGATAGGACAGAGGATAGGGTAGGGGATTTGGTAGGATAGAGGATAGGATAGGATAGAAGATAGGATAGAGGATAGAGGATAGGATAGGATAGAGTATAGGATAGGATAGAGGATAGGATAGGACAGAGGATAGGGTAGGGGATTTGATAGGATAGAGGATAGGATAGGATAGAAGATAGGGTAGGACAGAGGATAGGATAGGATAGAGGATAGGATAGGATAGAGGATAGGATAGAGGATAGGATAGGATAGAGGATAGGATAGGATAGAGTATAGGATAGGATAGAGGAAGGATAGGATAGAGGATAGGATAGGATAGAGGATTGGATGGGATAGAGGATAGGATAGACGATAGGATAGGATAGACGATAGGATAGGATAGAGCGTAGGATAGGATAGAGGATAGGATAGGATAGAGGATAGGATAGGATAGAGGATAGGATAGGATAGAGGATAGGATAGACGATAGGATAGGATAGACAATAGGATAGGATAGAGGATAGGATAGGATAAAGGATAGAGGACAGGATAGGATAGAGGATAGGATAGGATAGAGGATAGGATAGGATAGAGGATATGATAGAATAGAGGATAGGATAGGATAGAGGATAGGATAGGATAGAGGATAGGATAGGATAGAGGATAGAGGACAGGATAGGATAGAGGATAGGATAGGATAGAGGATAGGATAGGATAGAGGATAGGATAGGATAGAGGATAGGATAGGATAGAGGATAGGATAGGACAGATGATAGGATAGGGGATTTGATAGGATAGAGGATAGGATAGGATAGAGGATTGGATAGGATAGAGGATAGATGATAGGATAGGATAGAGGATAGGATAGGGGATTTGATAGCATAGAGAATAGGATAGGATAGAAAATAGGATAGGATAGAGGATAGGATAGGATAGAGGATAGGATAGGATAGAGGATAGGATAGGATAGAGGATAGAGGACAGGATAGGATAGAGGATAGGATAGGATAGAGGATAGGATAGGATAGAGGATATGATAGGATAGAGGATAGGATAGGATAGAGGATTGGATGGGATAGAGGATAGGATAGACGATAGGATAGGATAGAGGATACGATAGGATAGAGGATAGGATAGGATAGAGGACAGGATAGGATACAGGATTGGATAGGATGGAGGTTAGGATAGGATAGAGGATAGGATAGGATATTGGATAGGATAGACGATAGGATAGGATAGAGGATAGGATAGGATAGAGGATAGGATAGGATAGAGGATAGGATAGGTTAGAGGATAGGATAGGATAGAGGATAGAGGATAGGAGAGGATAGAGGATAAGATAGGATAGAGGATAGGATAGGATAAAGGATAGGATAGGACAGAGGATAGGGTAGGGGTTTTGATAGGATAGAGGATAGGATAGGATAGAAGATAGGATAGGATAGAGGATAGGATAAGATAGAGGATAGGATAGGATAGAGGATAGGATAGGACAGAGGATAGGATAGGGGATTTGATAGGATAGAGGATAGGATAGGATAGAGGATTGGATAGGATAGAGGATAGATGATAGGATAGGATAGAGGATAGGATAATGGATTTGATAGGATAGAGGATAGGATAGGATAGAAGATAGGATAGGATAGAGGATAGGATAGGATAGAGGATAGGATAGGATAGAGGATAGGATAGGATAGAGGATAGGATAGCATAGAGGATAGGATAGGACAGAGGATAGGGTAGGGGATTTGATAGGATAGAGGATAGGATAGGATAGAAGATAGGATAGGATAGAGGATAGGATAGGATAGAGGATAGGATAGGATAGAGGATAGGATAGGACAGAGGATAGGATAGGCGATTTGATAGGATAGAGGATAGGATAGGATAGAGGATTGGATAGGATAGAGGATAGATGATAGGAAAGGATAGAGGATAGGATAGGGGATTTGATAGGATAGAGAATAGGATAGGATAGAAGATAGGATAGGATAGAGGATAGGATAGGATAGAGGATAGGATAGGATAGAGGATAGGATAGGATAGAGGATAGAGGATAGAGGATAGAGGACAGGATAGGATAGAGGATAGGATAGGATAGAGGATAGGATAGGATAGAGGATAGGATAGGATAGAGGATAGGATAGGACAGAGGATAGGGTAGGGGATTTGGTAGGATAGAGGATAGGATAGGATAGAAGATAGGATAGAGGATAGAGGATAGGATAGGATAGAGGATAGGATTGGATAGAGGATAGGATAGGATAGAGGATAGGATAGGATAGAGTATAGGATAGGATAGAGGATAGGATAGGACAGAGGATAGGGTAGGGGATTTGATAGGATAGAGGATAGGATAGGATAGAAGATAGGGTAGGACAGAGGATAGGATAGGATAGAGGATAGGATAGGATAGAGGATAGGATAGAGGATAGGATAGGATAGAGGATAGGATAGGATAGAGTATAGGATAGGATAGAGGAAGGATAGGATAGAGGATAGGATAGGATAGAGGATTGGATGGGATAGAGGATAGGATAGACGATAGGATAGGATAGAGGATACGATAGGATAGAGGATAGGATAGGATAGAGGATAGGATAGGATAGAGGATAGGATAGGATAGAGGATAGGATACGATAGAGGATAGGATAGACGATAGGATAGGATAGAGGATAGGATAGGATAGAGGATAGGATAGGAAAGAGGATAGGATAGGATAGAGGATAGGAAAGGATAGAGGATAGGATAGGAAAGAGGATAGGATAGGGGATTTGATAGGATAGGATAGAGGATAGGATAGACGATAGGATAGGATAGAGCGTAGGATAGGATAGAGGATAGGATAGGATAGAGGATAGGATAGGATAGAGGATAGGATAGGATAGAGGATAGGATAGAGGATAGGATAGGATAGAGGATAGGATAGGATAGAGGATAGGATAGACGATAGGATAGGATAGAGGATAGGATAGGATAGAGTATAGGATAGGTTAGAGGATAGGATAGGATAGAGGAAAGGATACGATAGAGGATAGGATAGACGATAGGATAGGATAGGATAGAGGATAGGATAGGAAAGAGGATAGGATAGGATAGAGGATAGGAAAGGATAGAGGATAGGATAGGACAGAGGATAGGATAGGGGATTTGATAGGATAGGATAGAGGATAGGATAGACGATAGGATAGGATAGAGCATAGGATAGGATAGAGGATAGGATAGGATAGAGGATAGGATAGGATAGAGGGTAGGATAGAATAGAGGACAGGATAGGATACAGGATTGGATAGGATACAGGAAAGGATAGGATTGAGGATAGGATAGGATGGAGGATAGGATAGGATAGAGTATAGGATAGGATAGAGGATAGGATAGACGATAGGATAGTATAGAGGATAGGATAGGATAGAGGATAGGATAGGATAGAGGATAGGATAGGATAGAGGATAGGATAGGATAGAGGATAGGATAGGATAGAGGATAGGATAGGATAGCGGATAGGATAGGGGATTTGATAGGATAGGATAGAGGATAGGATAGACGATAGGATAGGATAGAGCATAGGATAGGATAGAGGATAGGATAGGATAGAGGATAGGATAGGATAGGATAGAATAGAGGACAGGATAGGATACAGGATTGGATAGGATACAGGAAAGGATAGGATTGAGGATAGGATAGGATGGAGGATAGGATAGGATAGAGTATAGGATAGGATAGAGGATAGGATAGACGATAGGATAGTATAGAGGATAGGATAGGATAGAGGATAGGATAGGATAGAGGATAGGATAGGATAGAGGATAGGATAGGATAGAGGATAGGATAGGATAGAGGATAGGATAGGATAGCGGATAGGATAGGATAGAGGATAGGATAGGACAGAGGATAGGGTAGGGGATTTGATAGGATAGAGGATAGGATAGGATAGAAGATAGGATAGGATAGAGGATAGGATAGGATAGAGGATAAGATAGGATAGAGGATAGAGGATAGGATAGGATAGACGATAGGATTGGATAGAGGATAGGATAGGATAGAGGATAGGATAGGATAGAGGATAGGATAGGATAGAGGATAGGATAGGACAGAGGATAGGGTAAGGGATTTGATAGGATAGAGGATAGGATAGGATAGAAGATAGGATAGGACAGAGGATAGGATAGGATAGAGGATACGATAGGATAGAGGATAGGATAGACGATAGGATAGGATAGAGGATAGGATAGGATAGAGTATAGGATAGGATAGAGGATAGGATAGGATAGAGGATAGGATAGGATAGAGGATAGAATAGGGGATTTAATAGGATAGAGGATAGGATAGGATTGAAGATAGGATAGGATAGAGGATAGGATAGGATAGAGGATAGGATAGGACAGAGGATAGAATAGGGGATTTAATAGGATAGAGGATAGGATAGGATTGAAGATAGGATAGGATAGAGGATAGGATAGGATAGAGGATAGGATAGGATAGAGGATTGGATAGAGGATAGGATAGGATATAGGATTGGATAGAGGATAGGATAGGATAGAGGATATTATAGGATAGAGGATATGATAGGATAGAGGATAGGATAGGATAGAGGATTGGATGGGATAGAGGATAGGATAGGATAGAGGATAGGATAGGACAGATGATAGGATAGGGGATTTGATAGGATAGAGGATAGGATAGGATAGAGGATTGGATAGGATAGAGGATAGATGATAGGATAGGATAGAGGATAGGATAGGGGATTTGATAGGATAGAGAAGAGGATAGGATAGAAGATAGGATAGGATAGAGGATAGGATAGGATAGAGGATAGGATAGGATAGAGGATAGGATAGGATAAAGGATAGAGGACAGGATAGGATAGAGGATAGGATAGGATAGAGGATAGGATAGGATAGAGGATATGATAGGATAGAGGATAGGATAGGATAGAGGATAGGATAGGATAGAGGATAGGATAGGATAGAGGATAGAGGACAGGATAGGATAGAGGATAGGATAGGATAGAGGATAGGATAGGATAGAGGATAGGATAGGATAGAGGATAGGATAGGATAGAGGATAGGATAGGATAGAGGATAGGATAGGACAGATGATAGGATAGGGGATTTGATAGGATAGAGGATAGGATAGGATAGAGGATTGGATAGGATAGAGGATAGATGATAGGATAGGATAGAGGATAGGATAGGGGATTTGATAGCATAGAGAATAGGATAGGATAGAAAATAGGATAGGATAGAGGATAGGATAGGATAGAGGATAGGATAGGATAGAGGATAGGATAGGATAGAGGATAGAGGATAGAGGACAGGATAGGATAGAGGATAGGATAGGATAGAGGATAGGATAGGATAGAGGATATGATAGGATAGAGGATAGGATAGGATAGAGGATTGGATGGGATAGAGGATAGGATAGACGATAGGATAGGATAGAGGATACGATAGGATAGAGGATAGGATAGGATAGAGGATAGGATAGGATAGAGGATAGGATAGGATAGAGGATAGAGGATAGAGGATAGAGGACAGGATAGGATAGAGGATAGGATAGGATAGAGGATAGGATAGGATAGAGGATAGGATAGGATAGAGGATAGGATAGGATAGAGGATAGGATAGGACAGAGGATAGGGTAGGGGATTTGGTAGGATAGAGGATAGGATAGGATAGAAGATAGGATAGAGGATAGAGGATAGGATAGGATAGAGGATAGGATTGGATAGAGGATAGGATAGGATAGAGGATAGGATAGGATAGAGTATAGGATAGGATAGAGGATAGGATAGGACAGAGGATAGGGTAGGGGATTTGATAGGATAGAGGATAGGATAGGATAGAAGATAGGGTAGGACAGAGGATAGGATAGGATAGAGGATAGGATAGGATAGAGGATAGGATAGAGAGATAGGATAGGATAGAGGATAGGATAGGATAGAGTATAGGATAGGATAGAGGAAGGATAGGATAGAGGATAGGATAGGATAGAGGATTGGATGGATAGAGGATAGGATAGACGATAGGATAGGATAGAGGATACGATAGGATAGAGGATAGGATAGGATAGAGGATAGGATAGGATAGAGGATAGGATAGGATAGAGGATAGGATACGATAGAGGATAGGATAGACGATAGGATAGGATAGAGGATAGGATAGGATAGAGGATAGGATAGGAAAGAGGATAGGATAGGATAGAGGATAGGAAAGGATAGAGGATAGGATAGGAAAGAGGATAGGATAGGGGATTTGATAGGATAGGATAGAGGATAGGATAGACGATAGGATAGGATAGAGCGTAGGATAGGATAGAGGATAGGATAGGATAGAGGATAGGATAGGATAGAGGATAGGATAGGATAGAGGATAGATAGACGATAGGATAGGATAGAGGATAGGATAGGATAGAGGATAGAGGATAGAGGATAGAGGACAGGATAGGATAGAGGATAGGATAGGATAGAGGATAGGATAGGATAGAGGATAGGATAGGATAGAGGATAGGATAGGATAGAGGATAGGATAGGACAGAGGATAGGATAGGATAGAGGATAGAGGACAGGATAGGATAGAGGATAGGATAGGATAGAGGATAAGAGGATAGGATAGGATAGAGGATAGGATAGGATAGAGGATAGGATAGGATAGAGGATAGGATAGGACAGATGATAGGATAGGGGATTTGATAGGATAGAGGATAGGATAGGATAGAGGATTGGATAGGATAGAGGATAGATGATAGGATAGGATAGAGGATAGGGTAGGGGATTTGATAGGATAGAGGATAGGATAGGATAGAAGATAGGGTAGGATAGAGGATAGGATAGGATAGAGGATAGGATACGATAGAGGATAGGATAGACGATAGGATAGGATAGAGGATAGGATAGGATAGAGGATAGGATAGGAAAGAGGATAGGATAGGATAGAGGATAGGAAAGGATAGAGGATAGGATAGGAAAGAGGATAGGATAGGGGATTTGATAGGATAGGATAGAGGATAGGATAGACGATAGGATAGGATAGAGCGTAGGATAGGATAGAGGATAGGATAGGATAGAGGATAGGATAGGATAGAGGATAGGATAGGATAGAGGATAGGATAGACGATAGGATAGGATAGAGGATAGGATAGGATAGAGGATAGAGGATAGAGGATAGAGGACAGGATAGGATAGAGGATAGGATAGGATAGAGGATAGGATAGGATAGAGGATAGGATAGGATAGAGGATAGGATAGGATAGAGGATAGGATAGGACAGAGGATAGGATAGGATAGAGGATAGAGGACAGGATAGGATAGAGGATAGGATAGGATAGAGGATAGGATAGGATAGAGGATAGGATAGGATAGAGGATAGGATAGGATAGAGGATAGGATAGGACAGATGATAGGATAGGGGATTTGATAGGATAGAGGATAGGATAGGATAGAGGATTGGATAGGATAGAGGATAGATGATAGGATAGGATAGAGGATAGGATAGGGGATTTGATAGCATAGAGAATAGGATAGTATAGAAAATAGGATAGGATAGAGGATAGGATAGGATAGAGGATAGGATAGGATAGAGGATAGGATAGGATAGAGGATAGAGGACAGGATAGGATAGAGGATAGGATAGGATAGAGGATAGGATAGGATAGAGGATATGATAGGATAGAGGATAGGATAGGATAGAGGATTGGATGGGATAGAGGATAGGATAGACGATAGGATAGGATAGAGGATACGATAGGATAGAGGATAGGATAGGATAGAGGACAGGATAGGATACAGGATTGGATAGGATGGAGGTTAGGATAGGATAGAGGATAGGATAGGATATTGGATAGGATAGACGATAGGATAGGATAGAGGATAGGATAGGATAGAGGATAGGATAGGATAGAGGATAGGATAGGTTAGAGGATAGGATAGGATAGAGGATAGAGGATAGGAGAGGATAGAGGATAAGATAGGATAGAGGATAGGATAGGATAAAGGATAGGATAGGACAGAGGATAGGGTAGGGGTTTTGATAGGATAGAGGATAGGATAGGATAGAAGATAGGATAGGATAGAGGATAGGATAAGATAGAGGATAGGATAGGATAGAGGATAGGATAGGACAGAGGATAGGATAGGGGATTTGATAGGATAGAGGATAGGATAGGATAGAGGATTGGATAGGATAGAGGATAGATGATAGGATAGGATAGAGGATAGGATAATGGATTTGATAGGATAGAGGATAGGATAGGATAGAAGATAGGATAGGATAGAGGATAGGATAGGATAGAGGATAGGATAGGATAGAGGATAGGATAGGATAGAGGATAGGATAGCATAGAGGATAGGATAGGACAGAGGATAGGGTAGGGGATTTGATAGGATAGAGGATAGGATAGGATAGAAGATAGGATAGGATAGAGGATAGGATAGGATAGAGGATAGGATAGGACAGAGGATAGGATAGGCGATTTGATAGGATAGAGGATAGGATAGGATAGAGGATTGGATAGGATAGAGGATAGATGATAGGAAAGGATAGAGGATAGGATAGGGGATTTGATAGGATAGAGAATAGGATAGGATAGAAGATAGGATAGGATAGAGGATAGGATAGGATAGAGGATAGGATAGGATAGAGGATAGGATAGGATAGAGGATAGAGGATAGAGGATAGAGGACAGGATAGGATAGAGGATAGGATAGGATAGAGGATAGGATAGGACAGAGGATAGGATAGGCGATTTGATAGGATAGAGGATAGGATAGGATAGAGGATTGGATAGGATAGAGGATAGATGATAGGAAAGGATAGAGGATAGGATAGGGGATTTGATAGGATAGAGAATAGGATAGGATAGAAGATAGGATAGGATAGAGGATAGGATAGGATAGAGGATAGGATAGGATAGAGGATAGGATAGGATAGAGGATAGGATAGGATAGAGGATAGAGGATAGAGGATAGAGGACAGGATAGGATAGAGGATAGGATAGGATAGAGGATAGGATAGGATAGAGGATAGGATAGGATAGAGGATAGGATAGGATAGAGGATAGGATAGGACAGAGGATAGGGTAGGGGATTTGGTAGGATAGAGGATAGGATAGGATAGAAGATAGGATAGAGGATAGAGGATAGGATAGGATAGAGGATAGGATTGGATAGAGGATAGGATAGGATAGAGGATAGGATAGGATAGAGTATAGGATAGGATAGAGGATAGGATAGGACAGAGGATAGGGTAGGGGATTTGATAGGATAGAGGATAGGATAGGATAGAAGATAGGGTAGGACAGAGGATAGGATAGGATAGAGGATAGGATAGGATAGAGGATAGGATAGAGGATAGGATAGGATAGAGGATAGGATAGGATAGAGTATAGGATAGGATAGAGGAAGGATAGGATAGAGGATAGGATAGGATAGAGGATTGGATGGGATAGAGGATAGGATAGACGATAGGATAGGATAGAGGATACGATAGGATAGAGGATAGGATAGGATAGAGGATAGGATAGGATAGAGGATAGGATAGGATAGAGGATAGGATACGATAGAGGATAGGATAGACGATAGGATAGGATAGAGGATAGGATAGGATAGAGGATAGGATAGGAAAGAGGATAGGATAGGATAGAGGATAGGAAAGGATAGAGGATAGGATAGGAAAGAGGATAGGATAGGGGATTTGATAGGATAGGATAGAGGATAGGATAGACGATAGGATAGGATAGAGCGTAGGATAGGATAGAGGATAGGATAGGATAGAGGATAGGATAGGATAGAGGATAGGATAGGATAGAGGATAGGATAGAGGATAGGATAGGATAGAGGATAGGATAGGATAGAGGATAGGATAGACGATAGGATAGGATAGAGGATAGGATAGGATAGAGTATAGGATAGGTTAGAGGATAGGATAGGATAGAGGAAAGGATACGATAGAGGATAGGATAGACGATAGGATAGGATAGGATAGAGGATAGGATAGGAAAGAGGATAGGATAGGATAGAGGATAGGAAAGGATAGAGGATAGGATAGGACAGAGGATAGGATAGGGGATTTGATAGGATAGGATAGAGGATAGGATAGACGATAGGATAGGATAGAGCATAGGATAGGATAGAGGATAGGATAGGATAGAGGATAGGATAGGATAGAGGGTAGGATAGAATAGAGGACAGGATAGGATACAGGATTGGATAGGATACAGGAAAGGATAGGATTGAGGATAGGATAGGATGGAGGATAGGATAGGATAGAGTATAGGATAGGATAGAGGATAGGATAGACGATAGGATAGTATAGAGGATAGGATAGGATAGAGGATAGGATAGGATAGAGGATAGGATAGGATAGAGGATAGGATAGGATAGAGGATAGGATAGGATAGAGGATAGGATAGGATAGCGGATAGGATAGGATAGAGGATAGGATAGGACAGAGGATAGGGTAGGGGATTTGATAGGATAGAGGATAGGATAGGATAGAAGATAGGATAGGATAGAGGATAGGATAGGATAGAGGATAAGATAGGATAGAGGATAGAGGATAGGATAGGATAAACGATAGGATTGGATAGAGGATAGGATAGGATAGAGGATAGGATAGGATAGAGGATAGGATAGGATAGAGGATAGGATAGGACAGAGGATAGGGTAAGGGATTTGATAGGATAGAGGATAGGATAGGATAGAAGATAGGATAGGACAGAGGATAGGATAGGATAGAGGATACGATAGGATAGAGGATAGGATAGACGATAGGATAGGATAGAGGATAGGATAGGATAGAGTATAGGATAGGATAGAGGATAGGATAGGATAGAGGATAGGATAGGATAGAGGATAGAATAGGGGATTTAATAGGATAGAGGATAGGATAGGATTGAAGATAGGATAGGATAGAGGATAGGATAGGATAGAGGATAGGATAGGATAGAGGATAGGATAGAGGATAGGATAGGATAGAGGATTGGATAGAGGATAGGATAGGATAGAGGATATTATAGGATGGAGGATATGATAGGATAGAGGATAGGATAGGATAGAGGATTGGATGGGATAGAGGATAGGATAGACGATAGGATAGGATAGAGGATACGATAGGATAGAGGAGAGGATAGGATAGAGGACAGGATAGGATACAGGATTGGATAGGATACAGGGAAGGATAGGATTGAGGATAGGAT
This sequence comes from Halictus rubicundus, assembly GCF_050948215.1. Taxonomy (NCBI): domain Eukaryota; kingdom Metazoa; phylum Arthropoda; class Insecta; order Hymenoptera; family Halictidae; genus Halictus; species Halictus rubicundus. The sequence continues at coordinate 740,879 of NW_027488610.1, forward strand.
AGGATGGAGGATAGGATAGGATAGAGGATAGGATAGGGATAGAGGATTGGATAGACGATAGGATAGGATAGAGGATAGGATAGGATAGAGGATAGGATAGGATAGAGGATAGGATAGGATAGAGGATAGGATAGGATAGAGGATAGGATAGGATAGAGGATAGAGGATAGGATAGGACAGAGGATAGGATAGGGGATTTGATAGGATAGAGGATAGGATAGGATAGAGGATTGGATAGGATAGAGGATAGATGATAGGATAGGATAGAGGATAGGATAATGGATTTGATAGGATAGAGGATAGGATAGGATAGAAGATAGGATAGGATAGAGGATAGGATAGGATAGAGGATAGGATAGGATAGAGGATAGGATAGGATAGAGGATAGGATAGCATAGAGGATAGGATAGGACAGAGGATAGGGTAGGGGATTTGATAGGATAGAGGATAGGATAGGATAGAAGATAGGATAGGATAGAGGATAGGATAGGATAGAGGATAGGATAGGACAGAGGATAGGATAGGCGATTTGATAGGATAGAGGATAGGATAGGATAGAGGATTGGATAGGATAGAGGATAGATGATAGGAAAGGATAGAGGATAGGATAGGGGATTTGATAGGATAGAGAATAGGATAGGATAGAAGATAGGATAGGATAGAGGATAGGATAGGATAGAGGATAGGATAGGATAGAGGATAGGATAGGATAGAGGATAGAGGATAGAGGATAGAGGACAGGATAGGATAGAGGATAGGATAGGATAGAGGATAGGATAGGATAGAGGATAGGATAGGATAGAGGATAGGATAGGATAGAGGATAGGATAGGACAGAGGATAGGGTAGGGGATTTGGTAGGATAGAGGATAGGATAGGATAGAAGATAGGATAGAGGATAGAGGATAGGATAGGATAGAGGATAGGATTGGATAGAGGATAGGATAGGATAGAGGATAGGATAGGATAGAGTATAGGATAGGATAGAGGATAGGATAGGACAGAGGATAGGGTAGGGGATTTGATAGGATAGAGGATAGGATAGGATAGAAGATAGGGTAGGACAGAGGATAGGATAGGATAGAGGATAGGATAGGATAGAGGATAGGATAGAGGATAGGATAGGATAGAGGATAGGATAGGATAGAGTATAGGATAGGATAGAGGAAGGATAGGATAGAGGATAGGATAGGATAGAGGATTGGATGGGATAGAGGATAGGATAGACGATAGGATAGGATAGAGGATACGATAGGATAGAGGATAGGATAGGATAGAGGATAGGATAGGATAGAGGATAGGATAGGATAGAGGATAGGATACGATAGAGGATAGGATAGAGGATAGGATAGGATAGAGGATAGGATAGGATAGAGGATAGGATAGGAAAGAGGATAGGATAGGATAGAGGATAGGAAAGGATAGAGGATAGGATAGGAAAGAGGATAGGATAGGGGATTTGATAGGATAGGATAGAGGATAGGATAGACGATAGGATAGGATAGAGCGTAGGATAGGATAGAGGATAGGATAGGATAGAGGATAGGATAGGATAGAGGATAGGATAGGATAGAGGATAGGATAGAGGATAGGATAGGATAGAGGATAGGATAGGATAGAGGATAGGATAGACGATAGGATAGGATAGAGGATAGGATAGGATAGAGTATAGGATAGGTTAGAGGATAGGATAGGATAGAGGAAAGGATACGATAGAGGATAGGATAGACGATAGGATAGGATAGGATAGAGGATAGGATAGGAAAGAGGATAGGATAGGATAGAGGATAGGAAAGGATAGAGGATAGGATAGGACAGAGGATAGGATAGGGGATTTGATAGGATAGGATAGAGGATAGGATAGACGATAGGATAGGATAGAGCATAGGATAGGATAGAGGATAGGATAGGATAGAGGATAGGATAGGATAGAGGGTAGGATAGAATAGAGGACAGGATAGGATACAGGATTGGATAGGATACAGGAAAGGATAGGATTGAGGATAGGATAGGATGGAGGATAGGATAGGATAGAGTATAGGATAGGATAGAGGATAGGATAGACGATAGGATAGTATAGAGGATAGGATAGGATAGAGGATAGGATAGGATAGAGGATAGGATAGGATAGAGGATAGGATAGGATAGAGGATAGGATAGGATAGAGGATAGGATAGGATAGCGGATAGGATAGGATAGAGGATAGGATAGGACAGAGGATAGGGTAGGGGATTTGATAGGATAGAGGATAGGATAGGATAGAAGATAGGATAGGATAGAGGATAGGATAGGATAGAGGATAAGATAGGATAGAGGATAGAGGATAGGATAGGATAAACGATAGGATTGGATAGAGGATAGGATAGGATAGAGGATAGGATAGGATAGAGGATAGGATAGGATAGAGGATAGGATAGGACAGAGGATAGGGTAAGGGATTTGATAGGATAGAGGATAGGATAGGATAGAAGATAGGATAGGACAGAGGATAGGATAGGATAGAGGATACGATAGGATAGAGGATAGGATAGACGATAGGATAGGATAGAGGATAGGATAGGATAGAGTATAGGATAGGATAGAGGATAGGATAGGATAGAGGATAGGATAGGATAGAGGATAGAATAGGGGATTTAATAGGATAGAGGATAGGATAGGATTGAAGATAGGATAGGATAGAGGATAGGATAGGATAGAGGATAGGATAGGATAGAGGATAGGATAGAGGATAGGATAGGATAGAGGATTGGATAGAGGATAGGATAGGATAGAGGATATTATAGGATGGAGGATATGATAGGATAGAGGATAGGATAGGATAGAGGATTGGATGGGATAGAGGATAGGATAGACGATAGGATAGGATAGAGGATACGATAGGATAGAGGAGAGGATAGGATAGAGGACAGGATAGGATACAGGATTGGATAGGATACAGGGAAGGATAGGATTGAGGATAGGATAGGATGGAGGATAGGATAGGATAGAGGATAGGATAGGATAGAGGATTGGATAGACGATAGGATAGGATAGAGGATAGGATAGGATAGAGGATAGGATAGGATAGAGGATAGGATAGGATAGAGGATAGGATAGGATAGAGGATAGGATAGGATAGAGGATAGAGGATAGGATAGGATAGAGGATAGGATAGGATAGAGGATAGGATAGGACAGAGGATAGGGTAGGGGTTTTGATAGGATAGAGGATAGGATAGGATAGAGGATAGGATAGACGATAGGATAGGATAGAGGATAGGATAGGATAGAGGATAGGATAGGATAGAGGATAGGATAGGATAGAGGATAGGATAGGATAGAGGATAGGATAGGATAGAGGATAGGATAGGATAGAGGATAGGATAGGATAGAGGATAGGATAGGACAGAGGATAGGATAGGGGATTTGATAGGATAGAGGATAGGATAGGATAGAGGATTGGATAGGATAGAGGATAGATGATAGGATAGGATAGAGGATAGGATAGGGGATTTGATTGGATAGAGGATAGGATAGGATAGAAGATAGGATAGGATAGAGGATAGATGATAGGATAGGATAGAGGATAGGATAGGGGATAGGATAGGATAGAGGATAGGATAGGATAGAAGATAGGATAGGATAGAGGATAGATGATAGGATAGGATAGAGGATAGGATAGGGGATAGGATAGGATAGAGGATAGGATAGGATAGAAGATAGGATAGGATAGAGGATAGGATAGGATAGAGGATAGGATAGGATAGAGGATAGGATAGGATAGAGGATTGGATAGGATACAGGGAAGGATAGGATTGAGGATAGGATAGGATGGAGGATAGGATAGGATAGAGGATAGGATAGGATAGAGGATTGGATAGACGATAGGATAGGATAGAGGATAGGATAGGATAGAGTATAGGATAGGTTAGAGGATAGGATAGGATAGAGGATAGGATAGGATAGAGGATAGAATAGGGGATTTAATAGGATAGAGGATAGGATAGGATTGAAGATAGGATAGGATAGAGGATAGGATAGGATAGAGGATAGGATAGGATAGAGGATAGGATAGGATAGAGGATTGGATGGGATAGAGGATAGGATAGACGATAGGATAGGATAGAGGATACGATAGGATAGAGGATAGGATAGGATAGAGGACAGGATAGGATACAGGATTGGATAGGATGGAGGTTTGGATAGGATAGAGGATAGGATAGGATATTGGATAGGATAGACAATAGGATAGGATAGAGGATAGGATAGGATAGAGGATAGGATAGGATAGAGGATAGGATAGGTTAGAGGATAGGATAGGATAGAGGATAGGATAGGATAGAGGATAGGATAGGTTAGAGGATAGGATAGGATTGAGGATAGAGGATAGGAGAGGATAGAGGATAGGATAGGATAGAGGATAGGATAGGACAGAGGATAGAATAGGGGATTTAATAGGATAGAGGATAGGATAGGATTGAAGATAGGATAGGATAGAGGATAGGATAGGATAGAGGATAGGATAGGATAGAGGATTGGATAGAGGATAGGATAGGATATAGGATTGGATAGAGGATAGGATAGGATAGAGGATATTATAGGATGGAGGATATGATAGGATAGAGGATAGGATAGGATAGAGGATTGGATGGGATAGAGGATAGGATAGGATAGAGGATAGGATAGGACAGATGATAGGATAGGGGATTTGATAGGATAGAGGATAGGATAGGATAGAGGATTGGATAGGATAGAGGATAGATGATAGGATAGGATAGAGGATAGGATAGGGGATTTGATAGGATAGAGAAGAGGATAGGATAGAAGATAGGATAGGATAGAGGATAGGATAGGATAGAGGATAGGATAGGATAGAGGATAGGATAGGATAAAGGATAGAGGACAGGATAGGATAGAGGATAGGATAGGATAGAGGATAGGATAGGATAGAGGATATGATAGGATAGAGGATAGGATAGGATAGAGGATAGGATAGGATAGAGGATACGATAGGATGGAGGATAGAGGACAGGATAGGATAGAGGATAGGATAGGATAGAGGATAGGATAGGATAGAGGATAGGATAGGATAGAGGATAGGATAGGATAGAGGATAGGATAGGATAGAGGATAGGATAGGACAGATGATAGGATAGGGGATTTGATAGGATAGAGGATAGGATAGGATAGAGGATTGGATAGGATAGAGGATAGATGATAGGATAGGATAGAGGATAGGATAGGGGATTTGATAGCATAGAGAATAGGATAGGATAGAAAATAGGATAGGATAGAGGATAGGATAGGATAGAGGATAGGATAGGATAGAGGATAGGATAGGATAGAGGATAGAGGACAGGATAGGATAGAGGATAGGATAGGATAGAGGATAGGATAGGATAGAGGATATGATAGGATAGAGGATAGGATAGGATAGAGGATTGGATGGGATAGAGGATAGGATAGACGATAGGATAGGATAGAGGATACGATAGGATAGAGGATAGGATAGGATAGAGGATAGGATAGGATAGAGGATAGGATAGGATAGAGGATAGAGGATAGAGGATAGAGGACAGGATAGGATAGAGGATAGGATAGGATAGAGGATAGGATAGGATAGAGGATAGGATAGGATAGAGGATAGGATAGGATAGAGGATAGGATAGGATAGAGGATTGGATGGGATAGAGGATAGGATAGACGATAGGATAGGATAGAGGATACGATAGGATAGAGGATAGGATAGGATAGAGGATAGGATAGGATAGAGGATAGGATAGGATAGAGGATAGGATACGATAGAGGATAGGATAGACGATAGGATAGGATAGAGGATAGGATAGGATAGAGGATAGGATAGGAAAGAGGATAGGATAGGATAGAGGATAGGAAAGGATAGAGGATAGGATAGGAAAGAGGATAGGATAGGGGATTTGATAGGATAGGATAGAGGATAGGATAGACGATAGGATAGGATAGAGCGTAGGATAGGATAGAGGATAGGATAGGATAGAGGATAGGATAGGATAGAGGATAGGATAGGATAGAGGATAGGATAGACGATAGGATAGGATAGAGGATAGGATAGGATAGAGGATAGGATAGGATAGAGGATAGGATAGGATAGAGGATAGGATAGACGATAGGATAGGATAGAGGATAGGATAGGATAGAGTATAGGATAGGTTAGAGGATAGGATAGGATAGAGGATAGGATAGGATAGAGGATAGGATAGGACAGAGGATAGAATAGGGGATTTAATAGGATAGAGGATAGGATAGGATTGAAGATAGGATAGGATAGAGGATAGGATAGGATAGAGGATAGGATAGGATAGAGGATAGGATAGGATAGAGGATTGGATAGAGGATAGGATAGGATAGAGGATATTATAGGATAGAGGATATGATAGGATAGAGGATAGGATAGGATAGAGGATTGGATGGGATAGAGGATAGGATAGACGATAGGATAGGATAGAGGATACGATAGGATAGAGGATAGGATAGGATAGAGGACAGGATAGGATACAGGATTGGATAGGATGGAGGTTAGGATAGGATAGAGGATAGGATAGGATATTGGATAGGATAGACAATAGGATAGGATAGAGGATAGGATAGGATAGAGGATAGGATAGGATAGAGGATAGGATAGGTTAGAGGATAGGATAGACGATAGGATAGTATAGAGGATAGGATAGGATAGAGGATAGGATAGGATAGAGGATAGGATAGGATAGAGGATAGGATAGGATAGAGGATAGAGGACAGGATAGGATAGAGGATAGGATAGGATAGAGGATAGGATAGGATAGAGGATAGGATAGGATAGCGGATAGGATAGGATAGAGGATAGGATAGGACAGAGGATAGGGTAGGGGATTTGATAGGATAGAGGATAGGATAGGATAGAAGATAGGATAGGATAGAGGATAGGATAGGATAGAGGATAAGATAGGATAGAGGATAGAGGATAGGATAGGATAGGATAGACGATAGGATTGGATAGAGGATAGGATAGGATAGAGGATAGGATAGGATAGAGGATAGGATAGGATAGAGGATAGGATAGGACAGAGGATAGGGTAAGGGATTTGATAGGATAGAGGATAGGATAGGATAGAAGATAGGATAGGACAGAGGATAGGATAGGATAGAGGATAGGATAGGATAGAGGATAGGATAGACGATAGGATAGGATAGAGGATAGGATAGGATAGAGTATAGGATAGGATAGAGAATAGGATAGGATAGAGGATAGGATAGGATAGAGGATAGGATAGGACAGAGGATAGAATAGGGGATTTAATAGGATAGAGGATAGGATAGGATTGAAGATAGGATAGGATAGAGGATAGGATAGGATAGAGGATAGGATAGGATAGAGGATAGGATAGAGGATAGGATAGGATAGAGGATTGGATAGAGGATAGGATAGGATAGAGGATATTATAGGATAGAGGATATGATAGGATAGAGGATAGGATAGGATAGAGGATTGGATGGGATAGAGGATAGGATAGACGATAGGATAGGATAGAGGATACGATAGGATAGAGGATAGGATAGGATAGAGGACAGGATAGGATACAGGATTGGATAGGATACAGGGAAGGATAGGATTGAGGATAGGATAGGATGGAGGATAGGATAGGATAGAGGATAGGATAGGATAGAGGATTGGATAGACGATAGGATAGGATAGAGGATAGGATAGGATAGAGGATAGGATAGGATAGAGGATAGGATAGGATAGAGGATAGGATAGGATAGAGGATAGAGGATAGGATAGGATAGAGGATAGGATAGGATAGAGGATAGGATAGGACAGAGGATAGGGTAGGGGTTTTGATAGGATAGAGGATAGGATAGGATAGAGGATAGGATAGACGATAGGATAGGATAGAGGATAGGATAGGATAGAGGATAGGATAGGATAGAGGATAGGATAGGATAGAGGATAGGATAGGATAGAGGATAGGATAGGATAGAGGATAGGATAGGATAGAGGATAGGATAGGATAGAGGATAGGATAGGACAGAGGATAGGATAGGGGATTTGATAGGATAGAGGATAGGATAGGATAGAGGATTGGATAGGATAGAGGATAGATGATAGGATAGGATAGAGGATAGGATAGGGGATTTGATTGGATAGAGGATAGGATAGGATAGAAGATAGGATAGGATAGAGGATAGATGATAGGATAGGATAGAGGATAGGATAGGGGATAGGATAGGATAGAGGATAGGATAGGATAGAAGATAGGATAGGATAGAGGATAGGATAGGATAGAGGATAGGATAGGATAGAGGATAGGATAGGATAGAGGATAGGATACGATAGAGGATAGGATAGACGATAGGATAGGATAGAGGATAAGATAGGATAGAGCATAGGATAGGATAGAGGATAGGATAGGATAGAGGATAGGATAGGATAGAGGATAGGATAGGACAGAGGATAGAATAGGGGATTTGATAGGATAGAGGATAGGATAGGATTGAAGATAGGATAGGATAGAGGATAGGATAGGATAGTGGATAGGATAGGATAGAGGATAGGATAGGTTAGAGGATTGGATAGAGGATAGGATAGGATAGATGATATTATAGGATAGAGGATATGATAGGATAGAGGATAGGATACGATAGAGGATTGGATGGGATAGAGGATAGGATAGACGATAGGATAGGATAGAGGATACGATAGGATAGAGGATAGGATAGGATAGAGGACAGGATAGGATACAGGATTGGATAGGATACAGGGAAGGATAGGATTGAGGATAGGATAGGATGGAGGATAGGATAGGATAGAGGATACGATAGGATAGAGGATAGGATAGGTTAGAGGATAGGATAGGATTGAGGATAGAGTATAGGACAGGATAGAGGATAGGATAGGATAGAGGATAGGATAGGACAGAGGATAGAATAGGGGATTTAATAGGATAGAGGATAGGATAGGATAGAGTATAGGATAGGATAGAGGATAGGATAGGACAGAGGATAGGGTAGGGGATTTGATAGGATAGAGGATAGGATAGGATAGAAGATAGGGTAGGACAGAGGATAGGATAGGATAGAGGATAGGATAGGATAGAGGATAGGATAGAGGATAGGATAGGATAGAGGATAGGATAGGATAGAGTATAGGATAGGATAGAGGAAGGATAGGATAGAGGATAGGATAGGATAGAGGATTGGATGGGATAGAGGATAGGATAGACGATAGGATAGGATAGAGGATACGATAGGATAGAGGATAGGACAGGATAGAGGATAGGATAGGATAGAGGATAGGATAGGATAGAGGATAGGATACGATAGAGGATAGGATAGACGATAGAATAGGATAGAGGATAGGATAGGATAGAGGATAGGATAGGAAAGAGGATAGGATAGGATAGAGGATAGGAAAGGATAGAGGATAGGATAGGAAAGAGGATAGGATAGGGGATTTGATAGGATAGGATAGAGGATAGGATAGACGATAGGATAGGATAGAGCGTAGGATAGGATAGAGGATAGGATAGGATAGAGGATAGGATAGGATAGAGGATAGGATAGGATAGAGGATAGGATAGACGATAGGATAGGATAGAGGATAGGATAGGATAGAGGATAGGATAGGATAGAGGATAGGATAGACGATAGGATAGGATAGAGGATAGGATAGGATAGAGTATAGGATAGGTTAGAGGATAGGATAGGATAGAGGATAGGATAGGATAGAGGATAGGATAGGACAGAGGATAGAATAGGGGATTTAATAGGATAGAGGATAGGATAGGATTGAAGATAGGATAGGATAGAGGATAGGATAGGATAGAGGATAGGATAGGATAGAGGATAGGATAGGATAGAGGATTGGATAGAGGATAGGATAGGATAGAGGATATTATAGGATAGAGGATATGATAGGATAGAGGATAGGATAGGATAGAGGATTGGATGGGATAGAGGATAGGATAGACGATAGGATAGGATAGAGGATACGATAGGATAGAGGATAGGATAGGATAGAGGACAGGATAGGATACAGGATTGGATAGGATGGAGGTTAGGATAGGATAGAGGATAGGATAGGATATTGGATAGGATAGACAATAGGATAGGATAGAGGATAGGATAGGATAGAGGATAGGATAGGATAGAGGATAGGATAGGTTAGAGGATAGGATAGACGATAGGATAGTATAGAGGATAGGATAGGATAGAGGATAGGATAGGATAGAGGATAGGATAGGATAGAGGATAGGATAGGATAGAGGATAGAGGACAGGATAGGATAGAGGATAGGATAGGATAGAGGATAGGATAGGATAGAGGATAGGATAGGATAGCGGATAGGATAGGATAGAGGATAGGATAGGACAGAGGATAGGGTAGGGGATTTGATAGGATAGAGGATAGGATAGGATAGAAGATAGGATAGGATAGAGGATAGGATAGGATAGAGGATAAGAAAGGATAGAGGATAGAGGATAGGATACGATAGACGATAGGATTGGATAGAGGATAGGATAGGATAGAGGATAGGATAGGATAGAGGATAGGATAGGATAGAGGATAGGATAGGACAGAGGATAGGGTAAGGGATTTGATAGGATAGAGGATAGGATAGGATAGAAGATAGGATAGGACAGAGGATAGGATAGGATAGAGGATAGGATAGGATAGAGGATAGGATAGACGATAGGATAGGATAGAGGATAGGATAGGATAGAGTATAGGATAGGATAGAGAATAGGATAGGATAGAGGATAGGATAGGATAGAGGATAGGATAGGACAGAGGATAGAATAGGGGATTTAATAGGATAGAGGATAGGATAGGATTGAAGATAGGATAGGATAGAGGATAGGATAGGATAGAGGATAGGATAGGATAGAGGATAGGATAGAGGATAGGATAGGATAGAGGATTGGATAGAGGATAGGATAGGATAGAGGATATTATAGGATAGAGGATATGATAGGATAGAGGATAGGATAGGATAGAGGATTGGATGGGATAGAGGATAGGATAGACGATAGGATAGGATAGAGGATACGATAGGATAGAGGATAGGATAGGATAGAGGACAGGATAGGATACAGGATTGGATAGGATACAGGGAAGGATAGGATTGAGGATAGGATAGGATGGAGGATAGGATAGGATAGAGGATAGGATAGGATAGAGGATTGGATAGACGATAGGATAGGATAGAGGATAGGATAGGATAGAGGATAGGATAGGATAGAGGATAGGATAGGATAGAGGATAGGATAGGATAGAGGATAGAGGATAGGATAGGATAGAGGATAGGATAGGATAGAGGATAGGATAGGACAGAGGATAGGGTAGGGGTTTTGATAGGATAGAGGATAGGATAGGATAGAGGATAGGATAGACGATAGGATAGGATAGAGGATAGGATAGGATAGAGGATAGGATAGGATAGAGGATAGGATAGGATAGAGGATAGGATAGGATAGAGGATAGGATAGGATAGAGGATAGGATAGGATAGAGGATAGGATAGGACAGAGGATAGGATAGGGGATTTGATAGGATAGAGGATAGGATAGGATAGAGGATTGGATAGGATAGAGGATAGATGATAGGATAGGATAGAGGATAGGATAGGGGATTTGATTGGATAGAGGATAGGATAGGATAGAAGATAGGATAGGATAGAGGATAGATGATAGGATAGGATAGAGGATAGGATAGGGGATAGGATAGGATAGAGGATAGGATAGGATAGAAGATAGGATAGGATAGAGGATAGGATAGGATAGAGGATAGGATAGGATAGAGGATAGGATAGGATAGAGGATAGGATACGATAGAGGATAGGATAGACGATAGGATAGGATAGAGGATAAGATAGGATAGAGCATAGGATAGGATAGAGGATAGGATAGGATAGAGGATAGGATAGGATAGAGGATAGGATAGGACAGAGGATAGAATAGGGGATTTGATAGGATAGAGGATAGGATAGGATTGAAGATAGGATAGGATAGAGGATAGGATAGGATAGTGGATAGGATAGGATAGAGGATAGGATAGGTTAGAGGATTGGATAGAGGATAGGATAGGATAGATGATATTATAGGATAGAGGATATGATAGGATAGAGGATAGGATACGATAGAGGATTGGATGGGATAGAGGATAGGATAGACGATAGGATAGGATAGAGGATACGATAGGATAGAGGATAGGATAGGATAGAGGACAGGATAGGATACAGGATTGGATAGGATACAGGGAAGGATAGGATTGAGGATAGGATAGGATGGAGGATAGGATAGGATAGAGGATACGATAGGATAGAGGATAGGATAGGTTAGAGGATAGGATAGGATTGAGGATAGAGTATAGGACAGGATAGAGGATAGGATAGGATAGAGGATAGGATAGGACAGAGGATAGAATAGGGGATTTAATAGGATAGAGGATAGGATAGGATTGAAGATAGGATAGGATAGAGGATAGGATAGGATAGAGGATAGGATAGGATAGAGGATTGGATAGAGGATAGGATAGGATATAGGATTGGATAGAGGATAGGATAGGATAGAGGATATTATAGGATAGAGGATATGATAGGATAGAGGATAGGATAGGATAGAGGATTGGATGGGATAGAGGATAGGATAGGATAGAGGATAGGATAGGACAGATGATAGGATAGGGGATTTGATAGGATAGAGGATAGGATAGGATAGAGGATTGGATAGGATAGAGGATAGATGATAGGATAGGATAGAGGATAGGATAGGGGATTTGATAGGATAGAGAAGAGGATAGGATAGAAGATAGGATAGGATAGAGGATAGGATAGGATAGAGGATAGGATAGGATAGAGGATAGGATAGGATAAAGGATAGAGGACAGGATAGGATAGAGGATAGGATAGGATAGAGGATAGGATAGGATAGAGGATATGATAGGATAGAGGATAGGATAGGATAGAGGATAGGATAGGATAGAGGATAGGATAGGATAGAGGATAGAGGACAGGATAGGATAGAGGATAGGATAGGATAGAGGATAGGATAGGATAGAGGATAGGATAGGATAGAGGATAGGATAGGATAGAGGATAGGATAGGATAGAGGATAGGATAGGATAGAGGATAGGATAGGATAGAGGATAGGATAGGATAGAGGATAGGATAGGATAGAGGATAGGATAGGATAGAGGATAGGATAGGACAGAGGATAGGATAGGGGATTTGATAGGATAGAGGATAGGATAGGATAGAGGATTGGATAGGATAGAGGATAGATGATAGGATAGGATAGAGGATAGGATAGGGGATTTGATTGGATAGAGGATAGGATAGGATAGAAGATAGGATAGGATAGAGGATAGATGATAGGATAGGATAGAGGATAGGATAGGGGATAGGATAGGATAGAGGATAGGATAGGATAGAAGATAGGATAGGATAGAGGATAGGATAGGATAGAGGATAGGATAGGATAGAGGATAGGATAGGATAGAGGATAGGATACGATAGAGGATAGGATAGACGATAGGATAGGATAGAGGATAAGATAGGATAGAGCATAGGATAGGATAGAGGATAGGATAGGATAGAGGATAGGATAGGATAGAGGATAGGATAGGACAGAGGATAGAATAGGGGATTTGATAGGATAGAGGATAGGATAGGATTGAAGATAGGATAGGATAGAGGATAGGATAGGATAGTGGATAGGATAGGATAGAGGATAGGATAGGTTAGAGGATTGGATAGAGGATAGGATAGGATAGATGATATTATAGGATAGAGGATATGATAGGATAGAGGATAGGATACGATAGAGGATTGGATGGGATAGAGGATAGGATAGACGATAGGATAGGATAGAGGATACGATAGGATAGAGGATAGGATAGGATAGAGGACAGGATAGGATACAGGATTGGATAGGATACAGGGAAGGATAGGATTGAGGATAGGATAGGATGGAGGATAGGATAGGATAGAGGATACGATAGGATAGAGGATAGGATAGGTTAGAGGATAGGATAGGATTGAGGATAGAGTATAGGACAGGATAGAGGATAGGATAGGATAGAGGATAGGATAGGACAGAGGATAGAATAGGGGATTTAATAGGATAGAGGATAGGATAGGATTGAAGATAGGATAGGATAGAGGATAGGATAGGATAGAGGATAGGATAGGATAGAGGATTGGATAGAGGATAGGATAGGATATAGGATTGGATAGAGGATAGGATAGGATAGAGGATATTATAGGATAGAGGATATGATAGGATAGAGGATAGGATAGGATAGAGGATTGGATGGGATAGAGGATAGGATAGGATAGAGGATAGGATAGGACAGATGATAGGATAGGGGATTTGATAGGATAGAGGATAGGATAGGATAGAGGATTGGATAGGATAGAGGATAGATGATAGGATAGGATAGAGGATAGGATAGGGGATTTGATAGGATAGAGAAGAGGATAGGATAGAAGATAGGATAGGATAGAGGATAGGATAGGATAGAGGATAGGATAGGATAGAGGATAGGATAGGATAAAGGATAGAGGACAGGATAGGATAGAGGATAGGATAGGATAGAGGATAGGATAGGATAGAGGATATGATAGGATAGAGGATAGGATAGGATAGAGGATAGGATAGGATAGAGGATAGGATAGGATAGAGGATAGAGGACAGGATAGGATAGAGGATAGGATAGGATAGAGGATAGGATAGGATAGAGGATAGGATAGGATAGAGGATAGGATAGGATAGAGGATAGGATAGGACAGATGATAGGATAGGGGATTTGATAGGATAGAGGATAGGATAGGATAGAGGATTGGATAGGATAGAGGATAGATGATAGGATAGGATAGAGGATAGGAAAGGGGATTTGATAGCATAGAGAATAGGATAGGATAGAAAATAGGATAGGATAGAGGATAGGATAGGATAGAGGATAGGATAGGATAGAGGATAGGATAGGATAGAGGATAGAGGACAGGATAGGATAGAGGATAGGATAGGATAGAGGATAGGATAGGATAGAGGATATGATAGGATAGAGGATAGGATAGGATAGAGGATTGGATGGGATAGAGGATAGGATAGACGATAGGATAGGATAGAGGATACGATAGGATAGAGGATAGGATAGGATAGAGGATAGGATAGGATAGAGGATAGGATAGGATAGAGGATAGAGGATAGAGGATAGAGGACAGGATAGGATAGAGGATAGGATAGGATAGAGGATAGGATAGGATAGAGGATAGGATAGGATAGAGGATAGGATAGGATAGAGGATAGGATAGGACAGAGGATAGGGTAGGGGATTTGGTAGGATAGAGGATAGGATAGGATAGAAGTTAGGATAGAGGATAGAGGATAGGATAGGATAGAGGATAGGATTGGATAGAGGATAGGATAGGATAGAGGATAGGATAGGATAGAGTATAGGATAGGATAGAGGATAGGATAGGACAGAGGATAGGGTAGGGGATTTGATAGGATAGAGGATAGGATAGGATAGAAGATAGGGTAGGACAGAGGATAGGATAGGATAGAGGATAGGATAGGATAGAGGATAGGATAGGATAGAGGATAGGATAGGATAGAGTATAGGATAGGATAGAGGAAGGATAGGATAGAGGATAGGATAGGATAGAGGATTGGATGGGATAGAGGATAGGATAGACGATAGGATAGGATAGAGGATACGATAGGATAGAGGATAGGATAGGATAGAGGATAGGATAGGATAGAGGATAGGATAGGATAGAGGATAGGATACGATAGAGGATAGGATAGACGATAGGATAGGATAGAGGATAGGATAGGATAGAGGATAGGATAGGAAAGAGGATAGGATAGGATAGAGGATAGGAAAGGATAGAGGATAGGATAGGAAAGAGGATAGGATAGGGGATTTGATAGGATAGGATAGAGGATAGGATAGACGATAGGATAGGATAGAGCGTAGGATAGGATAGAGGATAGGATAGGATAGAGGATAGGATAGGATAGAGGATAGGATAGGATAGAGGATAGGATAGACGATAGGATAGGATAGAGGATAGGATAGGATAGAGGATAGGATAGGATAGAGGATAGGATAGGATAGAGGATAGGATAGACGATAGGATAGGATAGAGGATAGGATAGGATAGAGTATAGGATAGGTTAGAGGATAGGATAGGATAGAGGATAGGATAGGATAGAGGATAGGATAGGACAGAGGATAGAATAGGGGATTTAATAGGATAGAGGATAGGATAGGATTGAAGATAGGATAGGATAGAGGATAGGATAGGATAGAGGATAGGATAGGATAGAGGATAGGATAGGACAGAGGATAGGATAGGGGATTTGATAGGATAGAGGATAGGATAGGATAGAGGATTGGATAGGATAGAGGATAGATGATAGGATTGGATAGAGGATAGGATAGGGGATTTGATAGGATAGAGAATACGATAGGATAGAAGGTAGGATAGGATAGAGGATAGGATAGGATAGAGGATAGGATAGAGGATAGAGGATAGGATAGGATAGAGGATAGAGGACAGGATAGGATAGAGGATAGGATAGGATAGAGGATAGGATAGGATAGAGGATAGGATAGGATAGAGGATAGGATAGGACAGAGGATAGGGTAGGGGATTTGATAGGATAGAGGATAGGATAGGACAGAGGATAGGGTAGGGGATTTGATAGGATAGAGGATAGGATAGGATAGAAGATAGGGTAGGACAGAGGATAGGATAGGATAGAGGATAGGATAGGATAGAGGATAGGATAGGATAGAGGATATGATAGGATAGAGTATAGGATAGGATAGAGGATAGAATAGGATAGAGGATAGGATAGGATAGAGGATAGGATAGGACAGAGGATAGAATAGGGGATTTAATAGGATAGAGGATAGGATAGGATTGAAGATAGGATAGGATAGAGGATAGGATAGGATAGAGGATAGGATAGGATAGAGGATAGGATAGGATAGAGGATAGGATAGGATAGAGGATTGGATAGAGGATAGGATAGGATAGAGGATATTATAGGATAGAGGATATGATAGGATAGAGGATAGGATAGGATAGAGGATTGGATGGGATAGAGGATAGGATAGACGATAGGATAGGATAGTGGATACGATAGGATAGAGGATAGGATAGGATAGAGGACAGGATAGGATACAGGATTGGATAGGATACAGGGAAGGGTAGGATTGAGGATAGGATAGGATGGAGGATAGGATAGGATAGAGGATAGGATAGGATAGAGGATTGGATAGACGATAGGATAGGATAGAGGATAGGATAGGATAGAGGATAGGATAGGATAGAGGATAGGATAGGATAGAGGATAGGATAGGATAGAGGATAGGATAGGATAGAGGATAGGATAGGACGGAGGATAGGATAGGGGATTTGATAGGATAGAGGATAGGATAGGATAGAGGATTGGATAGGATAGAGGATAGATGATAGGATAGGATAGAGGATAGGATAGGGGATTTGATAGGATAGAGAATAGGATAGGATAGAAGATAGGATAGGATAGAGGATAGGATAGGATAGAGGATAGGATAGGATAGAGGATAGGATAGGATAGAGGATAGAGGACAGGATAGGATAGAGGATAGGATAGGATAGAGGATAGGATAGGATAGAGGATATGATAGGATAGAGGATAGGATAGGATAGAGGATAGAGGATAGGATAGGATAGAGGATAGGATTGGATAGAGGATAGGATAGGATAGAGGATAGGATAGGATAGAGGATAGGATAGGATAGAGGATAGGATAGGACAGAGGATAGGGTAGGGGATTTGATAGGATAGAGGATAGGATAGGATAGAAGATAGGATAGAGGATAGAGGATAGGATAGGATAGAGGATAGGATTGGATAGAGGATAGGATAGGATAGAGGATAGGATAGGATAGAGTATAGGATAGGATAGAGGATAGGATAGGACAGAGGATAGGGTAGGGGATTTGATAGGATAGAGGATAGGATAGGATAGAAGATAGGGTAGGACAGAGGATAGGATAGGATAGAGGATAGGATAGGATAGAGGATAGGATAGAGGATAGGATAGGATAGATGATAGGATAGGATAGAGTATAGGATAGGATAGAGGAAGGATAGGATAGAGGATAGGATAGGATAGAGGATTGGATGGGATAGAGGATAGGATAGACGATAGGATAGGATAGAGGATACGATAGGATAGAGGATAGGATAGGATAGAGGATAGGATAGGATAGAGGATAGGATAGGATAGAGGATAGGATACGATAGAGGATAGGATAGACGATAGGATAGGATAGAGGATAGGATAGGATAGAGGATAGGATAGGAAAGAGGATAGGATAGGATAGAGGATAGGAAAGGATAGAGGATAGGATAGGAAAGAGGATAGGATAGGGGATTTGATAGGATAGGATAGAGGATAGGATAGACGATAGGATAGGATAGAGCATAGGATAGGATAGAGGATAGGATAGGATAGAGGATAGGATAGGATAGAGGATAGGATAGGATAGAGGATAGGATAGACGATAGGATAGGATAGAGGATAGGATAGGATAGAGGATAGGATAGGATAGAGGATAGGATAGACGATAGGATAGGATAGAGGATAGGATAGGATAGAGTATAGGATAGGTTAGAGGATAGGATAGGATAGAGGATAGGATAGGATAGAGGATAGGATAGGACAGAGGATAGAATAGGGGATTTAATAGGATAGAGGATAGGATAGGATTGAAGATAGGATAGGATAGTGGATAGGATAGGATAGAGGATAGGATAGGATAGAGGATAGGATAGGATAGAGGATTGGATAGAGGATAGGATAGGATAGAGGATATTATAGGATAGAGGATATGATAGGATAGAGGATAGGATAGGATAGAGGATTGGATGGGATACAGGATAGGATAGACGATAGGATAGGATAGAGGATACGATAGGATAGAGGATAGGATAGGATAGAGGACAGGATAGGATACAGGATTGGATAGGATGGAGGTTAGGATAGGATAGAGGATAGGATAGGATATTGGATAGGATAGACAATAGGATAGGATAGAGGGTAGGATAGGATAGAGGATAGGATAGGATAGAGGATAGGATAGGTTAGAGGATAGGATAGGATAGAGGATAGAGGATAGGAGAGGATAGAGGATAGGATAGGATAGAGGATAGGATAGGATAGAGGATAGGATAGGATAGAGGATAGGATAGGACAGAGGATAGGATAGGTGATTTGATAGGATAGAGGATAGGATAGGATAGAGGATTGGATAGGATAGAGGATAGATGATAGGATAGGATAGAGGATAGGATAGGGGATTTGATAGGATAGAGAATAGGATAGGATAGAAGATAGGATAGGATAGAGGATAGGATAGGATAGAGGATAGGATAGGATAGAGGATAGGATAGGATAGAGGATAGAGGACAGGATAGGATAGAGGATAGGATAGGATAGAGGATAGGATAGGATAGAGGATAGGATAGGATAGAGGATAGGATAGGATAGAGGATAGGATAGGACAGAGGATAGGGTAGGGGATTTGATAGGATAGAGGATAGGATAGGACAGAGGATAGGGTAGGGGATTTGATAGGATAGAGGATAGGATAGGATAGAAGATAGGGTAGGACAGAGGATAGGATAGGATAGAGGATAGGATAGGATAGAGGATAGGATAGAGGATAGGATAGGATAGAGGATAGGATAGGATAGAGTATAGGATAGGATAGAGGATAGAATAGGATAGAGGATAGGATAGGATAGAGGATAGGATAGGACAGAGGATAGAATAGGGGATTTAATAGGATAGAGGATAGGATAGGATTGAAGATAGGATAGGATAGAGGATAGGATAGGATAGAGGATAGGATAGGATAGAGGATAGGATAGGATAGAGGATAGGATAGGATAGAGGATTGGATAGAGGATAGGATAGGATAGAGGATATTATAGGATAGAGGATATGATAGGATAGAGGATAGGATAGGATAGAGGATTGGATGGGATAGAGGATAGGATAGACGATAGGATAGGATAGTGGATACGATAGGATAGAGGATAGGATAGGATAGAGGACAGGATAGGATACAGGATTGGATAGGATACAGGGAAGGGTAGGATTGAGGATAGGATAGAATGGAGGATAGGATAGGATAGAGGATATTATAGGATAGAGGATATGATAGGATAGAGGATAGGATAGGATAGAGGATTGGATGGGATAGAGGATAGGATAGACGATAGGATAGGATAGAGGATAGGATAGGATAGAGGATAGGATAGGATAGAGGATAGGATAGGATAGAGGATAGGATAGGATAGAGGATAGGATAGGATAGAGGATTGGATAGAGGATAGGATAGGATAGAGGATATTATAGGATAGAGGATAGGATAGGATAGAGGACAGGATAGGATACAGGATTGGATAGGATACAGGGAAGGATAGGATTGAGGATAGGATAGGATGGAGGATAGGATAGGATAGAGGATATGATAGGATAGAGGATAGGATAGGATACAGGATTGGATAGGGGATTTGATAGGATAGAGGATAGGATAGGATAGAGGATTGGATAGGATAGAGGATAGATGATAGGATAGGATAGAGGATAGGATAGGGGATTTGATAGGATAGAGAATAGGATAGCATAGAAGATAGAGGACAGGATAGGATAGAGGATAGGATAGGATAGAGGATAGGATAGGATAGAGGATATGATAGGATAGAGGATAGGATAGGATAGAGGATAGAGGATAGGATAGGATAGAGGATAGGATAGGATAGAGGATAGGATAGGATAGAGGATATGATAGGATAGAGGATAGAGGACAGGATAGGATAGAGGATAGGATAGGATAGAGGATAGGATAGGATAGAGGATAGGATAGGATAGATTATAGGATAGGATAGAGGATAGGATAGGACAGAGGATAGGGTAGGGGATTTGATAGGATAGAGGATAGGATAGGATAGAAGATAGGGTAGGACAGAGGATAGGATAGGATAGAGGATAGGATAGGATAGAGGATAGGATAGAGGATAGGATAGGATAGAGGATAGGATAGGATAGAGTATAGGATAGGATAGAGGAAGGATAGGATAGAGGATAGGATAGGATAGAGGATTGGATGGGATACAGGATAGGATAGACGATAGGATAGGATAGAGGATACGATGGGATAGAGGATAGGATAGGATAGAGGACAGGATAGGATACAGGATTGGATAGGATGGAGGTTAGGATAGGATAGAGGATAGGATAGGATATTGGATAGGATAGACAATAGGATAGGATAGAGGATAGGATAGGATAGAGGATAGGATAGGATAGAGGATAGGATAGGTTAGAGGATAGGATAGGATAGAGGATAGAGGATAGGAGAGGATAGAGGATAGGATAGGATAGAGGATAGGATAGGATAGAGGATAGGATAGGATAGAGGATAGGATAGGACAGAGGATAGGATAGGGGATTTGATAGGATAGAGGATAGGATAGGATAGAGGATTGGATAGGATAGAGGATAGATGATAGGATAGGATAGAGGATAGGATAGGATAGAGGATAGGATAGGTTAGAGGATAGGATAGGATTGAGGATAGAGTATAGGACAGGATAGAGGATAGGATAGGATAGAGGATAGGATAGGACAGAGGATAGAATAGGGGATTTAATAGGATAGAGGATAGGATAGGATTGAAGATAGGATAGGATAGAGGATAGGATAGGATAGAGGATAGGATAGGATAGAGGATTGGATAGAGGATAGGATAGGATATAGGATTGGATAGAGGATAGGATAGAATAGAGGATATTATAGGATAGAGGATATGATAGGATAGAGGATAGGATAGGATAGAGGATTGGATGGGATAGAGGATAGGATAGGATAGAGGATAGGATAGGACAGATGATAGGATAGGGGATTTGATAGGATAGAGGATAGGATAGGATAGAGGATTGGATAGGATAGAGGATAGATGATAGGATAGGATAGAGGATAGGATAGGGGATTTGATAGGATAGAGAAGAGGATAGGATAGAAGATAGGATAGGATAGAGGATAGGATAGGATAGAGGATAGGATAGGATAGAGGATAGGATAGGATAAAGGATAGAGGACAGGATAGGATAGAGGATAGGATAGGATAGAGGATAGGATAGGATAGAGGATATGATAGGATAGAGGATAGGATAGGATAGAGGATAGGATAGGATAGAGGATAGGATAGGATAGAGGATAAAGGACAGGATAGGATAGAGGATAGGATAGGATAGAGGATAGGATAGGATAGAGGATAGGATAGGATAGAGGATAGGATAGGATAGAGGATAGGATAGGACAGATGATAGGATAGGGGATTTGATAGGATAGAGGATAGGATAGGATAGAGGATTGGATAGGATAGAGGATAGATGATAGGATAGGATAGAGGATAGGATAGGGGATTTGATAGCATAGAGAATAGGATAGGATAGAAAATAGGATAGGATAGAGGATAGGATAGGATAGAGGATAGGATAGGATAGAGGATAGGATAGGATAGAGGATAGAGGACAGGATAGGATAGAGGATAGGATAGGATAGAGGATAGGATAGGATAGAGGATAGAGGATAGAGGATAGAGGACAGGATAGGATAGAGGATAGGATAGGATAGAGGATAGGATAGGATAGAGGATAGGATAGGATAGAGGATAGGATAGGATAGAGGATAGGATAGGACAGAGGATAGGGTAGGGGATTTGGTAGGATAGAGGATAGGATAGGATAGAAGATAGGATAGAGGATAGAGGATAGGATAGGATAGAGGATAGGATTGGATAGAGGATAGGATAGGATAGAGGATAGGATAGGATAGAGTATAGGATAGGATAGAGGATAGGATAGGACAGAGGATAGGGTAGGGGATTTGATAGGATAGAGGATAGGATAGGATAGAAGATAGGGTAGGACAGAGGATAGGATAGGATAGAGGATAGGATAGGATAGAGGATAGGATAGAGGATAGGATAGGATAGAGGATAGGATAGGATAGAGTATAGGATAGGATAGAGGAAGGATAGGATAGAGGATAGGATAGGATAGAGGATTGGATGGGATAGAGGATAGGATAGACGATAGGATAGGATAGAGGATACGATAGGATAGAGGATAGGATAGGATAGAGGATAGGATAGGATAGAGGATAGGATAGGATAGAGGATAGGATACGATAGAGGATAGGATAGACGATAGGATAGGATAGAGGATAGGATAGGATAGAGGATAGGATAGGAAAGAGGATAGGATAGGATAGAGGATAGGAAAGGATAGAGGATAGGATAGGATAGAGGATAGGATAGACGATAGGATAGGATAGAGGATAGGATAGGATAGAGGATAGGATAGGATAGAGGATAGGATAGACGATAGGATAGGATAGAGGATAGGATAGGATAGAGTATAGGATAGGTTAGAGGATAGGATAGGATAGAGGATAGGATAGGATAGAGGATAGGATAGGACAGAGGATAGAATAGGGGATTTAATAGGATAGAGGATAGGATAGGATTGAAGATAGGATAGGATAGAGGATAGGATAGGATAGAGGATAGGATAGGATAGAGGATAGGATAGGATAGAGGATTGGATAGAGGATAGGATAGGATAGAGGATATTATAGGATAGAGGATATGATAGGATAGAGGATAGGATAGGATAGAGGATTGGATGGGATAGAGGATAGGATAGACGATAGGATAGGATAGAGGATACGATAGGATAGAGGATAGGATAGGATAGAGGATAGGATAGGATAGAGGATAGGATAGGATAGAGGATAGGATACGATAGAGGATAGGATAGACGATAGGATAGGATAGAGGATAGGATAGGATAGAGGATAGGATAGGAAAGAGGATAGGATAGGATAGAGGATAGGAAAGGATAGAGGATAGGATAGGATAGAGGATAGGATAGACGATAGGATAGGATAGAGGATAGGATAGGATAGAGGATAGGATAGGATAGAGGATAGGATAGACGATAGGATAGGATAGAGGATAGGATAGGATAAAGTATAGGATAGGTTAGAGGATAGGATAGGATAGAGGATAGGATAGGATAGAGGATAGGATAGGACAGAGGATAGAATAGGGGATTTAATAGGATAGAGGATAGGATAGGATTGAAGATAGGATAGGATAGAGGATAGGATAGGATAGAGGATAGGATAGGATAGAGGATAGGATAGGATAGAGGATTGGATAGAGGATAGGATAGGATAGAGGATATTATAGGATAGAGGATATGATAGGATAGAGGATAGGATAGGATAGAGGATTGGATGGGATAGAGGATAGGATAGACGATAGGATAGGATAGAGGATACGATAGGATAGAGGATAGGATAGGATAGAGGACAGGATAGGATACAGGATTGGATAGGATGGAGGTTAGGATAGGATAGAGGATAGGATAGGATATTGGATAGGATAGACAATAGGATAGGATAGAGGATAGGATAGGATAGAGGATAGGATAGGATAGAGGATAGGATAGGTTAGAGGATAGGATAGGATAGAGGATAGAGGATAGGAGAGGATAGAGGATAGGATAGGATAGAGGATAGGATAGGATAGAGGATAGGATAGGATAGAGGATAGGATAGGACAGAGGATAGGATAGGGGATTTGATAGGATAGAGGATAGGATAGGATAGAGGATTGGATAGGATAGAGGATAGATGATAGGATAGGATAGAGGATAGGATAGGGGATTTGATAGGATAGAGAATACGATAGGATAGAAGATAGGATAGGATAGAGGATAGGATAGGATAGAGGATAGGATAGAGGATAGAGGATAGGATAGGATAGAGGATAGAGGACAGGATAGGATAGAGGATAGGATAGGATAGAGGATAGGATAGGATAGAGGATAGGATAGGATAGAGGATAGGATAGGACAGAGGATAGGGTAGGGGATTTGATAGGATAGAGGATAGGATAGGACAGAGGATAGGGTAGGGGATTTGATAGGATAGAGGATAGGATAGGATAGAAGATAGGGTAGGACAGAGGATAGGATAGGATAGAGGATAGGATAGGATAGAGGATAGGATAGGATAGAGGATATGATAGGATAGAGTATAGGATAGGATAGAGGATAGAATAGGATAGAGGATAGGATAGGATAGAGGATAGGATAGGACAGAGGATAGAATAGGGGATTTAATAGGATAGAGGATAGGATAGGATTGAAGATAGGATAGGATAGAGGATAGGATAGGATAGAGGATAGGATAGGATAGAGGATAGGATAGGATAGAGGATAGGATAGGATAGAGGATTGGATAGAGGATAGGATAGGATAGAGGATATTATAGGATAGAGGATATGATAGGATAGAGGATAGGATAGGATAGAGGATTGGATGGGATAGAGGATAGGATAGACGATAGGATAGGATAGTGGATACGATAGGATAGAGGATAGGATAGGATAGAGGACAGGATAGGATACAGGATTGGATAGGATACAGGGAAGGGTAGGATTGAGGATAGGATAGGATGGAGGATAGGATAGGATAGAGGATAGGATAGGATAGAGGATTGGATAGACGATAGGATAGGATAGAGGATAGGATAGGATAGAGGATAGGATAGGATAGAGGATAGGATAGGATAGAGGATAGGATAGGATAGAGGATAGGATAGGATAGAGGATAGGATAGGATAGAGGATAGGATAGGACGGAGGATAGGATAGGGGATTTGATAGGATAGAGGATAGGATAGGATAGAGGATTGGATAGGATAGAGGATAGATGATAGGATAGGATAGAGGATAGGATAGGGGATTTGATAGGATAGAGAATAGGATAGGATAGAAGATAGGATAGGATAGAGGATAGGATAGGATAGAGGATAGGATAGGATAGAGGATAGGATAGGATAGAGGATAGAGGACAGGATAGGATAGAGGATAGGATGGGATAGAGGATAGGATAGGATAGAGGATATGATAGGATAGAGGATAGGATAGGATAGAGGATAGAGGATAGGATAGGATAGAGGATAGGATTGGATAGAGGATAGGATAGGATAGAGGATAGGATAGGATAGAGGATAGGATAGGATAGAGGATAGGATAGGACAGAGGATAGGGTAGGGGATTTGATAGGATAGAGGATAGGATAGGATAGAAGATAGGATAGGATAGAGGATAGGATAGGATAGAGGATAGGATAGGATAGAGGATAGGATAGGACAGAGGATAGGGTAGGGGATTTGGTAGAATAGAGGATAGGATAGGATAGAAGATAGGATAGAGGATAGAGGATAGGATAGGATAGAGGATAGGATTGGATAGAGGATAGGATAGGATAGAGGATAGGATAGGATAGAGTATAGGATAGGATAGAGGATAGGATAGGACAGAGGATAGGGTAGGGGATTTGATAGGATAGAGGATAGGATAGGATAGAAGATAGGGTAGGACAGAGGATAGGATAGGATAGAGGATAGGATAGGATAGAGGATAGGATAGAGGATAGGATAGGATAGATGATAGGATAGGATAGAGTATAGGATAGGATAGAGGAAGGATAGGATAGAGGATAGGATAGGATAGAGGATTGGATGGGATAGAGGATAGGATAGACGATAGGATAGGATAGAGGATACGATAGGATAGAGGATAGGATAGGATAGAGGATAGGATAGGATATAGGATAGGATAGGATAGAGGATAGGATACGATAGAGGATAGGATAAACGATAGGATAGGATAGAGGATAGGATAGGATAGAGGATAGGATAGGAAAGAGGATAGGATAGGATAGAGGATAGGAAAGGATAGAGGATAGGATAGGAAAGAGGATAGGATAGGGGATTTGATAGGATAGGATAGAGGATAGGATAGACGATAGGATAGGATAGAGCATAGGATAGGATAGAGGATAGGATAGGATAGAGGATAGGATAGGATAGGATAGAGGATAGGATAGACGATAGGATAGGATAGAGGATAGGATAGGATAGAGGATAGGATAGGATAGAGGATAGGATAGACGATAGGATAGGATAGAGGATAGGATAGGATAGAGTATAGGATAGGTTAGAGGATAGGATAGGATAGAGGATAGGATAGGATAGAGGATAGGATAGGATAGAGGATTGGATAGAGGATAGGATAGGATAGAGGATATTATAGGATAGAGGATATGATAGGATAGAGGATAGGATAGGATAGAGGATTGGATGGGATACAGGATAGGATAGACGATAGGATAGGATAGAGGATACGATAGGATAGAGGATAGGATAGGATAGAGGACAGGATAGGATACAGGATTGGATAGGATGGAGGTTAGGATAGGATAGAGGATAGGATAGGATATTGGATAGGATAGACAATAGGATAGGATAGAGGATAGGATAGGATAGAGGATAGGATAGGATAGAGGATAGGATAGGTTAGAGGATAGGATAGGATAGAGGATAGAGGATAGGAGAGGATAGAGGATAGGATAGGATAGAGGATAGGATAGGATAGAGGATAGGATAGGATAGAGGATAGGATAGGACAGAGGATAGGATAGGGGATTTGATAGGATAGAGGATAGATGATAGGATAGGATAGAGGATAGGATAGGGGATTTGATAGGATAGAGAATAGGATAGGATAGAAGATAGGATAGGATAGAGGATAGGATAGGATAGAGGATAGGATAGGATAGAGGATAGGATAGGATAGAGGATAGAGGACAGGATAGGATAGAGGATAGGATAGGATAGAGGATAGGATAGGATAGAGGATAGGATAGGATAGAGGATAGGATAGGACAGAGGATAGGGTAGGGGATTTGATAGGATAGAGGATAGGATAGGACAGAGGATAGGGTAGGGGATTTGATAGGATAGAGGATAGGATAGGATAGAAGATAGGGTAGGACAGAGGATAGGATAGGATAGAGGATAGGATAGGATAGAGGATAGGATAGAGGATAGGATAGGATAGAGGATAGGATAGGATAGAGTATAGG
Source organism: Halictus rubicundus (assembly GCF_050948215.1). NCBI lineage: Eukaryota > Metazoa > Arthropoda > Insecta > Hymenoptera > Halictidae > Halictus > Halictus rubicundus. Next base: position 768,950 of record NW_027488610.1, read on the forward strand.
ATAGGATAGAGGATAGAATAGGATAGAGGATAGGATAGGATAGAGGATAGGATAGGACAGAGGATAGAATAGGGGATTTAATAGGATAGAGGATAGGATAGGATTGAAGATAGGATAGGATAGAGGATAGGATAGAGGATAGGATAGGATAGATGATAGGATAGGATAGAGTATAGGATAGGATAGAGGAAGGATAGGATAGAGGATAGGATAGGATAGAGGATTGGATGGGATAGAGGATAGGATAGACGATAGGATAGGATAGAGGATACGATAGGATAGAGGATAGGATAGGATAGAGGATAGGATAGGATATAGGATAGGATAGGATAGAGGATAGGATACGATAGAGGATAGGATAAACGATAGGATAGGATAGAGGATAGGATAGGATAGAGGATAGGAAAGGATAGAGGATAGGATAGGAAAGAGGATAGGATAGGGGATTTGATAGGATAGGATAGAGGATAGGATAGACGATAGGATAGGATAGAGCATAGGATAGGATAGAGGATAGGATAGGATAGAGGATAGGATAGGATAGAGGATAGGATAGGATAGAGGATAGGATAGACGATAGGATAGGATAGAGGATAGGATAGGATAGAGGATAGGATAGGATAGAGGATAGGATAGACGATAGGATAGGATAGAGGATAGGATAGGATAGAGTATAGGATAGGTTAGAGGATAGGATAGGATAGAGGATAGGATAGGATAGAGGATAGGATAGGACAGAGGATAGAATAGGGGATTTAATAGGATAGAGGATAGGATAGGATTGAAGATAGGATAGGATAGTGGATAGGATAGGATAGAGGATAGGATAGGATAGAGGATAGGATAGGATAGAGGATTGGATAGAGGATAGGATAGGATAGAGGATATTATAGGATAGAGGATATGATAGGATAGAGGATAGGATAGGATAGAGGATTGGATGGGATACAGGATAGGATAGACGATAGGATAGGATAGAGGATACGATAGGATAGAGGATAGGATAGGATAGAGGACAGGATAGGATACAGGATTGGATAGGATGGAGGTTAGGATAGGATAGAGGATAGGATAGGATATTGGATAGGATAGACAATAGGATAGGATAGAGGATAGGATAGGATAGAGGATAGGATAGGATAGAGGATAGGATAGGTTAGAGGATAGGATAGGATAGAGGATAGGGAATAGGAGAGGATAGAGGATAGGATAGGATAGAGGATAGGATAGGATAGAGGATAGGATAGGATAGAGGATAGGATAGGACAGAGGATAGGATAGGGGATTTGATAGGATAGAGGATAGATGATAGGATAGGATAGAGGATAGGATAGGGGATTTGATAGGATAGAGAATAGGATAGGATAGAAGATAGGATAGGATAGAGGATAGGATAGGATAGAGGATAGGATAGGATAGAGGATAGGATAGGATAGAGGATAGAGGACAGGATAGGATAGAGGATAGGATAGGATAGAGGATAGGATAGGATAGAGGATAGGATAGGATAGAGGATAGGATAGGACAGAGGATAGGGTAGGGGATTTGATAGGATAGAGGATAGGATAGGACAGAGGATAGGGTAGGGGATTTGATAGGATAGAGGATAGGATAGGATAGAAGATAGGGTAGGACAGAGGATAGGATAGGATAGAGGATAGGATAGGATAGAGGATAGGATAGAGGATAGGATAGGATAGAGGATAGGATAGGATAGAGTATAGGATAGGATAGAGGATAGAATAGGATAGAGGATAGGATAGGATAGAGGATAGGATAGGACAGAGGATAGAATAGGGGATTTAATAGGATAGAGGATAGGATAGGATTGAAGATAGGATAGGATAGAGGATAGGATAGGATAGAGGATAGGATAGGATAGAGGATAGGATAGGATAGAGGATAGGATAGGATAGAAGATTGGATAGAGGATAGGATAGGATAGAGGATATTATAGGATAGAGGATATGATAGGATAGAGGATAGGATAGGATAGAGGATTGGATGGGATAGAGGATAGGATAGACGATAGGATAGGATAGTGGATACGATAGGATAGAGGATAGGATAGGATAGAGGACAGGATAGGATACAGGATTGGATAGGATACAGGGAAGGGTAGGATTGAGGATAGGATAGGATGGAGGATAGGATAGGATAGAGGATATTATAGGATAGAGGATATGATAGGATAGAGGATAGGATAGGATAGAGGATTGGATGGGATAGAGGATAGGATAGACGATAGGATAGGATAGAGGATAGGATAGGATAGAGGATAGGATAGGATAGAGGATAGGATAGGATAGAGGATAGGATAGGATAGAGGATAGGATAGGATAGAGGATAGGATAGGATAGAGGATTGGATAGAGGATAGGATAGGATAGAGGATATTATAGGATAGAGGATAGGATAGGATAGAGGACAGGATAGGATACAGGATTGGATAGGATACAGGGAAGGATAGGATTGAGGATAGGATAGGATGGAGGATAGGATAGGATAGAGGATATGATAGGATAGAGGATAGGATAGGATAGAGGATTGGATGGGATAGAGGATAGGATAGACGATAGGATAGGATAGAGGATACGATAGGATAGAGGATAGGATAGGATAGAGGACAGGATAGGATACAGGATTGGATAGGGGATTTGATAGGATAGAGGATAGGATAGGATAAAGGATTGGATAGGATAGAGGATAGATGATAGGATAGGATAGAGGATAGGATAGGGGATTTGATAGGATAGAGAATAGGATAGCATAGAAGATAGAGGAGAGGATAGGATAGAGGATAGGATAGGATAGAGGATAGGATAGGATAGAGGATATGATAGGATAGAGGATAGGATAGGATAGAGGATAGAGGATAGGATAGGATAGAGGATAGGATAGGATAGAGGATAGGATAGGATAGAGGATATGATAGGATAGAGGATAGAGGACAGGATAGGATAGAGGATAGGATAGGATAGAGGATAGGATAGGATAGAGGATATGATAGGATAGAGGATAGGATAGGATAGAGGATAGAGGATAGGATAGGATAGAGGATAGGATTGGATAGAGGATAGGATAGGATAGAGGATAGGATAGGATAGAGGATAGGATAGGACAGAGGATAGGGTAGGGGATTTGGTAGGATAGAGGATAGGATAGGATAGAAGATAGGATAGAGGATAGAGGATAGGATAGGATAGAGGATAGGATTGGATAGAGGATAGGATAGGATAGAGGATAGGATAGGATAGATTATAGGATAGGATAGAGGATAGGATAGGACAGAGGATAGGGTAGGGGATTTGATAGGATAGAGGATAGGATAGGATAGAAGATAGGGTAGGACAGAGGATAGGATAGGATAGAGGATAGGATAGGATAGAGGATAGGATAGAGGATAGGATAGGATAGAGGATAGGATAGGATAGAGTATAGGATAGGATAGAGGAAGGATAGGATAGAGGATAGGATAGGATAGAGGATTGGATGGGATAGAGGATAGGATAGACGATAGGATAGGATAGAGGATACGATAGGATAGAGGATAGGATAGGATAGAGGATAGGATAGGATAGAGGATAGGATAGGATAGAGGATAGGATACGATAGAGGATAGGATAGACGATAGGATAGGATAGAGGATAGGATAGGATAGAGGATAGGATAGGAAAGAGGATAGGATAGGATAGAGGATAGGAAAGGATAGAGGATAGGATAGGAAAGAGGATAGGATAGGGGATTTGATAGGATAGGATAGAGGATAGGATAGACGATAGGATAGGATAGAGCATAGGATAGGATAGAGGATAGGATAGGATAGAGGATAGGATAGGATAGAGGATAGGATAGGATAGAGGATAGGATAGACGATAGGATAGGATAGAGCATAGGATAGGATAGAGGATAGGATAGACGATAGGATAGGATAGAGGATAGGATAGGATAGAGTATAGGATAGGTTAGAGGATAGGATAGGATAGAGGATAGGATAGGATAGAGGATAGGATAGGACAGAGGATAGAATAGGGGATTTAATAGGATAGAGGATAGGATAGGATTGAAGATAGGATAGGATAGAGGATAGGATAGGATAGAGGATAGGATAGGATAGAGGATAGGATAGGATAGAGGATTGGATAGAGGATAGGATAGGATAGAGGATATTATAGGATAGAGGATATGATAGGATAGAGGATAGGATAGGATAGAGGATTGGATGGGATACAGGATAGGATAGACGATAGGATAGGATAGAGGATACGATAGGATAGAGGATAGGATAGGATAGAGGACAGGATAGGATACAGGATTGGATAGGATGGAGGTTAGGATAGGATAGAGGATAGGATAGGATATTGGATAGGATAGACAATAGGATAGGATAGAGGATAGGATAGGATAGAGGATAGGATAGGATAGAGGATAGGATAGGTTAGAGGATAGGATAGGATAGAGGATAGAGGATAGGAGAGGATAGAAGATAGGATAGGATAGAGGATAGGATAGGATAAAGGATAGGATAGGACAGAGGATATGGTAGGGGTTTTGATAGGATAGAGGATAGGATAGGATAGAAGATAGGATAGGATAGAGGATAGGATAAGTTAGAGGATAGGATAGGATAGAGGATAGGATAGGACAGAGGATAGGATAGGGGATTTGATAGGATAGAGGATAGGATAGGATAGAGGATTGGATAGGATAGAGGATAGATGATAGGATAGGATAGAGGATAGGATAATGGATTTGATAGGATAGAGGATAGGATAGGATAGAAGATAGGATAGGATAGAGGATAGGATAGGATAGAGGATAGGATAGGATAGAGGATAGGATTGGATAGAGGATAGAGGACAGGATAGGATAGAGGATAGGATAGGATAGAGGATAGGATAGGATAGAGGATAGGATAGGGGATTTGATAGGATAGAGGATAGGATAGGATAGAAGATAGGATAGGACAGAGGATAGGATGGGATAGAGGATAGGATAGGATAGAGGATAGGATAGACGATAGGATAGGATAGAGGATAGGATAGGATAGAGTATAGGATAGGATAGAGGATAGGATAGGATAGAGGATAGGATAGGACAGAGGATAGAATAGGGGATTTAATAGGATAGAGGATAGGATAGGATTGAAGATAGGATAGGATAGAGGATAGGATAGGATAGAGGATAGGATAGGATAGAGGATAGGATAGGATAGAGGATAGGATAGGATAGAGGATTGGATAGAGGATAGGATAGGATAGAGGATATTATAGGATAGAGGATATGATAGGATAGAGGATAGGATAGGATAGAGGATTGGATGGGATAGAGGATAGGATAGACGATAGGATAGGATAGAGGATACGATAGGATAGAGGATAGGATAGGATAGAGGACAGGATAGGATACAGGATTGGATAGGATGGAGGTTAGGATAGGATAGAGGATAGGATAGGATATTGGATAGGATAGACAATAGGATAGGATAGAGGATAGGATAGGATAGAGGATAGGATAGGATAGAGGATAGGATAGGTTAGAGGATAGGATAGGATAGAGGATAGAGGATAGGAGAGGATAGAGGATAGGATAGGATAGAGGATAGGATAGGATAGAGGATAGGATAGGATAGAGGATAGGATAGGACAGAGGACAGGATAGGATACAGGATTGGATAGGATGGAGGTTAGGATAGGATAGAGGATAGGATAGGATATTGGATAGGATAGACAATAGGATAGGATAGAGGATAGGATAGGATAGAGGATAGGATAGGATAGAGGATAGGATAGGTTAGAGGATAGGATAGGATAGAGGATAGAGGATAGGAGAGGATAGAGGATAGGATAGGATAGAGGATATTATAGGATAGAGGATATGATAGGATAGAGGATAGGATAGGATAGAGGATTGGATGGGATAGAGGATAGGATAGACGATAGGATAGGATAGAGGATACGATAGGATAGAGGATAGGATAGGATAGAGGACAGGATAGGATACAGGATTGGATAGGATGGAGGTTAGGATAGGATAGAGGATAGGATAGGATATTGGATAGGATAGACAATAGGATAGGATAGAGGATAGGATAGGATAGAGGATAGGATAGGATAGAGGATAGGATAGGTTAGAGGATAGGATAGGATAGAGGATAGAGGATAGGAGAGGATAGAGGATAGGATAGGATAGAGGATAGGATAGGATAGAGGATAGGATAGGATAGAGGATAGGATAGGACAGAGGATAGGATAGGGGATTTGATAGGATAGAGGATAGGATAGGATAGAGGATTGGATAGGATAGAGGATAGATGATAGGATAGGATAGAGGATAGGATAGGGGATTTGATAGGATAGAGAATACGATAGGATAGAAGATAGGATAGGATAGAGGATAGGATAGGATAGAGGATAGGATAGAGGATAGAGGATAGGATAGGATAGAGGATAGAGGACAGGATAGGATAGAGGATAGGATAGGATAGAGGATAGGATAGGATAGAGGATAGGATAGGATAGAGGATAGGATAGGACAGAGGATAGGGTAGGGGATTTGATAGGATAGAGGATAGGATAGGACAGAGGATAGGGTAGGGGATTTGATAGGATAGAGGATAGGATAGGATAGAAGATAGGGTAGGACAGAGGATAGGATAGGATAGAGGATAGGATAGGATAGAGGATAGGATAGGATAGAGGATATGATAGGATAGAGTATAGGATAGGATAGAGGATAGAATAGGATAGAGGATAGGATAGGATAGAGGATAGGATAGGACAGAGGATAGAATAGGGGATTTAATAGGATAGAGGATAGGATAGGATTGAAGATAGGATAGGATAGAGGATAGGATAGGATAGAGGATAGGATAGGATAGAGGATAGGATAGGATAGAGGATAGGATAGGATAGAGGATTGGATAGAGGATAGGATAGGATAGAGGATATTATAGGATAGAGGATATGATAGGATAGAGGATAGGATAGGATAGAGGATTGGATGGGATAGAGGATAGGATAGACGATAGGATAGGATAGTGGATACGATAGGATAGAGGATAGGATAGGATAGAGGACAGGATAGGATACAGGATTGGATAGGATACAGGGAAGGGTAGGATTGAGGATAGGATAGGATGGAGGATAGGATAGGATAGAGGATAGGATAGGATAGAGGATTGGATAGACGATAGGATAGGATAGAGGATAGGATAGGATAGAGGATAGGATAGGATAGAGGATAGGATAGGATAGAGGATAGGATAGGATAGAGGATAGGATAGGATAGAGGATAGGATAGGATAGAGGATAGGATAGGACGGAGGATAGGATAGGGGATTTGATAGGATAGAGGATAGGATAGGATAGAGGATTGGATAGGATAGAGGATAGATGATAGGATAGGATAGAGGATAGGATAGGGGATTTGATAGGATAGAGAATAGGATAGGATAGAAGATAGGATAGGATAGAGGATAGGATAGGATAGAGGATAGGATAGGATAGAGGATAGGATAGGATAGAGGATAGAGGACAGGATAGGATAGAGGATAGGATGGGATAGAGGATAGGATAGGATAGAGGATATGATAGGATAGAGGATAGGATAGGATAGAGGATAGAGGATAGGATAGGATAGAGGATAGGATTGGATAGAGGATAGGATAGGATAGAGGATAGGATAGGATAGAGGATAGGATAGGATAGAGGATAGGATAGGACAGAGGATAGGGTAGGGGATTTGATAGGATAGAGGATAGGATAGGATAGAAGATAGGATAGGATAGAGGATAGGATAGGATAGAGGATAGGATAGGATAGAGGATAGGATAGGACAGAGGATAGGGTAGGGGATTTGGTAGAATAGAGGATAGGATAGGATAGAAGATAGGATAGAGGATAGAGGATAGGATAGGATAGAGGATAGGATTGGATAGAGGATAGGATAGGATAGAGGATAGGATAGGATAGAGTATAGGATAGGATAGAGGATAGGATAGGACAGAGGATAGGGTAGGGGATTTGATAGGATAGAGGATAGGATAGGATAGAAGATAGGGTAGGACAGAGGATAGGATAGGATAGAGGATAGGATAGGATAGAGGATAGGATAGAGGATAGGATAGGATAGATGATAGGATAGGATAGAGTATAGGATAGGATAGAGGAAGGATAGGATAGAGGATAGGATAGGATAGAGGATTGGATGGGATAGAGGATAGGATAGACGATAGGATAGGATAGAGGATACGATAGGATAGAGGATAGGATAGGATAGAGGATAGGATAGGATATAGGATAGGATAGGATAGAGGATAGGATACGATAGAGGATAGGATAAACGATAGGATAGGATAGAGGATAGGATAGGATAGAGGATAGGATAGGAAAGAGGATAGGATAGGATAGAGGATAGGAAAGGATAGAGGATAGGATAGGAAAGAGGATAGGATAGGGGATTTGATAGGATAGGATAGAGGATAGGATAGACGATAGGATAGGATAGAGCATAGGATAGGATAGAGGATAGGATAGGATAGAGGATAGGATAGGATAGGATAGAGGATAGGATAGACGATAGGATAGGATAGAGGATAGGATAGGATAGAGGATAGGATAGGATAGAGGATAGGATAGACGATAGGATAGGATAGAGGATAGGATAGGATAGAGTATAGGATAGGTTAGAGGATAGGATAGGATAGAGGATAGGATAGGATAGAGGATAGGATAGGACAGAGGATAGACTAGGGGATTTAATAGGATAGAGGATAGGATAGGATTGAAGATAGGATAGGATAGTGGATAGGATAGGATAGAGGATAGGATAGGATAGAGGATAGGATAGGATAGAGGATTGGATAGAGGATAGGATAGGATAGAGGATATTATAGGATAGAGGATATGATAGGATAGAGGATAGGATAGGATAGAGGATTGGATGGGATACAGGATAGGATAGACGATAGGATAGGATAGAGGATACGATAGGATAGAGGATAGGATAGGATAGAGGACAGGATAGGATACAGGATTGGATAGGATGGAGGTTAGGATAGGATAGAGGATAGGATAGGATATTGGATAGGATAGACAATAGGATAGGATAGAGGATAGGATAGGATAGAGGATAGGATAGGATAGAGGATAGGATAGGTTAGAGGATAGGATAGGATAGAGGATAGAGGATAGGAGAGGATAGAGGATAGGATAGGATAGAGGATAGGATAGGATAGAGGATAGGATAGGATAGAGGATAGGATAGGACAGAGGATAGGATAGGGGATTTGATAGGATAGAGGATAGATGATAGGATAGGATAGAGGATAGGATAGGGGATTTGATAGGATAGAGAATAGGATAGGATAGAAGATAGGATAGGATAGAGGATAGGATAGGATAGAGGATAGGATAGGATAGAGGATAGGATAGGATAGAGGATAGAGGACAGGATAGGATAGAGGATAGGATAGGATAGAGGATAGGATAGGATAGAGGATAGGATAGGATAGAGGATAGGATAGGACAGAGGATAGGGTAGGGGATTTGATAGGATAGAGGATAGGATAGGACAGAGGATAGGGTAGGGGATTTGATAGGATAGAGGATAGGATAGGATAGAAGATAGGGTAGGACAGAGGATAGGATAGGATAGAGGATAGGATAGGATAGAGGATAGGATAGAGGATAGGATAGGATAGAGGATAGGATAGGATAGAGTATAGGATAGGATAGAGGATAGAATAGGATAGAGGATAGGATAGGATAGAGGATAGGATAGGACAGAGGATAGAATAGGGGATTTAATAGGATAGAGGATAGGATAGGATTGAAGATAGGATAGGATAGAGGATAGGATAGAGGATAGGATAGGATAGATGATAGGATAGGATAGAGTATAGGATAGGATAGAGGAAGGATAGGATAGAGGATAGGATAGGATAGAGGATTGGATGGGATAGAGGATAGGATAGACGATAGGATAGGATAGAGGATACGATAGGATAGAGGATAGGATAGGATAGAGGATAGGATAGGATATAGGATAGGATAGGATAGAGGATAGGATACGATAGAGGATAGGATAAACGATAGGATAGGATAGAGGATAGGATAGGATAGAGGATAGGAAAGGATAGAGGATAGGATAGGAAAGAGGATAGGATAGGGGATTTGATAGGATAGGATAGAGGATAGGATAGACGATAGGATAGGATAGAGCATAGGATAGGATAGAGGATAGGATAGGATAGAGGATAGGATAGGATAGAGGATAGGATAGGATAGAGGATAGGATAGACGATAGGATAGGATAGAGGATAGGATAGGATAGAGGATAGGATAGGATAGAGGATAGGATAGACGATAGGATAGGATAGAGGATAGGATAGGATAGAGTATAGGATAGGTTAGAGGATAGGATAGGATAGAGGATAGGATAGGATAGAGGATAGGATAGGACAGAGGATAGAATAGGGGATTTAATAGGATAGAGGATAGGATAGGATTGAAGATAGGATAGGATAGTGGATAGGATAGGATAGAGGATAGGATAGGATAGAGGATAGGATAGGATAGAGGATTGGATAGAGGATAGGATAGGATAGAGGATATTATAGGATAGAGGATATGATAGGATAGAGGATAGGATAGGATAGAGGATTGGATGGGATACAGGATAGGATAGACGATAGGATAGGATAGAGGATACGATAGGATAGAGGATAGGATAGGATAGAGGACAGGATAGGATACAGGATTGGATAGGATGGAGGTTAGGATAGGATAGAGGATAGGATAGGATATTGGATAGGATAGACAATAGGATAGGATAGAGGATAGGATAGGATAGAGGATAGGATAGGATAGAGGATAGGATAGGTTAGAGGATAGGATAGGATAGAGGATAGGGAATAGGAGAGGATAGAGGATAGGATAGGATAGAGGATAGGATAGGATAGAGGATAGGATAGGATAGAGGATAGGATAGGACAGAGGATAGGATAGGGGATTTGATAGGATAGAGGATAGATGATAGGATAGGATAGAGGATAGGATAGGGGATTTGATAGGATAGAGAATAGGATAGGATAGAAGATAGGATAGGATAGAGGATAGGATAGGATAGAGGATAGGATAGGATAGAGGATAGGATAGGATAGAGGATAGAGGACAGGATAGGATAGAGGATAGGATAGGATAGAGGATAGGATAGGATAGAGGATAGGATAGGATAGAGGATAGGATAGGACAGAGGATAGGGTAGGGGATTTGATAGGATAGAGGATAGGATAGGACAGAGGATAGGGTAGGGGATTTGATAGGATAGAGGATAGGATAGGATAGAAGATAGGGTAGGACAGAGGATAGGATAGGATAGAGGATAGGATAGGATAGAGGATAGGATAGAGGATAGGATAGGATAGAGGATAGGATAGGATAGAGTATAGGATAGGATAGAGGATAGAATAGGATAGAGGATAGGATAGGATAGAGGATAGGATAGGACAGAGGATAGAATAGGGGATTTAATAGGATAGAGGATAGGATAGGATTGAAGATAGGATAGGATAGAGGATAGGATAGGATAGAGGATAGGATAGGATAGAGGATAGGATAGGATAGAGGATAGGATAGGATAGAAGATTGGATAGAGGATAGGATAGGATAGAGGATATTATAGGATAGAGGATATGATAGGATAGAGGATAGGATAGGATAGAGGATTGGATGGGATAGAGGATAGGATAGACGATAGGATAGGATAGTGGATACGATAGGATAGAGGATAGGATAGGATAGAGGACAGGATAGGATACAGGATTGGATAGGATACAGGGAAGGGTAGGATTGAGGATAGGATAGGATGGAGGATAGGATAGGATAGAGGATATTATAGGATAGAGGATATGATAGGATAGAGGATAGGATAGGATAGAGGATTGGATGGGATAGAGGATAGGATAGACGATAGGATAGGATAGAGGATAGGATAGGATAGAGGATAGGATAGGATAGAGGATAGGATAGGATAGAGGATAGGATAGGATAGAGGATAGGATAGGATAGAGGATAGGATAGGATAGAGGATTGGATAGAGGATAGGATAGGATAGAGGATATTATAGGATAGAGGATAGGATAGGATAGAGGACAGGATAGGATACAGGATTGGATAGGATACAGGGAAGGATAGGATTGAGGATAGGATAGGATGGAGGATAGGATAGGATAGAGGATATGATAGGATAGAGGATAGGATAGGATAGAGGATTGGATGGGATAGAGGATAGGATAGACGATAGGATAGGATAGAGGATACGATAGGATAGAGGATAGGATAGGATAGAGGACAGGATAGGATACAGGATTGGATAGGGGATTTGATAGGATAGAGGATAGGATAGGATAAAGGATTGGATAGGATAGAGGATAGATGATAGGATAGGATAGAGGATAGGATAGGGGATTTGATAGGATAGAGAATAGGATAGCATAGAAGATAGAGGAGAGGATAGGATAGAGGATAGGATAGGATAGAGGATAGGATAGGATAGAGGATATGATAGGATAGAGGATAGGATAGGATAGAGGATAGAGGATAGGATAGGATAGAGGATAGGATAGGATAGAGGATAGGATAGGATAGAGGATATGATAGGATAGAGGATAGAGGACAGGATAGGATAGAGGATAGGATAGGATAGAGGATAGGATAGGATAGAGGATATGATAGGATAGAGGATAGGATAGGATAGAGGATAGAGGATAGGATAGGATAGAGGATAGGATTGGATAGAGGATAGGATAGGATAGAGGATAGGATAGGATAGAGGATAGGATAGGACAGAGGATAGGGTAGGGGATTTGGTAGGATAGAGGATAGGATAGGATAGAAGATAGGATAGAGGATAGAGGATAGGATAGGATAGAGGATAGGATTGGATAGAGGATAGGATAGGATAGAGGATAGGATAGGATAGATTATAGGATAGGATAGAGGATAGGATAGGACAGAGGATAGGGTAGGGGATTTGATAGGATAGAGGATAGGATAGGATAGAAGATAGGGTAGGACAGAGGATAGGATAGGATAGAGGATAGGATAGGATAGAGGATAGGATAGAGGATAGGATAGGATAGAGGATAGGATAGGATAGAGTATAGGATAGGATAGAGGAAGGATAGGATAGAGGATAGGATAGGATAGAGGATTGGATGGGATAGAGGATAGGATAGACGATAGGATAGGATAGAGGATACGATAGGATAGAGGATAGGATAGGATAGAGGATAGGATAGGATAGAGGATAGGATAGGATAGAGGATAGGATACGATAGAGGATAGGATAGACGATAGGATAGGATAGAGGATAGGATAGGATAGAGGATAGGATAGGAAAGAGGATAGGATAGGATAGAGGATAGGAAAGGATAGAGGATAGGATAGGAAAGAGGATAGGATAGGGGATTTGATAGGATAGGATAGAGGATAGGATAGACGATAGGATAGGATAGAGCATAGGATAGGATAGAGGATAGGATAGGATAGAGGATAGGATAGGATAGAGGATAGGATAGGATAGAGGATAGGATAGACGATAGGATAGGATAGAGCATAGGATAGGATAGAGGATAGGATAGACGATAGGATAGGATAGAGGATAGGATAGGATAGAGTATAGGATAGGTTAGAGGATAGGATAGGATAGAGGATAGGATAGGATAGAGGATAGGATAGGACAGAGGATAGAATAGGGGATTTAATAGGATAGAGGATAGGATAGGATTGAAGATAGGATAGGATAGAGGATAGGATAGGATAGAGGATAGGATAGGATAGAGGATAGGATAGGATAGAGGATTGGATAGAGGATAGGATAGGATAGAGGATATTATAGGATAGAGGATATGATAGGATAGAGGATAGGATAGGATAGAGGATTGGATGGGATACAGGATAGGATAGACGATAGGATAGGATAGAGGATACGATAGGATAGAGGATAGGATAGGATAGAGGACAGGATAGGATACAGGATTGGATAGGATGGAGGTTAGGATAGGATAGAGGATAGGATAGGATATTGGATAGGATAGACAATAGGATAGGATAGAGGATAGGATAGGATAGAGGATAGGATAGGATAGAGGATAGGATAGGTTAGAGGATAGGATAGGATAGAGGATAGAGGATAGGAGAGGATAGAAGATAGGATAGGATAGAGGATAGGATAGGATAAAGGATAGGATAGGACAGAGGATATGGTAGGGGTTTTGATAGGATAGAGGATAGGATAGGATAGAAGATAGGATAGGATAGAGGATAGGATAAGTTAGAGGATAGGATAGGATAGAGGATAGGATAGGACAGAGGATAGGATAGGGGATTTGATAGGATAGAGGATAGGATAGGATAGAGGATTGGATAGGATAGAGGATAGATGATAGGATAGGATAGAGGATAGGATAATGGATTTGATAGGATAGAGGATAGGATAGGATAGAAGATAGGATAGGATAGAGGATAGGATAGGATAGAGGATAGGATAGGATAGAGGATAGGATTGGATAGAGGATAGAGGACAGGATAGGATAGAGGATAGGATAGGATAGAGGATAGGATAGGATAGAGGATAGGATAGGGGATTTGATAGGATAGAGGATAGGATAGGATAGAAGATAGGATAGGACAGAGGATAGGATGGGATAGAGGATAGGATAGGATAGAGGATAGGATAGACGATAGGATAGGATAGAGGATAGGATAGGATAGAGTATAGGATAGGATAGAGGATAGGATAGGATAGAGGATAGGATAGGACAGAGGATAGAATAGGGGATTTAATAGGATAGAGGATAGGATAGGATTGAAGATAGGATAGGATAGAGGATAGGATAGGATAGAGGATAGGATAGGATAGAGGATAGGATAGGATAGAGGATTTGATAGAGGATAGGATAGGATAGAGGATATGATAGGATAGAGGATAGGATAGGATAGAGGATTGGATGGCATAGAGGATAGGATAGACGATAGGATAGGATAGAGGATACGATAGGATAGAGGATAGGATAGGATAGAGGACAGGATAGGATACAGGATTGGATAGGATACAGGGAAGGATAGGATTGAGGATAGGATAGGATGGAGGATAGGATAGGATAGAGGATAGGATAGGATTGAGGATTGGATAGACGATAGGATAGGATAGAGGATAGGATAGGATAGAGGATAGGATAGGATAGAGGATAGGATAGGATAGAGGATAGGATAGGATAGAGGATAGGATAGGATAGAGGATAGGATAGGATAGAGGATAGAGGATAGAGGATAGGATAGGATAGAGGATAGGATAGGATAGAGGATAGGATAGGACAGAGGATAGGGTAGGGGTTTTGATAGGATAGAGGATAGGATAGGATTGAGGATAGGATAGGATAGAGGATAGGATAGGACAGAGGATAGGGTAGGGGATTTGATTGGATAGAGGATAGGATAGGATAGAAGATAGGATAGGATAGAGGATAGGATAGGATAGAGGATAGGATAGGATAGAGGATAGGATAGGACAGAGGATAGGATAGGGGATTTGATAGGATAGAGGATAGGGTAGGATAGAGGATAGGATAGGTTAGAGGATAGGATAGGATAGAGGATAGAGGATAGGATAGGATAGAGGATAGGATAATGGATTTGATAGGATAGAGGATAGGATAGGATAGAAGATAGGATAGGATAGAGGATAGGATAGGATAGAGGATAGGATAGGATAGAGGATAGGATAGGATAGAGGATAGAGGACAGGATAGGATAGGGGATAGGATAGGATAGAGGATAGGATAGGATAGAGGATAGGATAGGGGATTTGATAGGATAGAGGATAGGATAGGATAGAAGATAGGATAGGACAGAGGATAGGATAGGATAGAGGATAGGATAGGATAGAGGATAGGATAGACGATAGGATAGGATAGAGGATAGGATAGGATAGAGTATAGGATAGGATAGAGGATAGGATAGGATAGAGGATAGGATAGGACAGAGGATAGAATAGGGGATTTAATAGGATAGAGGATAGGATAGGATTGAAGATAGGATAGGATAGAGGATAGGATAGGATAGAGGATAGGATAGGATAGAGGATAGGATAGAGGATAGGATAGGATAGAGGATTTGATAGAGGATAGGATAGGATAGAGGATATGATAGGATAGAGGATAGGATAGGATAGAAGATAGGATAGGATAGAGGATAGGATAGGATGGAGGATAGGATAGGATAGAGGATAGGATAGGATAGAGGATTGGATAGACGATAGGATAGGATAGAGGATAGGATAGGATAGAGGATAGGATAGGATAGAGGATAGGATAGGATAGAGGATAGGATAGGATAGAGGATAGGATAGGATAGAGGATAGAGGATAGGATAGGATAGAGGATAGGATAGGATAGAGGATAGGATAGGACAGAGGATAGGGTAGGGGTTTTGATAGGATAGAGGATAGGATAGGATTGAGGATAGGATAGGATAGAGGATAGGATAGGACAGAGGATAGGGTAGGGGATTTGATTGGATAGATGATAGGATAGGATAGAAGATAGGATAGGATAGAGGATAGGATAGGATAGAGGATAGGATAGGATAGAGGATAGGATAGGACAGAGGATAGGATAGGGGATTTGATAGGATAGAGGATAGGGTAGGATAGAGGATAGGATAGGTTAGAGGATAGGATAGGATAGAGGATAGAGGATAGGAGAGGATAGAGGATAGGATAGGATAGAGGATAGGATAGGATAAAGGATAGGATAGGACAGAGGATATGGTAGGGGTTTTGATAGGATAGAGGATAGGATAGGATAGAGGATTGGATAGGATAGAGGATAGGATAGGATAGAAGATAGGATAGGATAGAGGATAGGATAGGATAGAGGATAGGATAGGATAGAGGATAGGATAATGGATTTGATTGGATAGAGGATAGGATAGGATAGAAGATAGGATAGGATAGAGGATAGGATAGGATAGAGGATAGGATAGGATAGAGGATAGGATAGGATAGAGGATAGAGGACAGGATAGGATAGAGGATAGGATAGGATAGAGGATAGGATAGGATAGAGGATAGGATAGGGGATTTGATAGGATAGAGGATAGGATAGGATAGAAGATAGGATAGGACAGAGGATAGGATAGGATAGAGGATAGGATAGGATAGAGGATAGGATAGACGATAGGATAGGATAGAGGATAGGATAGGATAGAGTATAGGATAGGATAGAGGATAGGATAGGATAGAGGATAGGATAGGACAGAGGATAGAATAGGGGATTTAATAGGATAGAGGATAGGATAGGATTGAAGATAGGATAGGATAGAGGATAGGATAGGATAGAGGATAGGATAGGATAGAGGATAGGATAGAGGATAGGATAGGATAGAGGATTTGATAGAGGATAGGATAGGATAGAAGATATGATAGGATAGAGGATAGGATAGGATAGAGGATTGGATGGGATAGAGGATAGGATAGACGATAGGATAGGATAGAGGATACGATAGGATAGAGGATAGGATAGGATAGAGGACAGGATAGGATACAGGATTGGATAGGATACAGGGAAGGATAGGATTGAGGATAGGATAGGATGGAGGATAGGATAGGATAGAGGATAGGATAGGATAGAGGATTGGATAGACGATAGGATAGGATAGAGGATAGGATAGGATAGAGGATAGGATAGGATAGAGGATAAGATAGGATAGAGGATAGAGGATAGGATAGGATAGAGGATAGGATAGGATAGAGGATAGGATAGGACAGAGGATAGGGTAGGGGTTTTGATAGGATAGAGGATAGGATAGGATAGAGGATAGGATAGGATAGAGGATAGGATAGGATTGAAGATAGGATAGGATAGAGGATAGGATAGGATAGAGGATAGGATAGGATAGAGGATAGGATAGGATAGAGGATAGGATAGGATAGAGGATTGGATAGAGGATAGGATAGGATAGAGGATATTATAGGATAGAGGATATGATAGGATAGAGGATAGGATAGGATAGAGGATTGGATGGGATAGAGGATAGGATAGACGATAGGATAGGATAGTGGATACGATAGGATAGAGGATAGGATAGGATAGAGGACAGGATAAGATACAGGATTGGATAGGATACAGGGAAGGGTAGGATTGAGGATAGGATAGGATGGAGGATAGGATAGGATAGAGGATATTATAGGATAGAGGATATGATAGGATAGAGGATAGGATAGGATAGAGGATTGGATGGGATAGAGGATAGGATAGACGATAGGATAGGATAGAGGATAGGATAGGATAGAGGATAGGATAGGATAGAGGATAGGATGGGATAGAGGATAGGATAGGATAGAGGATTGGATAGAGGATAGGATAGGATAGAGGATATTATAGGATAGAGGATAGGATAGGATAGAGGACAGGATAGGATACAGGATTGGATAGGATACAGGGAAGGATAGGATTGAGGATAGGATAGGATGGAGGATAGGATAGGATAGAGGATATGATAGGATAGAGGATAGGATAGGATAGAGGATAGAGGATAGGATAGGATAGAGGATAGGATAGGATAGAGGATAGGATAGGATAGAGGATATGATAGGATAGAGGATAGAGGACAGGATAGGATAGAGGATAGGATAGGATAGAGGATAGGATAGGATAGAGGATATGATAGGATAGAGGATAGGATAGGATAGAGGATAGAGGATAGGATAGGATAGAGGATAGGATTGGATAGAGGATAGGATAGGATAGAGGATAGGATAGGATAGAGGATAGGATAGGATAGAGGATAGGATAGGACAGAGGATAGGGTAGGGGATTTGATAGGATAGAGGATAGGATAGGATAGAAGATAGGGTAGGATAGAGGATTGGATGGGATAGAGGATAGGATAGACGATAGGATAGGATAGAGGATACGATAGGATAGAGGATAGGATAGGATAGAGGACAGGATAGGATACAGGATTGGATAGGATACAGGGAAGGATAGGATTGAGGATAGGATAGGATGGAGGATAGGATAGGATAGAGGATAGGATAGGATAGAGGATTGGATAGACGATAGGATAGGATAGAGGATAGGATAGGATAGAGGATAGGATAGGATAGAGGATAAGATAGGATAGAGGATAGAGGATAGGATAGGATAGAGGATAGGATAGGATAGAGGATAGGATAGGACAGAGGATAGGGTAGGGGTTTTGATAGGATAGAGGATAGGATAGGATAGAGGATAGGATAGGATAGAGGATAGGATAGGATTGAAGATAGGATAGGATAGAGGATAGGATAGGATAGAGGATAGGATAGGATAGAGGATAGGATAGGATAGAGGATAGGATAGGATAGAGGATTGGATAGAGGATAGGATAGGATAGAGGATATTATAGGATAGAGGATATGATAGGATAGAGGATAGGATAGGATAGAGGATTGGATGGGATAGAGGATAGGATAG
Source organism: Halictus rubicundus (assembly GCF_050948215.1). Lineage (NCBI taxonomy): Eukaryota > Metazoa > Arthropoda > Insecta > Hymenoptera > Halictidae > Halictus > Halictus rubicundus. The sequence goes on from NW_027488610.1 coordinate 788,470, forward strand.
ACGATAGGATAGGATAGTGGATACGATAGGATAGAGGATAGGATAGGATAGAGGACAGGATAAGATACAGGATTGGATAGGATACAGGGAAGGGTAGGATTGAGGATAGGATAGGATGGAGGATAGGATAGGATAGAGGATATTATAGGATAGAGGATATGATAGGATAGAGGATAGGATAGGATAGAGGATTGGATGGGATAGAGGATAGGATAGACGATAGGATAGGATAGAGGATAGGATAGGATAGAGGATAGGATAGGATAGAGGATAGGATGGGATAGAGGATAGGATAGGATAGAGGATTGGATAGAGGATAGGATAGGATAGAGGATATTATAGGATAGAGGATAGGATAGGATAGAGGACAGGATAGGATACAGGATTGGATAGGATACAGGGAAGGATAGGATTGAGGATAGGATAGGATGGAGGATAGGATAGGATAGAGGATATGATAGGATAGAGGATAGGATAGGATAGAGGATAGAGGATAGGATAGGATAGAGGATAGGATAGGATAGAGGATAGGATAGGATAGAGGATATGATAGGATAGAGGATAGAGGACAGGATAGGATAGAGGATAGGATAGGATAGAGGATAGGATAGGATAGAGGATATGATAGGATAGAGGATAGGATAGGATAGAGGATAGAGGATAGGATAGGATAGAGGATAGGATTGGATAGAGGATAGGATAGGATAGAGGATAGGATAGGATAGAGGATAGGATAGGATAGAGGATAGGATAGGACAGAGGATAGGGTAGGGGATTTGATAGGATAGAGGATAGGATAGGATAGAAGATAGGGTAGGTCAGAGGATAGGATAGGATAGAGGATAGGATAGAGGATAGGATAGCATGGAGGATGGGATAGGATAGAGGATAGGATAGGATAGAGGATTGGATAGACGATAGGATAGGATAGAGGATAGGATAGGATAGAGGATAGGATAGGACAGAGGATAGGGTGGGGGATTTGATAGGATAGAGGATAGGATAGGATAGAAGATAGGATAGGATAGAAGATAGGATAGGATGGAGGATAGGATAGGATAGAGGATAGGATAGGACAGAGGATAGGATAGGGGATTTGATAGGATAGAGGATAGGATAGGATAGAGGATTGGATAGGATAGAGGATAGATGATAGGATAGGATAGAGGATAGGATAGGGGATTTGATAGGATAGAGAATAGGATAGGATAGAAGATAGGATAGGATAGAGGATAGGATAGGATAGAGGATAGGATAGGATAGAGGATAGGATAGGATAGAGGATAGAGGACAGGATAGGATAGAGGATAGGATAGGATAGAGAATAGGATAGGATAGAGGATATGATAGGATAGAGGATAGGACAGGATAGAGGATAGAGGATAGAGGATAGGATAGGATAGAGGATAGGATTGGATAGAGGATAGGATAGAATAGAGGATAGGATAGGATAGAGGATAGGATAGGATAGAGGATAGGATAGGACAGAGGATAGGGTAGGGGATTTGATAGGATAGAGGATAGGATAGGATAGAAGATAGGGAAGGACAGAGGATAGGATAGGATATAGGATAGGATACGATAGAGGATAGGATAGAGGATAGGATTGGATAGAGGATAGGATAGGATAGAGTATAGGATAGGATAGTGGATAGAATAGGATAGAGGATAGGATAGGATAGAGGATAGGATAGGACAGAGGATAGAATAGGGGATTTAATAGGATAGAGGATAGGATAGGATTGAAGATAGGATAGGATAGAGGATAGGATAGGATAGAGGATAGGATAGGATAGAGGATAGGATAGGATAGAGGATAGGATAGGATAGAGGATAGGATAGGATAGAGGATTGGATAGAGGATAGGATAGGATAGAGGATATTATAGGATAGAGGATAGGATAGGATAGAGGACAGGATAGGATACAGGATTGGATAGGATACAGGGAAGGATAGGCTTGAGGATAGGATAGGATGGAGGATAGGATAGGATAGAGGATAGGATAGGATAGAGGATAGGATAGGATAGAGGATAGGATAGGATAGAGGATATGATAGGATAGAGGATAGGATAGGATAGAGGATTGGATGGGATAGAGGATAGGATAGACGATAGGATAGGATAGAGGATACGATAGGATAGAGGATAGGATAGGATAGAGGACAGGATAGGATACAGGATTGGATAGGATGGAGGTTAGGATAGGATAGATGATAGGATAGGATATTGGATAGGATAGACGATAGGATAGGATAGAGGATAGGATAGGATAGAGGATAGGATAGGATAGAGGATAGGATAGGTTAGAGGATAGGATAGGATAGAGGATAGAGGATAGGAGAGGATAGAGGATAGGATAGGATAGAGGATAGGATAGGATAAAGGATAGGATAGGACAGAGGATATGGTAGGGGTTTTGATAGGATAGAGGATAGGATAGGATAGAAGATAGGATAGGATAGAGGATAGGATAAGTTAGAGGATAGGATAGGATAGAGGATAGGATAGGACAGAGGATAGGATAGGGGATTTGATAGGATAGAGGATAGGATAGGATAGAGGATTGGATAGGATAGAGGATAGATGATAGGATAGGATAGAGGATAGGATAATGGATTTGATAGGATAGAGGATAGGATAGGATAGAAGATAGGATAGGATAGAGGATAGGATAGGATAGAGGATAGGATAGGATAGAGGATAGGATTGGATAGAGGATAGAGGACAGGATAGGATAGAGGATAGGATAGGATAGAGGATAGGATAGGATAGAGGATAGGATAGGGGATTTGATAGGATAGAGGATAGGATAGGATAGAAGATAGGATAGGACAGAGGATAGGATAGGATAGAAGATAGGATAGGATAGAGGATAGGATAGACGATAGGATAGGATAGAGGATAGGATAGGATAGAGTATAGGATAGGATAGAGGATAGGATAGGATAGAGGATAGGATAGGACAGAGGATAGAATAGGGGATTTAATAGGATAGAGGATAGGATAGAGGATAGGATAGGATAGAGGATTTGATAGAGGATAGGATAGGATAGAGGATATGATAGGATAGAGGATAGGATAGGATAGAGGATTGGATGGGATAGAGGATAGGATAGACGATAGGATAGGATAGAGGATACGATAGGATAGAGGATAGGATAGGATAGAGGACAGGATAGGATACAGGATTGGATAGGATACAGGGAAGGATAGGATTGAGGATAGGATAGGATGGAGGATAGGATAGGATAGAGGATAGGATAGGATAGAGGATTGGATAGACGATAGGATAGGATAGAGGATAGGATAGGATAGAGGATAGGATAGGATAGAGGATAGGATAGGATAGAGGATAGGATAGGATAGAGGATAGGATAGGATAGAGGATAGGATAGGATAGAGGATAGAGGATAGGATAGGATAGAGGATAGGATAGGATAGAGGATAGGATAGGACAGAGGATAGGGTAGGGGTTTTGATAGGATAGAGGATAGGATAGGATTGAGGATAGGATAGGATAGAGGATAGGATAGGACAGAGGATAGGGTAGGGGATTTGATTGGATAGAGGATAGGATAGGATAGAAGATAGGATAGGATAGAGGATAGGATAGGATAGAGGATAGGATAGGATAGAGGATAGGATAGGACAGAGGATAGGATAGGGGATTTGATAGGATAGAGGATAGGGTAGGATAGAGGATAGGATAGGTTAGAGGATAGGATAGGATAGAGGATAGAGGATAGGAGAGGATAGAGGATAGGATAGGATAGAGGATAGGATAGGATAAAGGATAGGATAGGACAGAGGATATGGTAGGGGTTTTGATAGGATAGAGGATAGGATAGGATAGAAGATAGGATAGGATAGAGCATAGGATAAGTTAGAGGATAGGATAGGATAGAGGATAGGATAGGACAGAGGATAGGATAGGGGATTTGATAGGATAGAGGATAGGATAGGATAGAGGATTGGATAGGATAGAGGATAGGATAGGATAGAAGATAGGATAGGATAGAGGATAGGATAGGATAGAGGATAGGATAGGATAGAGGATAGGATAATGGATTTGATAGGATAGAGGATAGGATAGGATAGAAGATAGGATAGGATAGAGGATAGGATAGGATAGAGGATAGGATAGGATAGAGGATAGGATAGGATAGAGGATAGAGGACAGGATAGGATAGAGGATAGGATAGGATAGAGGATAGGATAGGATAGAGGATAGGATACGGGATTTGATAGGATAGAGGATAGGATATGATAGAAGATAGGATAGGACAGAGGATAGGATAGGATAGAGGATAGGATAGGATAGAGGATAGGATAGACGATAGGATAGGATAGAGGATAGGATAGGATAGAGTATAGGATAGGATAGAGGATAGGATAGGATAGAGGATAGGATAGGACAGAGGATAGAATAGGGGATTTAATAGGATAGAGGATAGGATAGGATTGAAGATAGGATAGGATAGAGGATAGGATAGGATAGAGGATAGGATAGGATAGAGGATAGGATAGAGGATAGGATAGGATAGAGGATTTGATAGAGGATAGGATAGGATAGAGGATATGATAGGATAGAGGATAGGATAGGATAGAAGATAGGATAGGATAGAGGATAGGATAGGATGGAGGATAGGATAGGATAGAGGATAGGATAGGATAGAGGATTGGATAGACGATAGGATAGGATAGAGGATAGGATAGGATAGAGGATAGGATAGGATAGAGGATAGGATAGGATAGAGGATAGGATAGGATAGAGGATAGGATAGGATAGAGGATAGGATAGGATAGAGGATAGGATAGGACAGAGGATAGGATAGGGGATTTGATAGGATAGAGGATAGGGTAGGATAGAGGATAGGATAGGTTAGAGGATAGGATAGGATAGAGGATAGAGGATAGGAGAGGATAGAGGATAGGATAGGATAGAGGATAGGATAGGATAAAGGATAGGATAGGACAGAGGATATGGTAGGGGTTTTGATAGGATAGAGGATAGGATAGTATAGAGGATAGGATAGGATAGAGGATAGAGGACAGGATAGGATAGAGGATAGGATAGGATAGAGGATAGGATAGGATAGAGGATAGGATAGGGGATTTGATAGGATAGAGGATAGGATAGGATAGAAGATAGGATAGGACAGAGGATAGGATAGGATAGAGGATAGGATAGGATAGAGGATAGGATAGACGATAGGATAGGATAGAGGATAGGATAGGATAGAGTATAGGATAGGATAGAGGATAGGATAGGATAGAGGATAGGATAGGACAGAGGATAGAATAGGGGATTTAATAGGATAGAGGATAGGATAGGATTGAAGATAGTATAGGATAGAGGATAGGATAGGATAGAGGATAGGATAGGGTAGAGGATAGGATAGAGGATAGGATAGGATAGAGGATTTGATAGAGGATAGGATAGGATAGAGGATATTATAGGATAGAGGATATGATAGGATAGAGGATAGGATAGGATAGAGGATTGGATGGGATAGAGGATAGGATAGACGATAGGATAGGATAGAGGATACGATAGGATAGAGGATAGGATAGGATAGAGGACAGGATAGGATACAGGATTGGATAGGATACAGGGAAGGATAGGATTGAGGATAGGATAGGATGGAGGATAGGATAGGATAGAGGATAGGATAGGATAGAGGATTGGATAGACGATAGGATAGGATAGAGGATAGGATAGGATAGAGGATAGGATAGGATAGAGGATAGGATAGGACAGAGGATAGGATGGGGGATTTGATAGGATAGAGGATAGGATAGGATAGAGGATTGGATAGGATAGAGGATAGATGATAGGATAGGATAGAGGATAGGATAGGGGATTTGATAGGATAGAGAATAGGATAGGATAGAAGATAGGATAGGATAGAGGATAGGATAGGATAGAGGATAGGATAGGATAGAGGATAGGATAGGATAGAGGATAGGATAGGATAGAGGATAGGATAGGACAGAGGATAGGATAGGGGATTTGATAGGATAGAGGATAGGATAGGATAGAGGATAGAGGACAGGATAGGATAGAGGATAGGATAGGATAGAGGATAGGATAGGATAGAGGATAGGATAGGATAGAAGATAGGATAGGATAGAGGATAGGATAGGACAGAGGATAGGGTAGGGGATTTGATAGGATAGAGGATAGGATAGGATAGAAGATAGGATAGGATAGAGGATAGGATAGGATAGAGGATAAGATAGGATAGAGGATAGAGGATAGGATAGGATAGAGGATAGGATTGGATAGAGGATAGGATAGGATAGAGGATAGGATAGGATAGAGGATAGGATAGGATAGAGGATAGGATAGGACAGAGGATAGGGTTGGGGATTTGACAGGATAGAGGATAGGATAGGATAGAAGATAGCATAGGACAGAGGATAGGATAGGATAGAGGATAGGATAGGATAGAGGATAGGATAGACGATAGGATAGAATAGAGGATAGGATAGGATAGAGTATAGGATAGGATAGAGGATAGGATAGGATAGAGGATAGGATAGGATAGGGGATAGGATAGGACAGAGGATAGAATAGGGGATTTAATAGGATAGAGGATAGGATAGGATTGAAGATAGGATAGGATAGAGGATAGGATAGGATAGAGGATAGGATAGGATAGAGGATAGGATAGGATAGAGGATATTATAGGATAGAGGATATGATAGGACAGAGGATAGGATAGGGGATTTGATAGGATAGGATAGAGGATAGGATAGACGATAGGATAGTATAGAGGATAGGATAGGATAGAGGATAGGATAGGACAGATGATAGGATAGGGGATTTGATAGGATAGATGATAGGATAGGATAGAGGATTGGATAGGATAGAGGATAGATGATAGGATAGGATAGAGGATAGGATAGGGGATTTGATAGGATAGAGGATAGGATAGGATAGAAGATAGGATAGGATAGAGGATAGGATAGACGATAGGATATGATAGAGGATAGGATAGGATAGAGGATAGGATAGGATAGAGGATAGGATAGGACAGAGATAGGATAGGGGATTTGATAGGATAGAGGATAGTATAGGATAGAGGATAGGATAGGATAGAGGATAGGATAGGATAGAGGATACGATAGGACAGAGGATAGGGTAGGGGATTTGATAGGATAGAGGATAGGATAGGATAGAAGATAGGATAGGATAGAGGATAGGATAGGATAGAGTATAGGATAGGATAGAGGATAGGATAGACGATAGGATAGGATAGAGGATAGGATAGGATAGAGTATAGGATAGGATAGAGTATAGGATAGGATAGAGGATAGGATAGACGATAGGATAGGATAGAGGATAGGATAGGATAGAGTATAGGATAGGATAGAGGATAGGATAGGATAGAGGATAGGATAGGACAGAGGATAGGATAGGACAGAGGATAGAATAGGGGATTTGATAGGATAGAGGATAGGATAGGATTGAAGATAGGATAGGATAGAGGATAGGATAGGATGGAGGATAGGATAGGATAGAGGATAGGATAGGATAGAGGATAGGATAGGACAGAGGATAGGGTAGGGGATTTGATAGGATAGAGGATAGGATAGGATAGAAGATAGGGTAGGACAGAGGATAGGATAGGATATAGGATAGGATAGGATAGAGGATAGGATAGAGGATAGGATTGGATAGAGGATAGGATAGGATAGAGGATAGGATAGGATAGAGGATAGGATAGGATAGAGGATAGGATAGGATAGAGGATAGGATAGGATAGAGGATATGATAGGATAGAGGATAGGATAGGATAGAGGATTGGATGGGATAGAGGATAGGATAGACGATAGGATAGGATAGAGGATACGATAGGATAGAGGATAGGATAGGATAGAGGACAGGATAGAATACAGGATTGGATAGGATGGAGGTTAGGATAGGATAGATGATAGGATAGGATATTGGATAGGATAGACGATAGGATAGGATAGAGGATAGGATAGGATAGAGGGTAGGATAGGATAGAGGATAGGATAGGTTAGAGGATAGGATAGGATAGAGGATAGAGGATAGGAGAGGATAGAGGATAGGATAGGATAGAGGATAGGATAGGATAAAGGATAGGATAGGACAGAGGATATGGTAGGGGTTTTGATAGGATAGAGGATAGGATAGGATAGAAGATAGGATAGGATAGAGGATAGGATAAGTTAGAGGATAGGATAGGATAGAGGATAGGATAGGACAGAGGATAGGATAGGGGATTTGATAGGATAGAGGATAGGATAGGATAGAGGATTGGATAGGATAGAGGATAGATGATAGGATAGGATAGAGGATAGGATAATGGATTTGATAGGATAGAGGATAGGATAGGATAGAAGATAGGATAGGATAGAGGATAGGATAGGATAGAGGATAGGATAGGATAGAGGATAGGATAGGATAGAGGATAGAGGACAGGATAGGATAGAGGATAGGATAGGATAGAGGATAGGATAGGGGATTTGATAGGATAGAGGATAGGATAGGATAGAAGATAGGATAGGACAGAGGATACGATAGGATAGAGGATAGGATAGGATAGAGGATAGGATAGACGATAGGATAGGATAGAGGATAGGATAGGATAGAGTATAGGATAGGATAGAGGATAGGATAGGATAGAGGATAGGATAGGACAGAGGATAGAATAGGGGATTTAATAGGATAGAGGATAGGATAGGATTGAAGATAGGATAGGATAGAGGATAGGATAGGATAGAGGATAGGATAGGATAGAGGATAGGATAGAGGATAGGATAGGATAGAGGATTTGATAGAGGATAGGATAGGATAGAGGATATGATAGGATAGAGGATAGGATAGGATAGAGGATTGGATGGGATAGAGGATAGGATAGACGATAGGATAGGATAGAGGATACGATAGGATAGAGGATAGGATAGGATAGAGGACAGGATAGGATACAGGATTGGATAGGATACAGGGAAGGATAGGATTGAGGATAGGATAGGATGGAGGATAGGATAGGATAGAGGATAGGATAGGATAGAGGATAGGATAGGACAGAGGATAGGGTTGGGGATTTGATAGGATAGAGGATAGGATAGGATAGAAGATAGCATAGGACAGAGGATAGGATAGGATAGAGGATAGGATAGGATAGAGGATAGGATAGACGATAGGATAGGATAGAGGATAGGATAGGATAGAGTATAGGATAGGATAGAGGATAGGATAGGATAGAGGATAGGATAGGATAGGGGATAGGATAGGACAGAGGATAGAATAGGGGATTTAATAGGATAGAGGATAGGATAGGATTGAAGATAGGATAGGATAGAGGATAGGATAGGATAGAGGATAGGATAGGATAGAGGATAGGATAGGATAGAGGATATTATAGGATAGAGGATATGATAGGACAGAGGATAGGATAGGGGATTTGATAGGATAGGATAGAGGATAGGATAGACGATAGGATAGGATAGAGCATAGGATAGGATAGAGGATAGGATAGGATAGAGGATAGGATAGGATAGAGGGTAGGATAGAATAGAGGACAGGATAGGATACAGGATTGGATAGGATACAGGAAAGGATAGGATTGAGGATAGGGTAGGATGCAGGATAGGATAGGATAGAGTATAGGATAGGATAGAGGATAGGATAGACGATAGGATAGTATAGAGGATAGGATAGGATAGAGGATAGGATAGGACAGAGGATAGGATAGGGGATTTGATAGGATAGATGATAGGATAGGATAGAGGATTGGATAGGATAGAGGGTAGATGATAGGATAGGATAGAGGATAGGATAGGGGATTTGATAGGATAGAGGATAGGATAGGATAGAAGATAGGATAGGATAGAGGATAGGATAGACGATAGGATATGATAGAGGATAGGATAGGATAGAGGATAGGATAGGATAGAGGATAGGATAGGACAGAGATAGGATAGGGGATTTGATAGGATAGAGGATAGGATAGGATAGAAGATAGGATAGGATAGAGGATAGGATAGGATAGAGTATAGGATAGGATAGAGGATAGGATAGACGATAGGATAGGATAGAGGATAGGATAGGATAGAGTATAGGATAGGATAGAGGATAGGATAGACGATAGGATAGGATAGATGATAGGATAGGATAGAGTATAGGATAGGAAAGAGGATAGGATAGGATAGAGGATAGGATAGGATAGAGGATAGGATAGGACAGAGGATAGAATAGGGGATTTGATAGGATAGAGGATAGGATAGGATTGAAGATAGGATAGGATAGAGGATAGGATAGGATGGAGGATAGGATAGGATAGAAGATAGGATAGGATAGAGGATAGGATAGGATAGAGGATAGGATAGGATAGAGGATAGGATAGACGATAGGATAGGATAGAGGATAGGATAGGATAGAGGATAGGATAGGATAGAGGATAGGATAGGACAGAGGATAGGGTAGGGGATTTGATAGGATAGAGGATAGGATAGGATAGAAGATAGGGTAGGTCAGAGGATAGGATAGGATAGAGGATAGGATAGGACAGAGGATAGGATAGGGGATTTGATAGGATAGATGATAGGATAGGATAGAGGATTGGATAGGATAGAGGGTAGATGATAGGATAGGATAGAGGATAGGATAGGGGATTTGATAGGATAGAGGATAGGATAGGATAGAAGATAGGATAGGATAGAGGATAGGATAGACGATAGGATATGATAGAGGATAGGATAGGATAGAGGATAGGATAGGATAGAGGATAGGATAGGACAGAGATAGGATAGGGGATTTGATAGGATAGAGGATAGGATAGGATAGAAGATAGGATAGGATAGAGGATAGGATAGGATAGAGTATAGGATAGGATAGAGGATAGGATAGACGATAGGATAGGATAGAGGATAGGATAGGATAGAGTATAGGATAGGATAGAGGATAGGATAGACGATAGGATAGGATAGATGATAGGATAGGATAGAGTATAGGATAGGATAGAGGATAGGATAGGATAGAGGATAGGATAGGATAGAGGATAGGATAGGACAGAGGTTAGAATAGGGGATTTGATAGGATAGAGGATAGGATAGGATTGAAGATAGGATAGGATAGAGGATAGGATAGGATGGAGGATAGGATAGGATAGAAGATAGGATAGGATAGAGGATAGGATAGGATAGAGGATAGGATAGGATAGAGGATAGGATAGACGATAGGATAGGATAGAGGATAGGATAGGATAGAGGATAGGATAGGATAGAGGATAGGATAGGACAGAGGATAGGGTAGGGGATTTGATAGGATAGAGATAGGATAGGATAGAAGATAGGGTAGGTCAGAGGATAGGATAGGATAGAGGATAGGATAGGATAGAGGATAGGATAGAGGATAGGATAGGATAGAGGATAGGATAGGATAGAGTATAGGATAGGATAGAGGATAGAATAGGATAGAGGATAGGATAGGATAGAGGATAGGATAGGACAGAGGATAGAATAGGGGATTTAATAGGATAGAGGATAGGATAGGATTGAAGATAGGATAGGATAGAGGATAGGATAGGATAGAGGATAGGATAGGATAGAGGATAGGATAGGATAGAGGATAGGATAGGATAGAGGATAGGATAGGATAGAGGATAGGATAGGATAGAGGATTGGATAGAGGATAGGATAGGATAGAGGATATTATAGGATAGAGAATAGGATAGGATAGAAGATAGGATAGTATAGAGGATAGGATAGGATAGAGGATAGGATAGGATAGAGGATAGGATAGGATAGAGGATAGAGGACAGGATAGGATAGAGGATAGGATAGGATAGATGATAGGATAGGATAGAGGATATGATAGGATAGAGGATAGGATAGGATAGAGGATAGAGGATAGAGGATAGGATAGGATAGAGGATAGGATTGGATAGAGGATAGGATAGGATAGAGGATAGGATAGGATAGAGGATAGGATAGGATAGAGGATAGGATAGGACAGAGGATAGGGTAGGGGATTTGATAGGATAGAGGATAGGATAGGATAGAAGATAGGGTAGGACAGAGGATAGGATAGGATATAGGATAGGATAGGATAGAGGATAGGATAGAGGATAGGATTGGATAGAGGATAGGATAGGATAGAGGATAGGATAGGATAGAGGATAGGATAGGATAGAGGATAGGATAGGATAGAGGATAGGATAGGATAGAGGATATGATAGGATAGAGGATAGGATAGGATAGAGGATTGGATGGGATAGAGGATAGGATAGGACAGATGATAGAATAGGGGATTTAATAGGATAGAGGATAGGATAGGATTGAAGATAGGATAGGATAGAGGATAGGATAGGATAGAGGATAGGATAGGATAGAGGATAGGATAGAGGATAGGATAGGATAGAGGATTTGATAGAGGATAGGATAGGATAGAGGATATGATAGGATAGAGGATAGGATAGGATAGAGGATTGGATGGGATAGAGGATAGGATAGACGATAGGATAGGATAGAGGATACGATAGGATAGAGGATAGGATAGGATAGAGGACAGGATAGGATACAGGATTGGATAGGATACAGGGAAGGATAGGATTGAGGATAGGATAGGATGGAGGATAGGATAGGATAGAGGATAGGATAGGATAGAGGATTGGATAGACGATAGGATAGGATAGAGGATAGCATAGGATAGAGGATAGGATAGGATAGAGGATAGAGGATAGGATAGGATAGAGGATAGGATAGGATAGAGGATAGGATAGGACAGAGGATAGGATAGGGGATTTGATAGGATAGAGGATAGGGTAGGATAGAGGATAGGATAGGTTAGAGGATAGGATAGGATAGAGGATAGAGGATAGGAGAGGATAGAGGATAGGATAGGATAGAGGATAGGATAGGATAAAGGATAGGATAGGACAGAGGATATGGTAGGGGTTTTGATAGGATAGAGGATAGGATAGGATAGAGGATTGGATAGGATAGAGGATAGGATAGGATAGAAGATAGGATAGGATAGAGGATAGGATAGGATAGAGGATAGGATAGGATAGAGGATAGGATAATGGATTTGATTGGATAGAGGATAGGATAGGATAGAAGATAGGATAGGATAGAGGATAGGATAGGATAGAGGATAGGATAGGATAGAGGATAGGATAGGATAGAGGATAGAGGACAGGATAGGATAGAGGATAGGATAGGATAGAGGATAGGATAGGATAGAGGATAGGATAGGGGATTTGATAGGATAGAGGATAGGATAGGATAGAAGATAGGATAGGACAGAGGATAGGATAGGATAGAGGATAGGATAGGATAGAGGATAGGATAGACGATAGGATAGGATAGAGGATAGGATAGGATAGAGTATAGGATAGGATAGAGGATAGGATAGGATAGAGGATAGGATAGGACAGAGGATAGAATAGGGGATTTAATAGGATAGAGGATAGGATAGGATTGAAGATAGGATAGGATAGAGGATAGGATAGGATAGAGGATAGGATAGGATAGAGGATAGGATAGAGGATAGGATAGGATGGAGGATTTGATAGAGGATAGGATAGGATAGAAGATATGATAGGATAGAGGATAGGATAGGATAGAGGATTGGATGGGATAGAGGATAGGATAGACGATAGGATAGGATAGAGGATACGATAGGATAGAGGATAGGATAGGATAGAGGACAGGATAGGATACAGGATTGGATAGGATACAGGGAAGGATAGGATTGAGGATAGGATAGGATGGAGGATAGGATAGGATAGAGGATAGGATAGGATAGAGGATTGGATAGACGATAGGATAGGATAGAGGATAGGATAGGATAGAGGATAGGATAGGATAGAGGATAAGATAGGATAGAGGATAGAGGATAGGATAGGATAGAGGATAGGATAGGATAGAGGATAGGATAGGACAGAGGATAGGGTAGGGGTTTTGATAGGATAGAGGATAGGATAGGATAGAGGATAGGATAGGATAGAGGATAGGATAGGATTGAAGATAGGATAGGATAGAGGATAGGATAGGATAGAGGATAGGATAGGATAGAGGATAGGATAGGATAGAGGATAGGATAGGATAGAGGATTGGATAGAGGATAGGATAGGATAGAGGATATTATAGGATAGAGGATATGATAGGATAGAGGATAGGATAGGATAGAGGATTGGATGGGATAGAGGATAGGATAGACGATAGGATAGGATAGTGGATACGATAGGATAGAGGATAGGATAGGATAGAGGACAGGATAAGATACAGGATTGGATAGGATACAGGGAAGGGTAGGATTGAGGATAGGATAGGATGGAGGATAGGATAGGATAGAGGATATTATAGGATAGAGGATATGATAGGATAGAGGATAGGATAGGATAGAGGATTGGATGGGATAGAGGATAGGATAGACGATAGGATAGGATAGAGGATAGGATAGGATAGAGGATAGGATAGGATAGAGGATAGGATGGGATAGAGGATAGGATAGGATAGAGGATTGGATAGAGGATAGGATAGGATAGAGGATATTATAGGATAGAGGATAGGATAGGATAGAGGACAGGATAGGATACAGGATTGGATAGGATACAGGGAAGGATAGGATTGAGGATAGGATAGGATGGAGGATAGGATAGGATAGAGGATATGATAGGATAGAGGATAGGATAGGATAGAGGATAGAGGATAGGATAGGATAGAGGATAGGATAGGATAGAGGATAGGATAGGATAGAGGATATGATAGGATAGAGGATAGAGGACAGGATAGGATAGAGGATAGGATAGGATAGAGGATAGGATAGGATAGAGGATATGATAGGATAGAGGATAGGATAGGATAGAGGATAGAGGATAGGATAGGATAGAGGATAGGATTGGATAGAGGATAGGATAGGATAGAGGATAGGATAGGATAGAGGATAGGATAGGATAGAGGATAGGATAGGACAGAGGATAGGGTAGGGGATTTGATAGGATAGAGGATAGGATAGGATAGAAGATAGGGTAGGTCAGAGGATAGGATAGGATAGAGGATAGGATAGAGGATAGGATAGCATGGAGGATGGGATAGGATAGAGGATAGGATAGGATAGAGGATTGGATAGACGATAGGATAGGATAGAGGATAGGATAGGATAGAGGATAGGATAGGACAGAGGATAGGGTGGGGGATTTGATAGGATAGAGGATAGGATAGGATAGAAGATAGGATAGGATAGAAGATAGGATAGGATGGAGGATAGGATAGGATAGAGGATAGGATAGGACAGAGGATAGGATAGGGGATTTGATAGGATAGAGGATAGGATAGGATAGAGGATTGGATAGGATAGAGGATAGATGATAGGATAGGATAGAGGATAGGATAGGGGATTTGATAGGATAGAGAATAGGATAGGATAGAAGATAGGATAGGATAGAGGATAGGATAGGATAGAGGATAGGATAGGATAGAGGATAGGATAGGATAGAGGATAGAGGACAGGATAGGATAGAGGATAGGATAGGATAGAGAATAGGATAGGATAGAGGATATGATAGGATAGAGGATAGGACAGGATAGAGGATAGAGGATAGAGGATAGGATAGGATAGAGGATAGGATTGGATAGAGGATAGGATAGAATAGAGGATAGGATAGGATAGAGGATAGGATAGGATAGAGGATAGGATAGGACAGAGGATAGGGTAGGGGATTTGATAGGATAGAGGATAGGATAGGATAGAAGATAGGGAAGGACAGAGGATAGGATAGGATATAGGATAGGATACGATAGAGGATAGGATAGAGGATAGGATTGGATAGAGGATAGGATAGGATAGAGTATAGGATAGGATAGTGGATAGAATAGGATAGAGGATAGGATAGGATAGAGGATAGGATAGGACAGAGGATAGAATAGGGGATTTAATAGGATAGAGGATAGGATAGGATTGAAGATAGGATAGGATAGAGGATAGGATAGGATAGAGGATAGGATAGGATAGAGGATAGGATAGGATAGAGGATAGGATAGGATAGAGGATAGGATAGGATAGAGGATAGGATAGGATAGAGGATTGGATAGAGGATAGGATAGGATAGAGGATATTATAGGATAGAGGATAGGATAGGATAGAGGACAGGATAGGATACAGGATTGGATAGGATACAGGGAAGGATAGGCTTGAGGATAGGATAGGATGGAGGATAGGATAGGATAGAGGATAGGATAGGATAGAGGATAGGATAGGATAGAGGATAGGATAGGATAGAGGATATGATAGGATAGAGGATAGGATAGGATAGAGGATTGGATGGGATAGAGGATAGGATAGACGATAGGATAGGATAGAGGATACGATAGGATAGAGGATAGGATAGGATAGAGGACAGGATAGGATACAGGATTGGATAGGATGGAGGTTAGGATAGGATAGATGATAGGATAGGATATTGGATAGGATAGACGATAGGATAGGATAGAGGATAGGATAGGATAGAGGATAGGATAGGATAGAGGATAGGATAGGTTAGAGGATAGGATAGGATAGAGGATAGAGGATAGGAGAGGATAGAGGATAGGATAGGATAGAGGATAGGATAGGATAAAGGATAGGATAGGACAGAGGATATGGTAGGGGTTTTGATAGGATAGAGGATAGGATAGGATAGAAGATAGGATAGGATAGAGGATAGGATAAGTTAGAGGATAGGATAGGATAGAGGATAGGATAGGACAGAGGATAGGATAGGGGATTTGATAGGATAGAGGATAGGATAGGATAGAGGATTGGATAGGATAGAGGATAGATGATAGGATAGGATAGAGGATAGGATAATGGATTTGATAGGATAGAGGATAGGATAGGATAGAAGATAGGATAGGATAGAGGATAGGATAGGATAGAGGATAGGATAGGATAGAGGATAGGATTGGATAGAGGATAGAGGACAGGATAGGATAGAGGATAGGATAGGATAGAGGATAGGATAGGATAGAGGATAGGATAGGGGATTTGATAGGATAGAGGATAGGATAGGATAGAAGATAGGATAGGACAGAGGATAGGATAGGATAGAAGATAGGATAGGATAGAGGATAGGATAGACGATAGGATAGGATAGAGGATAGGATAGGATAGAGTATAGGATAGGATAGAGGATAGGATAGGATAGAGGATAGGATAGGACAGAGGATAGAATAGGGGATTTAATAGGATAGAGGATAGGATAGAGGATAGGATAGGATAGAGGATTTGATAGAGGATAGGATAGGATAGAGGATATGATAGGATAGAGGATAGGATAGGATAGAGGATTGGATGGGATAGAGGATAGGATAGACGATAGGATAGGATAGAGGATACGATAGGATAGAGGATAGGATAGGATAGAGGACAGGATAGGATACAGGATTGGATAGGATACAGGGAAGGATAGGATTGAGGATAGGATAGGATGGAGGATAGGATAGGATAGAGGATAGGATAGGATAGAGGATTGGATAGACGATAGGATAGGATAGAGGATAGGATAGGATAGAGGATAGGATAGGATAGAGGATAGGATAGGATAGAGGATAGGATAGGATAGAGGATAGGATAGGATAGAGGATAGGATAGGATAGAGGATAGGATAGGATAGAGGATAGAGGATAGGATAGGATAGAGGATAGGATAGGATAGAGGATAGGATAGGACAGAGGATAGGGTAGGGGTTTTGATAGGATAGAGGATAGGATAGGATTGAGGATAGGATAGGATAGAGGATAGGATAGGACAGAGGATAGGGTAGGGGATTTGATTGGATAGAGGATAGGATAGGATAGAAGATAGGATAGGATAGAGGATAGGATAGGATAGAGGATAGGATAGGATAGAGGATAGGATAGGACAGAGGATAGGATAGGGGATTTGATAGGATAGAGGATAGGGTAGGATAGAGGATAGGATAGGTTAGAGGATAGGATAGGATAGAGGATAGAGGATAGGAGAGGATAGAGGATAGGATAGGATAGAGGATAGGATAGGATAAAGGATAGGATAGGACAGAGGATATGGTAGGGGTTTTGATAGGATAGAGGATAGGATAGGATAGAAGATAGGATAGGATAGAGCATAGGATAAGTTAGAGGATAGGATAGGATAGAGGATAGGATAGGACAGAGGATAGGATAGGGGATTTGATAGGATAGAGGATAGGATAGGATAGAGGATTGGATAGGATAGAGGATAGGATAGGATAGAAGATAGGATAGGATAGAGGATAGGATAGGATAGAGGATAGGATAGGATAGAGGATAGGATAATGGATTTGATAGGATAGAGGATAGGATAGGATAGAAGATAGGATAGGATAGAGGATAGGATAGGATAGAGGATAGGATAGGATAGAGGATAGGATAGGATAGAGGATAGAGGACAGGATAGGATAGAGGATAGGATAGGATAGAGGATAGGATAGGATAGAGGATAGGATACGGGATTTGATAGGATAGAGGATAGGATATGATAGAAGATAGGATAGGACAGAGGATAGGATAGGATAGAGGATAGGATAGGATAGAGGATAGGATAGACGATAGGATAGGATAGAGGATAGGATAGGATAGAGTATAGGATAGGATAGAGGATAGGATAGGATAGAGGATAGGATAGGACAGAGGATAGAATAGGGGATTTAATAGGATAGAGGATAGGATAGGATTGAAGATAGGATAGGATAGAGGATAGGATAGGATAGAGGATAGGATAGGATAGAGGATAGGATAGAGGATAGGATAGGATAGAGGATTTGATAGAGGATAGGATAGGATAGAGGATATGATAGGATAGAGGATAGGATAGGATAGAAGATAGGATAGGATAGAGGATAGGATAGGATGGAGGATAGGATAGGATAGAGGATAGGATAGGATAGAGGATTGGATAGACGATAGGATAGGATAGAGGATAGGATAGGATAGAGGATAGGATAGGATAGAGGATAGGATAGGATAGAGGATAGGATAGGATAGAGGATAGGATAGGATAGAGGATAGGATAGGATAGAGGATAGGATAGGACAGAGGATAGGATAGGGGATTTGATAGGATAGAGGATAGGGTAGGATAGAGGATAGGATAGGTTAGAGGATAGGATAGGATAGAGGATAGAGGATAGGAGAGGATAGAGGATAGGATAGGATAGAGGATAGGATAGGATAAAGGATAGGATAGGACAGAGGATATGGTAGGGGTTTTGATAGGATAGAGGATAGGATAGTATAGAGGATAGGATAGGATAGAGGATAGAGGACAGGATAGGATAGAGGATAGGATAGGATAGAGGATAGGATAGGATAGAGGATAGGATAGGGGATTTGATAGGATAGAGGATAGGATAGGATAGAAGATAGGATAGGACAGAGGATAGGATAGGATAGAGGATAGGATAGGATAGAGGATAGGATAGACGATAGGATAGGATAGAGGATAGGATAGGATAGAGTATAGGATAGGATAGAGGATAGGATAGGATAGAGGATAGGATAGGACAGAGGATAGAATAGGGGATTTAATAGGATAGAGGATAGGATAGGATTGAAGATAGTATAGGATAGAGGATAGGATAGGATAGAGGATAGGATAGGATAGAGGATAGGATAGAGGATAGGATAGGATAGAGGATTTGATAGAGGATAGGATAGGATAGAGGATATTATAGGATAGAGGATATGATAGGATAGAGGATAGGATAGGATAGAGGATTGGATGGGATAGAGGATAGGATAGACGATAGGATAGGATAGAGGATACGATAGGATAGAGGATAGGATAGGATAGAGGACAGGATAGGATACAGGATTGGATAGGATACAGGGAAGGATAGGATTGAGGATAGGATAGGATGGAGGATAGGATAGGATAGAGGATAGGATAGGATAGAGGATTGGATAGACGATAGGATAGGATAGAGGATAGGATAGGATAGAGGATAGGATAGGATAGAGGATAGGATAGGACAGAGGATAGGATAGGGGATTTGATAGGATAGAGGATAGGATAGGATAGAGGATTGGATAGGATAGAGGATAGATGATAGGATAGGATAGAGGATAGGATAGGGGATTTGATAGGATAGAGAATAGGATAGGATAGAAGATAGGATAGGATAGAGGATAGGATAGGATAGAGGATAGGATAGGATAGAGGATAGGATAGGATAGAGGATAGGATAGGATAGAGGATAGGATAGGACAGAGGATAGGATAGGGGATTTGATAGGATAGAGGATAGGATAGGATAGAGGATAGAGGACAGGATAGGATAGAGGATAGGATAGGATAGAGGATAGGATAGGATAGAGGATAGGATAGGATAGAAGATAGGATAGGATAGAGGATAGGATAGGACAGAGGATAGGGTAGGGGATTTGATAGGATAGAGGATAGGATAGGATAGAAGATAGGATAGGATAGAGGATAGGATAGGATAGAGGATAAGATAGGATAGAGGATAGAGGATAGGATAGGATAGAGGATAGGATTGGATAGAGGATAGGATAGGATAGAGGATAGGATAGGATAGAGGATAGGATAGGATAGAGGATAGGATAGGACAGAGGATAGGGTTGGGGATTTGACAGGATAGAGGATAGGATAGGATAGAAGATAGCATAGGACAGAGGATAGGATAGGATAGAGGATAGGATAGGATAGAGGATAGGATAGACGATAGGATAGAATAGAGGATAGGATAGGATAGAGTATAGGATAGGATAGAGGATAGGATAGGATAGAGGATAGGATAGGATAGGGGATAGGATAGGACAGAGGATAGAATAGGGGATTTAATAGGATAGAGGATAGGATAGGATTGAAGATAGGATAGGATAGAGGATAGGATAGGATAGAGGATAGGATAGGATAGAGGATAGGATAGGATAGAGGATATTATAGGATAGAGGATATGATAGGACAGAGGATAGGATAGGGGATTTGATAGGATAGGATAGAGGATAGGATAGACGATAGGATAGTATAGAGGATAGGATAGGATAGAGGATAGGATAGGACAGATGATAGGATAGGGGATTTGATAGGATAGATGATAGGATAGGATAGAGGATTGGATAGGATAGAGGA
This sequence comes from Halictus rubicundus, assembly GCF_050948215.1. Taxonomy (NCBI): domain Eukaryota; kingdom Metazoa; phylum Arthropoda; class Insecta; order Hymenoptera; family Halictidae; genus Halictus; species Halictus rubicundus. The sequence goes on from NW_027488610.1 coordinate 809,584, forward strand.
TAGATGATAGGATAGGATAGAGGATAGGATAGGGGATTTGATAGGATAGAGGATAGGATAGGATAGAAGATAGGATAGGATAGAGGATAGGATAGACGATAGGATATGATAGAGGATAGGATAGGATAGAGGATAGGATAGGATAGAGGATAGGATAGGACAGAGATAGGATAGGGGATTTGATAGGATAGAGGATAGTATAGGATAGAGGATAGGATAGGATAGAGGATAGGATAGGATAGAGGATACGATAGGACAGAGGATAGGGTAGGGGATTTGATAGGATAGAGGATAGGATAGGATAGAAGATAGGATAGGATAGAGGATAGGATAGGATAGAGTATAGGATAGGATAGAGGATAGGATAGACGATAGGATAGGATAGAGGATAGGATAGGATAGAGTATAGGATAGGATAGAGGATAGGATAGACGATAGGATAGGATAGAGGATAGGATAGGATAGAGTATAGGATAGGATAGAGGATAGGATAGGATAGAGGATAGGATAGGATAGAGGATAGGATAGGACAGAGGATAGGATAGGACAGAGGATAGAATAGGGGATTTGATAGGATAGAGGATAGGATAGGATTGAAGATAGGATAGGATAGAGGATAGGATAGGATGGAGGATAGGATAGGATAGAGGATAGGATAGGATAGAGGATAGGATAGGACAGAGGATAGGGTAGGGGATTTGATAGGATAGAGGATAGGATAGGATAGAAGATAGGGTAGGACAGAGGATAGGATAGGATATAGGATAGGATAGGATAGAGGATAGGATAGAGGATAGGATTGGATAGAGGATAGGATAGGATAGAGGATAGGATAGGATAGAGGATAGGATAGGATAGAGGATAGGATAGGATAGAGGATAGGATAGGATAGAGGATATGATAGGATAGAGGATAGGATAGGATAGAGGATTGGATGGGATAGAGGATAGGATAGACGATAGGATAGGATAGAGGATACGATAGGATAGAGGATAGGATAGGATAGAGGACAGGATAGAATACAGGATTGGATAGGATGGAGGTTAGGATAGGATAGATGATAGGATAGGATATTGGATAGGATAGACGATAGGATAGGATAGAGGATAGGATAGGATAGAGGGTAGGATAGGATAGAGGATAGGATAGGTTAGAGGATAGGATAGGATAGAGGATAGAGGATAGGAGAGGATAGAGGATAGGATAGGATAGAGGATAGGATAGGATAAAGGATAGGATAGGACAGAGGATATGGTAGGGGTTTTGATAGGATAGAGGATAGGATAGGATAGAAGATAGGATAGGATAGAGGATAGGATAAGTTAGAGGATAGGATAGGATAGAGGATAGGATAGGACAGAGGATAGGATAGGGGATTTGATAGGATAGAGGATAGGATAGGATAGAGGATTGGATAGGATAGAGGATAGATGATAGGATAGGATAGAGGATAGGATAATGGATTTGATAGGATAGAGGATAGGATAGGATAGAAGATAGGATAGGATAGAGGATAGGATAGGATAGAGGATAGGATAGGATAGAGGATAGGATAGGATAGAGGATAGAGGACAGGATAGGATAGAGGATAGGATAGGATAGAGGATAGGATAGGGGATTTGATAGGATAGAGGATAGGATAGGATAGAAGATAGGATAGGACAGAGGATAGGATAGGATAGAGGATAGGATAGGATAGAGGATAGGATAGACGATAGGATAGGATAGAGGATAGGATAGGATAGAGTATAGGATAGGATAGAGGATAGGATAGGATAGAGGATAGGATAGGACAGAGGATAGAATAGGGGATTTAATAGGATAGAGGATAGGATAGGATTGAAGATAGGATAGGATAGAGGATAGGATAGGATAGAGGATAGGATAGGATAGAGGATAGGATAGAGGATAGGATAGGATAGAGGATTTGATAGAGGATAGGATAGGATAGAGGATATGATAGGATAGAGGATAGGATAGGATAGAGGATTGGATGGGATAGAGGATAGGATAGACGATAGGATAGGATAGAGGATACGATAGGATAGAGGATAGGATAGGATAGAGGACAGGATAGGATACAGGATTGGATAGGATACAGGGAAGGATAGGATTGAGGATAGGATAGGATGGAGGATAGGATAGGATAGAGGATAGGATAGGATAGAGGATAGGATAGGACAGAGGATAGGGTTGGGGATTTGATAGGATAGAGGATAGGATAGGATAGAAGATAGCATAGGACAGAGGATAGGATAGGATAGAGGATAGGATAGGATAGAGGATAGGATAGACGATAGGATAGGATAGAGGATAGGATAGGATAGAGTATAGGATAGGATAGAGGATAGGATAGGATAGAGGATAGGATAGGATAGGGGATAGGATAGGACAGAGGATAGAATAGGGGATTTAATAGGATAGAGGATAGGATAGGATTGAAGATAGGATAGGATAGAGGATAGGATAGGATAGAGGATAGGATAGGATAGAGGATAGGATAGGATAGAGGATATTATAGGATAGAGGATATGATAGGACAGAGGATAGGATAGGGGATTTGATAGGATAGGATAGAGGATAGGATAGACGATAGGATAGGATAGAGCATAGGATAGGATAGAGGATAGGATAGGATAGAGGATAGGATAGGATAGAGGGTAGGATAGAATAGAGGACAGGATAGGATACAGGATTGGATAGGATACAGGAAAGGATAGGATTGAGGATAGGGTAGGATGCAGGATAGGATAGGATAGAGTATAGGATAGGATAGAGGATAGGATAGACGATAGGATAGTATAGAGGATAGGATAGGATAGAGGATAGGATAGGACAGAGGATAGGATAGGGGATTTGATAGGATAGATGATAGGATAGGATAGAGGATTGGATAGGATAGAGGGTAGATGATAGGATAGGATAGAGGATAGGATAGGGGATTTGATAGGATAGAGGATAGGATAGGATAGAAGATAGGATAGGATAGAGGATAGGATAGACGATAGGATATGATAGAGGATAGGATAGGATAGAGGATAGGATAGGATAGAGGATAGGATAGGACAGAGATAGGATAGGGGATTTGATAGGATAGAGGATAGGATAGGATAGAAGATAGGATAGGATAGAGGATAGGATAGGATAGAGTATAGGATAGGATAGAGGATAGGATAGACGATAGGATAGGATAGAGGATAGGATAGGATAGAGTATAGGATAGGATAGAGGATAGGATAGACGATAGGATAGGATAGATGATAGGATAGGATAGAGTATAGGATAGGATAGAGGATAGGATAGGATAGAGGATAGGATAGGATAGAGGATAGGATAGGACAGAGGATAGAATAGGGGATTTGATAGGATAGAGGATAGGATAGGATTGAAGATAGGATAGGATAGAGGATAGGATAGGATGGAGGATAGGATAGGATAGAAGATAGGATAGGATAGAGGATAGGATAGGATAGAGGATAGGATAGGATAGAGGATAGGATAGGACAGAGGATAGGGTAGGGGATTTGATAGGATAGAGGATAGGATAGGATAGAAGATAGGGTAGGTCAGAGGATAGGATAGGATAGAGGATAGGATAGGACAGAGGATAGGATAGGGGATTTGATAGGATAGATGATAGGATAGGATAGAGGATTGGATAGGATAGAGGGTAGATGATAGGATAGGATAGAGGATAGGATAGGGGATTTGATAGGATAGAGGATAGGATAGGATAGAAGATAGGATAGGATAGAGGATAGGATAGACGATAGGATATGATAGAGGATAGGATAGGATAGAGGATAGGATAGGATAGAGGATAGGATAGGACAGAGATAGGATAGGGGATTTGATAGGATAGAGGATAGGATAGGATAGAAGATAGGATAGGATAGAGGATAGGATAGGATAGAGTATAGGATAGGATAGAGGATAGGATAGACGATAGGATAGGATAGAGGATAGGATAGGATAGAGTATAGGATAGGATAGAGGATAGGATAGACGATAGGATAGGATAGATGATAGGATAGGATAGAGTATAGGATAGGATAGAGGATAGGATAGGATAGAGGATAGGATAGGATAGAGGATAGGATAGGACAGAGGTTAGAATAGGGGATTTGATAGGATAGAGGATAGGATAGGATTGAAGATAGGATAGGATAGAGGATAGGATAGGATGGAGGATAGGATAGGATAGAAGATAGGATAGGATAGAGGATAGGATAGGATAGAGGATAGGATAGGATAGAGGATAGGATAGACGATAGGATAGGATAGAGGATAGGATAGGATAGAGGATAGGATAGGATAGAGGATAGGATAGGACAGAGGATAGGGTAGGGGATTTGATAGGATAGAGGATAGGATAGGATAGAAGATAGGGTAGGTCAGAGGATAGGATAGGATAGAGGATAGGATAGGATAGAGGATAGGATAGAGGATAGGATAGGATAGAGGATAGGATAGGATAGAGTATAGGATAGGATAGAGGATAGAATAGGATAGAGGATAGGATAGGATAGAGGATAGGATAGGACAGAGGATAGAATAGGGGATTTAATAGGATAGAGGATAGGATAGGATTGAAGATAGGATAGGATAGAGGATAGGATAGGATAGAGGATAGGATAGGATAGAGGATAGGATAGGATAGAGGATAGGATAGGATAGAGGATAGGATAGGATAGAGGATAGGATAGGATAGAGGATTGGATAGAGGATAGGATAGGATAGAGGATATTATAGGATAGAGAATAGGATAGGATAGAAGATAGGATAGTATAGAGGATAGGATAGGATAGAGGATAGGATAGGATAGAGGATAGGATAGGATAGAGGATAGAGGACAGGATAGGATAGAGGATAGGATAGGATAGATGATAGGATAGGATAGAGGATATGATAGGATAGAGGATAGGATAGGATAGAGGATAGAGGATAGAGGATAGGATAGGATAGAGGATAGGATTGGATAGAGGATAGGATAGGATAGAGGATAGGATAGGATAGAGGATAGGATAGGATAGAGGATAGGATAGGACAGAGGATAGGGTAGGGGATTTGATAGGATAGAGGATAGGATAGGATAGAAGATAGGGTAGGACAGAGGATAGGATAGGATATAGGATAGGATAGGATAGAGGATAGGATAGAGGATAGGATTGGATAGAGGATAGGATAGGATAGAGGATAGGATAGGATAGAGGATAGGATAGGATAGAGGATAGGATAGGATAGAGGATAGGATAGGATAGAGGATATGATAGGATAGAGGATAGGATAGGATAGAGGATTGGATGGGATAGAGGATAGGATAGGACAGATGATAGAATAGGGGATTTAATAGGATAGAGGATAGGATAGGATTGAAGATAGGATAGGATAGAGGATAGGATAGGATAGAGGATAGGATAGGATAGAGGATAGGATAGAGGATAGGATAGGATAGAGGATTTGATAGAGGATAGGATAGGATAGAGGATATGATAGGATAGAGGATAGGATAGGATAGAGGATTGGATGGGATAGAGGATAGGATAGACGATAGGATAGGATAGAGGATACGATAGGATAGAGGATAGGATAGGATAGAGGACAGGATAGGATACAGGATTGGATAGGATACAGGGAAGGATAGGATTGAGGATAGGATAGGATGGAGGATAGGATAGGATAGAGGATAGGATAGGATAGAGGATTGGATAGACGATAGGATAGGATAGAGGATAGCATAGGATAGAGGATAGGATAGGATAGAGGATAGAGGATAGGATAGGATAGAGGATAGGATAGGATAGAGGATAGGATAGGACAGAGGATAGGATAGGGGATTTGATAGGATAGAGGATAGGGTAGGATAGAGGATAGGATAGGTTAGAGGATAGGATAGGATAGAGGATAGAGGATAGGAGAGGATAGAGGATAGGATAGGATAGAGGATAGGATAGGATAAAGGATAGGATAGGACAGAGGATATGGTAGGGGTTTTGATAGGATAGAGGATAGGATAGGATAGAAGATAGGATAGGATAGAGGATAGGATAAGTTAGAGGATTGGATAGGATAGAGGATAGGATAGGACAGAGGATAGGATAGGGGATTTGATAGGATAGAGGATAGGATAGGATAGAGGATTGGATAGGATAGAGGATAGATGATAGGATAGGATAGAGGATAGGATAATGGATTTGATAGGATAGAGGATAGGATAGGATAGAAGATAGGATAGGATAGAGGATAGGATAGGATAGAGGATAGGATATGATAGAGGATAGGATAGGATAGAGGATAGGATAGGATAGAGGATAGGATAGGACAGAGATAGGATAGGGGATTTGATAGGATAGAGGATAGTATAGGATAGAGGATAGGATAGGATAGAGGATAGGATAGGATAGAGGATGCGATAGGACAGAGGATAGGGTAGGGGATTTAATAGGATAGAGGATAGGATAGGATTGAAGATAGGATAGGATAGAGGATAGGATAGGATAGAGGATAGGATAGGATAGAGGATAGGATAGAGGATAGGATAGGATAGAGGATTTGATAGAGGATAGGATAGGATAGAGGATATGATAGGATAGAGGATAGGATAGGATAGAGGATTGGATGGGATAGAGGATAGGATAGACGATAGGATAGGATAGAGGATACGATAGGATAGAGGATAGGATAGGATAGAGGACAGGATAGGATACAGGATTGGATAGGAGACAGGGAAGGATAGGATTGAGGATAGGATAGGATGGAGGATAGGATAGGATAGAGGATAGGATAGGATAGAGGATTGGATAGACGATAGGATAGGATAGAGGATAGGATAGGATAGAGGATAGGATAGGATAGAGGATAGGATAGGATAGAGGATAGGATAGGATAGAGGATAGGATAGGATAGAGGATAGAGGATAGGATAGGATAGAGGATAGGATAGGATAGAGGATAGGATAGGACAGAGGATAGGGTAGGGGTTTTGATAGGATAGAGGATAGGATAGGATAGAGGATAGGATAGGATAGAGGATAGGATAGGACAGAGGATAGGGTAGGGGATTTGATTGGATAGAGGATAGGATAGGATAGAAGATAGGATAGGATAGAGGATAGGATAGGATAGAGGATAGGATAGGATAGAGGATAGGATAGGACAGAGGATAGGATAGGGGATTTGATAGGATAGAGGATAGGGTAGGATAGAGGATTGGATAGGATAGAGGATAGATGATAGGATAGGATAGAGGATAGGATAGGGGATTTGATAGGATAGAGAATAGGATAGGATAGAAGATAGGATAGGATAGAGGATAAGATAGAAGATAGGATAGGATAGAGGATAGGATAGGATAGAGGATAGGATAGGATAGAGGATAGGATAGGATAGAGGATAGGATAGGATAGAGGATAGAGGACAGGATAGGATAGAGGATAGGATAGGATAGAGGATAGGATAGGATAGAGGATATGATAGGATAGAGGATAGGATAGGATAGAGGATAGGATAGGACAGAGGATAGGATAGGGGATTTGATAGGATAGAGGATAGGATAGGATAGAGGATTGGATAGGATAGAGGATAGATGATAGGATAGGATAGAGGATAGGATAGGGGATTTGATAGGATAGAGAATAGGATAGGATAGAAGATAGGATAGGATAGAGGATAGGATAAGATAGAGGATAGGATAGGATAGAGGATAGGATAGACGATATGATCGGATAGAGGATAGGATAGGATAGAGGATAGGATAGGGTAGAGGATAGGATAGGACAGAGGATAGGATAGGGGATTTGATATGATAGAGGATAGGATAGGATAGAGGATTGGATAGGATAGAGGATAGATGATAGGATAGAGGATTGGATAGGATAGAGGATAGATGATAGGATAGGATAGAGGATAGGATAATGGATTTGATAGGATAGAGGATAGGATAGGATAGAAGATAGGATAGGATAGAGGATAGGATAGGATAGAGGATAGGATAGGATAGAGGATAGGATAGGATAGAGGATAGAGGACAGGATAGGATAGAGGATAGGATAGGATACAGGATAGGATAGGATAGAGGATAGGATAGGATAGAGGATAGGATAGGATAGAGGATAGGATAGGACAGAGGATAGGGTAGGGGATTTTATAGGATAGAGGATAGGATAGGATAGAAGATAGGATAGGATAGAGGATAGGATAGGATAGAGGATAGGATAGGATAAAGGATAGGATAGGACAGAGGATATGGTAGGGGTTTTGATAGGATAGAGGATAGGATAGGATAGAAGATAGGATAGGATAGAGGATAGGATAAGATAGAGGATAGGATAGGATAGAGGATAGGATAGACGATAGGATCGGATAGAGGATAGGATAGGATAGAGGATAGGATAGGATAGAGGATAGGATAGGACAGAGGATTGGATAGGATAGAGGATAGATGATAGGATAGGATAGAGGATAGGATAATGGATTTGATAGGATAGAGGATAGGATAGAGGATAGGATAGGATAGAAGATAGGATAGGATAGAGGATAGGATAGACGATAGGATAGGATAGAGGATAGGATAGGATAGAGGATAGGATAGGATAGAGGATAGGATAGGTTAGAGGATAGGATAGGATAGAGGATAGAGGATAGGAGAGGATAGAGGATAGGATAGGATAGAGGATAGGATAGGATAAAGGATAGGATAGGACAGAGGATATGGTAGGGGTTTTGATAGGATAGAGGATAGGATAGGATAGAAGATAGGATAGGATAGAGGATAGGATAAGATAGAGGATAGGATAGGATAGAGGATAGGATAGGACAGAGGATAGGATAGGGGATTTGATAGGATAGAGGATAGGATAGGATAGAGGATTGGATAGGATAGAGGATAGATGATAGGATAGGATAGAGGATAGGATAATGGATTTGATAGGATAGAGGATAGGATAGGATAGAAGATAGGATAGGATAGAGGATAGGATAGGACAGAGGATAGAATAGGGGATTTAATAGGATAGAGGATAGGATAGGATTGAAGATAGGATAGGATAGAGGATAGGATAGGATAGAGGACAGGATAGGATACAGGATTGGATAGACGATAGGATAGGATAGAGGATAGGATAGGATAGAGGATAGGATAGGATAGAGGATAGGATAGGATAGAGGATAGGATAGGACAGAGGATAGGATAGGGGATTTGATAGGATAGAGGATAGGATAGGATAGAGGATTGGATAGGATAGAGGATAGATGATAGGATAGGATAGAGGATAGGATAATGGATTTGATAGGATAGAGGATAGGATAGGATAGAAGATAGGATAGGATAGAGGATAGGATAGGACAGAGGATAGAATAGGGGATTTAATAGGATAGAGGATAGGATAGGATTGAAGATAGGATAGGATAGAGGATAGGATAGGATAGAGGATAGGATAGGATAGAGGATAGGATAGAGGATAGGATAGGATAGAGGATTTGATGGAGGATAGGATAGGATAGAGGATATTATAGGATAGAGGATATGATAGGATAGAGGATGGGATAGGATAGAGGATTGGATGGGATAGAGGATAGGATAGACGATAGGATAGGATAGAGGATACGATAGGATAGAGGATAGGATAGGATAGAGGACAGGATAGGATACAGGATTGGATAGGATACAGGGAAGGATAGGATTGAGGATAGGATAGGATGGAGGATAGGATAGGATAGAGGATAGGATAGGATAGAGGATTGGATAGACGATAGGATAGGATAGAGGATAGGATAGGATAGAGGATAGGATAGGATAGAGGATAGGATAGGATAGAGGATAGGATAGGACAGAGGATAGGATAGGGGATTTGATAGGATAGAGGATAGGATAGGATAGAGGATTGGATAGGATAGAGGATAGATGATAGGATAGGATAGAGGATAGGATAGGATAGAGGATAGGATAGGATAGAGGATAGGATAGAGGATAGGATAGGATAGAGGATTTGATAGAGGATAGGATAGGATAGAGGATATTATAGGATAGAGGATATGATAGGATAGAGGATAGGATAGGATAGAGGATTGGATGGGATAGAGGATAGGATAGACGATAGGATAGGATAGAGGATACGATAGGATAGAGGATAGGATAGGATAGAGGACAGGATAGGATACAGGATTGGATAGGATACAGGGAAGGATAGGATTGAGGATAGGATACGATGGAGGATAGGATAGGATAGAGGATAGGATAGGATAGAGGATTGGATAGACGATAGGATAGGATAGAGGATAGGATAGGATAGAGGATAGGATAGGATAGAGGATAGGATAGGATAGAGGATAGGATAGGACAGAGGATAGGATAGGGGATTTGATAGGATAGAGGATAGGATAGGATAGAGGATTGGATAGGATAGAGGATAGATGATAGGATAGGATAGAGGATAGGATAGGGGATTTGATAGGATAGAGAATAGGATAGGATAGAAGATAGGATAGGATAGAGGATAGGATAGGATAGAGGATAGGATAGGATAGAGGATAGGATAGGATAGAGGATAGGATAGGATAGAGGATAGGAGAGGACAGAGGATAGGATAGGGGATTTGATAGGATAGAGGATAGGATAGGATAGAGGATAGAGGACAGGATAGGATAGAGGATAGGATAGGATAGATGATAGGATAGGATAGAGGATAGGATAGGATAGAGGATAGGATAGGATAGAGGATAGGATAGGACAGAGGATAGGGTAGGGGATTTGATAGGATAGAGGATAGGATAGGATAGAAGATAGGGTAGGATAGAGGATAGGATAGGATAGAGGATAAGATAGGATAGAGGATAGAGGATAGGATAGGATAGAGGATAGGATTGGATAGAGGATAGGATAGGATAGAGGATAGGATAGGATAGAGGATAGGATAGGATAGAGGATAGGATAGGACAGAGGATAGGGTTGGGGATTTGATAGGATAGAGGATAGGATAGGATAGAAGATAGCATAGGACAGAGGATAGGATAGGATAGAGGATAGGATAGGATAGAGGATAGGATAGACGATAGGATAGGATAGAGGATAGGATAGGATAGAGTATAGGATAGGATAGAGGATAGGATAGGATAGAGGATAGGATAGGATAGGGGATAGGATAGGACAGAGGATAGAATAGGGGATTTAATAGGATAGAGGATAGGATAGGATTGAAGATAGGATAGGATAGAGGATAGGATAGGATACAGGATAGGATAGGATAGAGGATAGGATAGGATAGAGGATATTATAGGATAGAGGATATGATAGGACAGAGGATAGGATAGGGGATTTGATAGGATAGGATAGAGGATAGGATAGACGATAGGATAGGATAGAGCATAGGATAGGATAGAGGATAGGATAGGATAGAGGATAGGATAGGATAGAGGGTAGGATAGAATAGAGGACAGGATAGGATACAGGATTGGATAGGATACAGGAAAGGATAGGATTGAGGATAGGGTAGGATGCAGGATAGGATAGGATAGAGTATAGGATAGGATAGAGGATAGGATAGGATAGAGGATAGGATAGGATAGAGGATAGGATAGGACAGAGGATAGGGTAGGGGATTTGATAGGATAGAGGATAGGATAGGATAGAAGATAGGATAGGATAGAGGATAGGATAGGATAGAGGATAAGATAGGATAGAGGATAGAGGATAGGATATGATAGAGGATAGGATTGGATAGAGGATAGGATAGGATAGAGGATAGGATAGGATAGAGGATAGGATAGGATAGAGGATAGGATAGGATAGAGGATAGGGTTGGGGATTTGATAGGATAGAGGATAGGATAGGATAGAAGATAGCATAGGACAGAGGATAGGATAGGATAGGATAGAGGATAGGATAGGATAGAGGATAGGATAGACGATAGGATAGGATAGAGGATAGGATAGGATAGAGTATAGGATAGGATAGAGGATAGGATAGGATAGAGGATAAGATAGGATAGGGGATAGGATAGGACAGAGGATAGAATAGGGGATTTAATAGGATAGAGGATAGGATAGGATTGAAGATAGGATAGGATAGAGGATAGGATAGGATAGAGGATAGGATAGGATAGAGGATAGGATAGGATAGAGGATATTATAGGATAGAGGATATGATAGGACAGAGGATAGGATAGGGGATTTGATAGGATAGGATAGAGGATAGGATAGACGATAGGATAGGATAGAGCATAGGATAGGATAGAGGATAGGATAGGATAGAGGATAGGATAGGATAGAGGGTAGGATAGAATAGAGGACAGGATAGGATACAGGATTGGATAGGATACAGGAAAGGATAGGATTGAGGATAGGGTAGGATGCAGGATAGGATAGGATAGAGGATAGGATAGGATAGAGGATAGGATAGGATAGAGGATAGGATAGGATAGAGGATAGGATAGGACAGAGGATAGGGTTGGGGATTTGATAGGATAGAGGATAGGATAGGATAGAAGATAGCATAGGACAGAGGATAGGATAGGATAGAGGATAGGATAGGATAGAGGATAGGATAGACGATAGGATAGGATAGAGGATAGGATAGGATAGAGTATAGGATAGGATAGAGGATAGGATAGGATAGAGGATAGGATAGGATAGGGGATAGGATAGGACAGAGGATAGAATAGGGGATTTAATAGGATAGAGGATAGGATAGGATTGAAGATAGGATAGGATAGAGGATAGGATAGGATACAGGATAGGATAGGATAGAGGATAGGATAGGATAGAGGATATTATAGGATAGAGGATATGATAGGACAGAGGATAGGATAGGGGATTTGATAGGATAGGATAGAGGATAGGATAGACGATAGGATAGGATAGAGCATAGGATAGGATAGAGGATAGGATAGGATAGAGGATAGGATAGGATAGAGGGTAGGATAGAATAGAGGACAGGATAGGATACAGGATTGGATAGGATACAGGAAAGGATAGGATTGAGGATAGGGTAGGATGCAGGATAGGATAGGATAGAGTATAGGATAGGATAGAGGATAGGATAGGATAGAGGATAGGATAGGATAGAGGATAGGATAGGACAGAGGATAGGGTAGGGGATTTGATAGGATAGAGGATAGGATAGGATAGAAGATAGGATAGGATAGAGGATAGGATAGGATAGAGGATAAGATAGGATAGAGGATAGAGGATAGGATATGATAGAGGATAGGATTGGATAGAGGATAGGATAGGATAGAGGATAGGATAGGATAGAGGATAGGATAGGATAGAGGATAGGATAGGATAGAGGATAGGGTTGGGGATTTGATAGGATAGAGGATAGGATAGGATAGAAGATAGCATAGGACAGAGGATAGGATAGGATAGGATAGAGGATAGGATAGGATAGAGGATAGGATAGACGATAGGATAGGATAGAGGATAGGATAGGATAGAGTATAGGATAGGATAGAGGATAGGATAGGATAGAGGATAAGATAGGATAGGGGATAGGATAGGACAGAGGATAGAATAGGGGATTTAATAGGATAGAGGATAGGATAGGATTGAAGATAGGATAGGATAGAGGATAGGATAGGATAGAGGATAGGATAGGATAGAGGATAGGATAGGATAGAGGATATTATAGGATAGAGGATATGATAGGACAGAGGATAGGATAGGGGATTTGATAGGATAGGATAGAGGATAGGATAGACGATAGGATAGGATAGAGCATAGGATAGGATAGAGGATAGGATAGGATAGAGGATAGGATAGGATAGAGGGTAGGATAGAATAGAGGACAGGATAGGATACAGGATTGGATAGGATACAGGAAAGGATAGGATTGAGGATAGGGTAGGATGCAGGATAGGATAGGATAGAGTATAGGATAGGATAGAGGATAGGATAGGATAGAGGATAGGATAGGATAGAGGATAGGATAGGACAGAGGATAGGGTAGGGGATTTGATAGGATAGAGGATAGGATAGGATAGAAGATAGGATAGGATAGAGGATAGGATAGGATAGAGGATAAGATAGGATAGAGGATAGAGGATAGGATAGGATAGAGGATAGGATTGGATAGAGGATAGGATAGGATAGAGGATAGGATAGGATAGAGGATAGGATAGGATAGAGGATAGGATAGGACAGAGGATAGGGTTGGGGATTTGATAGGATAGAGGATAGGATAGGATAGAAGATAGCATAGGACAGAGGATAGGATAGGATAGAGGGTAGGATAGAATAGAGGACAGGATAGGATACAGGATTGGATAGGATACAGGAAAGGATAGGATTGAGGATAGGGTAGGATGCAGGATAGGATAGGATAGAGTATAGGATAGGATAGAGGATAGGATAGACGATAGGATAGTATAGAGGATAGGATAGGATAGAGGATAGGATAGGACAGAGGATAGGATAGGGGATTTGATAGGATAGATGATAGGATAGGATAGAGGATTGGATAGGATAGAGGATAGATGATAGGATAGGATAGAGGATAGGATAGGGGATTTGATAGGATAGAGGATAGGATAGGATAGAAGATAGGATAGGATAGAGGATAGGATAGACGATAGGATATGATAGAGGATAGGATAGGATAGAGGATAGGATAGGATAGAGGATAGGATAGGACAGAGATAGGATAGGGGATATGATAGGATAGAGGATAGTATAGGATAGAGGATAGGATAGGATAGAGGATAGGATAGGATAGAGGATACGATAGGACAGAGGATAGGGTAGGGGATTTGATAGGATAGAGGATAGGATAGGATAGAAGATAGGATAGGATAGAGGATAGGATAGGATAGAGTATAGGATAGGATAGAGGATAGGATAGACGATAGGATAGGATAGAGGATAGGATAGGATAGAGTATAGGATAGGATAGAGGATAGGATAGACGATATGATAGGATAGAGGATAGGATAGGATAGAGGATTGGATGGGATAGAGGATAGGGTAGACGATAGGATAGGATAGAGGATACGATAGGATAGAGGATAGGATAGGATAGAGGACAGGATAGGATACAGGATTGGATAGGATAGACGATAGGATAGGATAGAGGATACGATAGGATAGAGGATAGGATAGGATAGAGGACAGGATAGGATACAGGATTGGATAGGATACAGGGAAGGATAGGATTGAGGATAGGATAGGATAGAGGATTGGATAGACGATAGGATAGGATAGAGGATAGGATAGGATAGAAGATAGGATAGGATAGAGGATAGGATAGGATAGAGGATAGGATAGGATAGAGGATAGGATAGGACAGAGGATAGGGTAGGGGTTTTGATAGGATAGAGTATAGGATAGGATAAAAGATAGGATAGGATAGAGGATAGGATAGGATGGAGGATAGGATAGGATAGAAGATAGGATAGGATAGAGGATAGGATAGGATAGAGGATAGGATAGACGATAGGATAGGATAGAGGATAGGATAGGATAGAGGATAGGATAGGATAGAGGATAGGATAGGATAGAGGATAGGATAGGATAGAGGATAGGATAGGATAGAGGATAGGATAGGACAGAGGATAGGATAGGATAGAAGATAGGATAGGATAGAGGATAGGATAGGATAGAGGATAGGATAGGATAGGATAGAGGATAGGATAGGATAGAGGATAGGATAGGATAGAGGATAGGATACGATAGAGGATAGGATAGAGGATAGGATAGGATAGAGGATAGGATAGGAAAGAGGATAGGATAGGATAGAGGATAGGATAGGATAGAGGATAGGATAGGACAGAGGATAGGATAGGGGATTTGATAGGATAGGATAGAGGATAGGATAGACGATAGGATAGGATAGAGCATAGGATAGGATAGAGGATAGGATAGGATAGAGGATAGGATAGGATAGAGGGTAGGATAGAATAGAGGACAGGATAGGATACAGGATTGGATAGGATACAGGAAAGGATAGGATTGAGGATAGGATAGGATGGAGGATAGGATAGGATAGAGTATAGGATAGGATAGAGGATAGGATAGACGATAGGATACTATAGAGGATAGGATAGGATAGAGGATAGAATAGGATAGAGGATAGGATAGGATAGAGGATAGGATAGGATAGAGGATAGAGGAAAGGATAGGATAGAGGATAGGATAGGATAGAGGATAGGATATGATAGAGGATAGGATAGGATAGAGGATAGGATAGGATAGAGGATAAGATAGAGTAGAGGATGGAGGTTAGGATAGGCTAGAGGATAGGATAGGATAGAGGATAGGATAGGATAGAGGATAGGATAGGACAGAGGATAGGGTAGGGGATTTGATAGGATAGAGGATAGGATAGGATAGAAGATAGGATAGGACAGAGGATAGGATAGGATAGAGGATGGGATAGGATAGAGGATAGGATAGACGATAGGATAGGATAGAGGATAGGATAGGATAGAGTATAGGATAGGATAGAGGATAGGATAGGATAGAGGATAGGATAGGATAGAGGATAGGATAGGACAGAGGATAGAATAGGGGATTTAATAGGATAGAGGATAGGATAGGATTGAAGATAGGATAGGATAGAGGATAGGATAGGATAGAGGAGAGGATAGGATAGAGGATTGGATGGAGGATAGGATAGGATAGAGGATATTATAGGATAGAGGATATGATAGGATAGAGGATAGGATAGGATAGAGGATTGGATGGGATAGAGGATAGGATAGACGATAGGATAGGATAGAGGATACGATAGGATAGAGGATAGGATAGGATAGAGGACAGGATAGGATACAGGATTGGATAGGATAGACGATAGGATAGGATAGAGGATACGATAGGATAGAGGATAGGATAGGATAGAGGACAGGATAGGATACAGGATTGGATAGGATACAGGGAAGGATAGGATTGAGGATAGGATAGGATGGAGGATAGGATAGGATAGAGGATAGGATAGGATAGAGGATTGGATAGAGGATAGGATAGGATAGAGGATATTATAGGATAGAGGATATGATAGGATAGAGGATAGGATAGGATAGAGGATTGGATGGGATAGAGGATAGGGTAGACGATAGGATAGGATAGAGGATACGATAGGATAGAGGATAGGATAGGATAGAGGACAGGATAGGATACAGGATTGGATAGGATAGACGATAGGATAGGATAGAGGATACGATAGGATAGAGGATAGGATAGGATAGAGGACAGGATAGGATACAGGATTGGATAGGATACAGGGAAGGATAGGATTGAGGATAGGATAGGATAGAGGATTGGATAGACGATAGGATAGGATAGAGGATAGGATAGGATAGAAGATAGGATAGGATAGAGGATAGGATAGGATAGAGGATAGGATAGGATAGAGGATAGGATAGGACAGAGGATAGGGTAGGGGTTTTGATAGGATAGAGTATAGGATAGGATAAAAGATAGGATAGGATAGAGGATAGGATAGGATGGAGGATAGGATAGGATAGAAGATAGGATAGGATAGAGGATAGGATAGGATAGAGGATAGGATAGACGATAGGATAGGATAGAGGATAGGATAGGATAGAGGATAGGATAGGATAGAGGATAGGATAGGATAGAGGATAGGATAGGATAGAGGATAGGATAGGATAGAGGATAGGATAGGACAGAGGATAGGATAGGATAGAAGATAGGATAGGATAGAGGATAGGATAGGATAGAGGATAGGATAGGATAGGATAGAGGATAGGATAGGATAGAGGATAGGATAGGATAGAGGATAGGATACGATAGAGGATAGGATAGAGGATAGGATAGGATAGAGGATAGGATAGGAAAGAGGATAGGATAGGATAGAGGATAGGATAGGATAGAGGATAGGATAGGACAGAGGATAGGATAGGGGATTTGATAGGATAGGATAGAGGATAGGATAGACGATAGGATAGGATAGAGCATAGGATAGGATAGAGGATAGGATAGGATAGAGGATAGGATAGGATAGAGGGTAGGATAGAATAGAGGACAGGATAGGATACAGGATTGGATAGGATACAGGAAAGGATAGGATTGAGGATAGGATAGGATGGAGGATAGGATAGGATAGAGTATAGGATAGGATAGAGGATAGGATAGACGATAGGATAGTATAGAGGATAGGATAGGATAGAGGATAGAATAGGATAGAGGATAGGATAGGATAGAGGATAGGATAGGATAGAGGATAGAGGAAAGGATAGGATAGAGGATAGGATAGGATAGAGGATAGGATATGATAGAGGATAGGATAGGATAGAGGATAGGATAGGATAGAGGATAAGATAGGATAGAGGATGGAGGTTAGGATAGGCTAGAGGATAGGATAGGATAGAGGATAGGATAGGATAGAGGATAGGATAGGACAGAGGATAGGGTAGGGGATTTGATAGGATAGAGGATAGGATAGGATAGAAGATAGGATAGGACAGAGGATAGGATAGGATAGAGGATGGGATAGGATAGAGGATAGGATAGACGATAGGATAGGATAGAGGATAGGATAGGATAGAGTATAGGATAGGATAGAGGATAGGATAGGATAGAGGATAGGATAGGATAGAGGATAGGATAGGACAGAGGATAGAATAGGGGATTTAATAGGATAGAGGATAGGATAGGATTGAAGATAGGATAGGATAGAGGATAGGATAGGATAGAGGAGAGGATAGGATAGAGGATTGGATGGAGGATAGGATAGGATAGAGGATATTATAGGATAGAGGATATGATAGGATAGAGGATAGGATAGGATAGAGGATTGGATGGGATAGAGGATAGGATAGACGATAGGATAGGATAGAGGATACGATAGGATAGAGGATAGGATAGGATAGAGGACAGGATAGGATACAGGATTGGATAGGATACAGGGAAGGATAGGATTGAGGATAGGATAGGATGGAGGATAGGATAGGATAGACGATAGGATAGGATAGAGGATTGGATAGACGATAGGATAGGATAGAGGATAGGATAGGATAGAGGATAGGATAGGATAGAGGATAGAGGATAGGATAGGATAGAGGATAGGATAGGATAGAGGATAGGATAGGACAGAGGATAGGGTAGGGGTTTTGATAGGATAGAGTATAGGATAGGATAAAAGATAGGATAGGATAGAGGATAGGATAGGATAGAGGATAGGATAGGATAGAAGATAGGATAGGATAGAGGATAGGATAGGATAGGATAGAGGATAGGATATACGATAGGATAGGATAGAGGATAGGATAGGATAGAGGATAGGATAGGATAGAGGATAGGATAGGATAGAGGATAGGATAGGATAGAGGATAGGATAGGACAGAGGATAGGATAGGGGATTTGATAGGATAGAGGATAGGATAGGATAGAGGATTGGATAGGATAGAGGATAGATGATAGGATAGGATAGAGGATAGGATAGGGGATTTGATTGGATAGAGGATAGGATAGGATAGAAGATAGGATAGGATAGAGGATAGATGATAGATGATAGGAAAGGATAGAGGATAGGATAGGGGATAGGATAGGATAGAGGATATGATAGGATAGAAGATAGAATAGGATAGAGGATAGGATAGGATAGAGGATAGGATAGGATAGAGGATAGGATAGGATAGAGGATAGGATAGGATAGAGGATAGGATACGATAGAGGATAGGATAGAGGATAGGATAGGATAGAGGATAGGATAGGACAGAGGATAGGGTAGGGGATTTGATAGGATAGAGGATAGGATAGGATAGAAGATAGGATAGGACAGAGGATAGGATAGGATAGAGGATAGGATAGGATAGAGGATAGGATAGACGATAGGATAGGATAGAGGATAGGATAGGATAGAGTATAGGATAGGATAGAGGATAGGATAGGATAGAGGATAGGATAGGATAGAGGATAGGATAGGACAGAGGATAGAATAGGGGATTTAATAGGATAGAGGATAGGATAGGATTCAAGATAGGATAGGATAGAGGATAGGATAGGATAGAGGATAGGGTAGGATAGAGGATAGGATAGGATAGAGGATAGGATAGGATAGAGGATAGGATAGGATAGAGGATTGGATAAAGGATAGGATAGGATAGAGGATATTATAGGATAGAGGATATGATAGGATAGAGGATAGGATAGGATAGAGGATTGGATGGGATAGAGGATAGGATAGACGATAGGATAGGATAGAGGATACGATAGGATAGAGGATAGGATAGGATAGAGGACAGGATAGGATACAGGATTGGATAGGATAGACGATAGGATAGGATAGAAGATACGATAGGATAGAGGATAGGATAGGATAGCGGACAGGATAGGATACAGGATTGGATAGGATACAGGGAAGGATAGGATTGAGGATAGGATAGGATAGAGGATAGGATAGGATAGAGGATTGGATAGACGATAGGATAGGATAGAGGATAGGATAGGATAGAGGATAGGATAGGATAGAGGATAGGATAGGATAGAGGATAGAGGATAGAGGATAGGATAGGATAGAGGATAGGATAGGATAGAGGATAGGATAGGACAGAGGATAGGGTAGGGGTTTTGATAGGATAGAGTATAGGATAGGATAAAAGATAGGATAGGATAGAGGATAGGATAGGATAGAGGATAGGATAGGATAGAAGATAGGATAGGATAGAGGATAGGATAGGATAGAGGATAGGATAG
The DNA here is from genome assembly GCF_050948215.1 of Halictus rubicundus. Classification (NCBI taxonomy): domain Eukaryota; kingdom Metazoa; phylum Arthropoda; class Insecta; order Hymenoptera; family Halictidae; genus Halictus; species Halictus rubicundus. Next base: position 830,229 of record NW_027488610.1, read on the forward strand.
GATAGAGGATAGGATAGACGATAGGATAGGATAGAGGATAGGATAGGATAGAGGATAGGATAGGATAGAGGATAGGATAGGATAGAGGATAGGATAGGATAGAGGATAGGATAGGACAGAGGATAGGATAGGGGATTTGATAGGATAGAGGATAGGATAGGATAGAGGATTGGATAGGATAGAGGATAGATGATAGGATAGGATAGAGGATAGGATAGGGGATAGGATAGGATAGAGGATAGGATAGGATAGAAGATAGGATAGGATAGAGGATAGGATAGGATAGAGGATAGGATAGGATAGAGGATAGGATAGGATAGAGGATAGGATACGATAGAGGATAGGATAGACGATAGGATAGGATAGAGGATAGGATAGGATAGAGGATAGGATAGGAAAGAGGATAGGATAGGATAGAGGATAGGAAAGGATAGAGGATAGGATAGGACAGAGGATAGGATAGGGGATTTGATAGGATAGGATAGAGGATAGGATAGACGATAGGATAGGATAGAGCATAGGATAGGATAGAGGATAGGATAGGATAGAGGATAGGATAGGATAGAGGATAGGATAGGATAGAGGATAGGATAGGATAGAGGATAGAGGACAGGATAGGATAGAGGATAGGATAGGATAGAGGATAGGATAGGATAGAGGATAGGATAGGATAGAGGATAGGATAGGATAGAGGATAAGATAGGATAGAGGATAGAGGATAGGATAGGATAGAGGATAGGATAGGATAGAGGATAGGATAGGATAGAGGATAGGATAGGACAGAGGATAGGGTAGGGGATTTGATAGGATAGAGGATAGGATAGGATAGAAGATAGGATAGGACAGAGGATAGGATAGGATAGAGGATAGGATAGGATAGAGGATAGGATAGACGATAGGATAGGATAGAGGATAGGATAGGATAGAGTATAGGATAGGATAGAGGATAGGATAGGACAGAGGATAGAATAGGGGATTTAATAGGATAGAGGATAGGATAGGATTGAAGATAGGATAGGATAGAGGATAGGATAGGATAGAGGATAGGATAGGATAGAGGATAGGATAGAGGATAGGATAGGATAGAGGATTGGATAGAGGATAGGATAGGATAGAGGATATTATAGGATAGAGGATATGATAGGATAGAGGATAGGATAGGATAGAGGATTGGATGGGATAGAGGATAGGATAGACGATAGGATAGGATAGAGGATACGATAGGATAGAGGATAGGATAGGATAGAGGACAGGATAGGATACAGGATTGGATAGGATAGACGATAGGATAGGATAGAGGATACGATAGGATAGAGGATAGGATAGGACAGAGGATAGGGTAGGGGTTTTGATAGGATAGAATATAGGATAGGATAAAAGATAGGATAGGATAGAGGATAGGATAGGATAGAGGATAGGATAGGATAGAAGATAGGATAGGATAGAGGACAGGATAGGATAGAGGATAGGATAGGATAGAGGATAGGATAGGACAGAGGATAGGATAGGATAGAAGATAGGATAGGATAGAGGATAGGATAGGATAGAGGATAGGATAGGATAGAGGATAGGATAGGATAGAGGATAGGATAGGAAAGAGGATAGGATAGGATAGAGGATAGGAAAGGATAGAGGATAGGATAGGACAGAGGATAGGATAGGGGATTTGATAGGATAGGATAGAGGATAGGATAGACGATAGGATAGGATAGAGCATAGGATAGGATAGAGGATAGGATAGGATAGAGGATAGGATAGGATAGAGGGTAGGATAGAATAGAGGACAGGATAGGATACAGGATTGGATAGGATACAGGAAAGGATAGGATTGAGGATAGGATAGGATGGAGGATAGGATAGGATAGAGTATAGGATAGGATAGAGGATAGGATAGACGATAGGATAGTATAGAGGATAGGATAGGATAGAGGATAGGATAGGATAGAGGATAGGATAGGATAGAGGATAGGATAGGATAGAGGATAGTGGACAGGATAGGATAGAGGATAGGATAGGATAGAGGATAGGATAGGATAGAGGATAGGATAGGATAGAGGATAGGATAGGATAGAGGATAAGATAGGATAGAGGATAGAGGATAGGATAGGATAGAGGATAGGATAGGATAGAGGATAGGATAGGATAGAGGATAGGATAGGATAGAGGATAAGATAGGATAGAGGATAGGATAGGACAGAGGATAGGGTAGGGGATTTGATAGGATAGAGGATAGGATAGGATAGAGGATAGGATAGGATAGAGGATAGGATAGGATAGAGGATAGGATAGGACAGAGGATAGGATAGGGGATTTGATAGGATAGAGGATAGGATAGGATAGAGGATAGGATAGGACAGAGGATAGATGATAGGATAGGATAGAGGATAGGATAGGGGATAGGATAGGATAGAGGATAGGATAGGATAGAAGATAGGATAGGATAGAGGATAGGATAGGATAGAGGATAGGATAGGATAGAGGATAGGATAGGATAGAGGATAGGATACGATAGAGGATAGGATAGACGATAGGATAGGATAGAGGATAGGATAGGATAGAGGATAGGATAGGAAAGAGGATAGGATAGGATAGAGGATAGGAAAGGATAGAGGATAGGATAGGACAGAGGATAGGATAGGGGATTTGATAGGATAGGATAGAGGATAGGATAGACGATAGGATAGGATAGAGCATAGGATAGGATAGAGGATAGGATAGGATAGAGGATAGGATAGGATAGAGGATAGGATAGGATAGAGGATAGGATAGGATAGAGGATAGAGGACAGGATAGGATAGAGGATAGGATAGGATAGAGGATAGGATAGGATAGAGGATAGGATAGGATAGAGGATAGGATAGGATAGAGGATAAGATAGGATAGAGGATAGAGGATAGGATAGGATAGAGGATAGGATAGGATAGAGGATAGGATAGGATAGAGGATAGGATAGGACAGAGGATAGGGTAGGGGATTTGATAGGATAGAGGATAGGATAGGATAGAAGATAGGATAGGACAGAGGATAGGATAGGATAGAGGATAGGATAGGATAGAGGATAGGATAGACGATAGGATAGGATAGAGGATAGGATAGGATAGAGTATAGGATAGGATAGAGGATAGGATAGGATAGAGGATAGGATAGGATAGAGGATAGGATAGGACAGAGGATAGAATAGGGGATTTAATAGGATAGAGGATAGGATAGGATTGAAGATAGGATAGGATAGAGGATAGGATAGGATAGAGGATAGGATAGGATAGAGGATAGGATAGAGGATAGGATAGGATAGAGGATAGGATAGGATAGAGGATAGGATAGGATAGAGGATAGTGGACAGGATAGGATAGAGGATAGGATAGGATAGAGGATAGGATAGGATAGAGGATAGGATAGGATAGAGGATAGGATAGGATAGAGGATAAGATAGGATAGAGGATAGAGGATAGGATAGGATAGAGGATAGGATAGGATAGAGGATAGGATAGGATAGAGGATAGGATAGGATAGAGGATAGGATAGGATAGAGGATAGGATAGAGGATAGGATAGGACAGAGGATAGGGTAGGGGATTTGATAGGATAGAGGATAGGATAGGATAGAAGATAGGATAGGACAGAGGATAGGATAGGATAGAGGATAGGATAGGATAGACGATAGGATAGACGATAGGATAGGATAGAGGATAGGATAGGATAGAGTATAGGATAGTATAGACGATAGGATAGGATAGAGGATAGGATAGGATAGAGGATAGGATAGGACAGAGGATAGAATAGGGGATTTAATAGGATAGAGGATAGGATAGGATTGAAGATAGGATAGGATAGAGGATAGGATAGGATAGAGGATACGATAGGATAGAGGATAGGATAGAGGATAGGATAGGATAGAGGATTGGATAGAGGATAGGATAGGATAGAGGATATTATAGGATAGAGGATATGATAGGATAGAGGATAGGATAGGATAGAGGATTGGATGGGAAAGAGGATAGGATAGACGATAGGATAGGATAGAGGATACGATAGGATAGAGGATAGGATAGGATAGAGGACAGGATAGGATACAGGATTGGATAGGATAGACGATAGGATAGGATAGAGGATACGATAGGATAGAGGATAGGATAGGATAGAGGACAGGATAGGATACAGGATTGGATAGGATACAGGGAAGGATAGGATTGAGTATAGGATAGGATGGAGGATAGGATAGGATAGAGGATAGGATAGGATAGAGGATTGGATAGACGATAGGATAGGATAGAGGATAGGATAGGATAGAGGATAGGATAGGATAGAGGATAGAGGATAGGATAGGATAGAGGATAGGATAGGATAGAGGATAGGATAGGACAGAGGATAGGGTAGGGGTTTTGATAGGATAGAGTATAGGATAGGATAAAAGATAGGATAGGATAGAGGATAGGATAGGATAGAGGATAGGATAGGATAGAAGATAGGATAGGATAGAGGATAGGATAGGATAGGATAGAGGATAGGATAGACGATAGGATAGGATAGAGGATAGGATAGGATAGAGGATAGGATAGGATAGAGGATAGGATAGGGGATTTGATTGGATAGAGGATAGGATAGAGGATAGGATAGGGGATTTTATTGGATAGAGGATAGGATAGGATAGAAGATAGGATAGGATAGAGGATAGATGATAGATGATAGGATAGGATAGAGGATAGGATAGGGGATAGGATAGGATAGAGGATAGGATAGGATAGAGGATAGGATACGATAGAGGATAGGATAGAGGATAGGATAGGATAGAGGATAGGATAGGATAGAGGATAGGATAGGATAGAGGATAGGATAGGAAAGAGGATAGGATAGGATAGAGGATAGGAAAGGATAGAGGATAGGATAGGACAGAGGATAGGATAGGGGATTTGATAGGATAGGATAGAGGATAGGATAGACGATAGGATAGGATAGAGGATAGGATAGGATAGAGGATAGGATAGGATAGAGGATAGGATAGGGTAGAGGGTAGGATAGAATAGAGGACAGGATAGGATACAGGATTGGATAGGATACAGGAAAGGATAGGATTGAGGATAGGATAGGATGGAGGATAGGATAGGATAGAGTATAGGATAGGATAGAGGATAGGATAGACGATAGGATAGTATAGAGGATGGGATAGGATAGAGGATAGGATAGGATAGAGGATAGGATAGGATACAGGATAGAGGACAGGATAGGATAGAGGATAGGATAGGATAGAGGATAGGATAGGATAGAGGATAGGATAGGATAGAGGATAGGATAGGATAGAGGATAAGATAGGATAGAGGATAGAGGATAGGATAGGATAGAGGATAGGATAGGATAGAGGATAGGATAGGATAGAGGATAGGATAGGATAGAGGATAGGATAGGATAGAGGATAGGATAGGACAGAGGATAGAAGAGGGGATTTAATAGGATAGAGGATAGGATAGGATTGAAGATAGGATAGGATAGAGGATAGGACAGGATAGAGGATAGAATAGGATAGAGGATAGGATAGAGGATAGGATAGGATAGAGGATTGGATAGAGGATAGGATAGGATAGAGGATATTATAGGATAGAGGATATGATAGGATAGAGGATAGGATAGGATAGAGGATAGGATAGGACAGAGGATAGAATAGGGGATTTAATAGGATAGAGGATAGGATAGGATTGAAGATAGGATAGGATAGAGGATAGGACAGGATAGAGGATAGGATAGGATAGAGGATAGGATAGGATAGAGGATAGGATAGACGATAGGATAGGATAGAGGATAGGATAGGATAGAGTATAGGATAGGATAGAGGATAGGATAGGATAGAGGATAGGATAGGATAGAGGATAGGATAGGACAGAGGATAGAATAGGGGATTTAATAGGATAGAGGATAGGATAGGATTGAAGATAGGATAGGATAGAGGATAGGACAGGATAGAGGATAGGATAGGATAGAGGATAGGATAGAGGATAGGATAGGATAGAGGATTGGATAGAGGATAGGATAGGACAGAGGATAGGATAGGGGATTTGATAGGATAGGATAGAGGATAGGATAGACGATAGGATAGGATAGAGCATAGGATAGGATAGAGGATAGGATAGGGTAGAGGGTAGGATAGAATAGAGGACAGGATAGGATACAGGATTGGATAGGATACAGGAAAGGATAGGATTGAGGATAGGATAGGATGGAGGATAGGATAGGATAGAGTATAGGATAGGATAGAGGATAGGATAGACGATAGGATAGTATACAGGATAGGATAGGATAGAGGATAGGATAGGATAGAGGATAGGATAGGATACAGGATAGAGGACAGGATAGGATAGAGGATAGGATAGGATAGAGGATAGGATAGGATAGAGGATAGGATAGGATAGAGGATAGGATAGGATAGAGGATAAGATAGGATAGAGGATAGAGGATAGGATAGGATAGAGGATAGGATAGGATAGAGGATAGGATAGGATAGAGGATAGGATAGGATAGAGGATAGGATAGGACAGAGGATAGAATAGGGGATTTAATAGGATAGAGAATAGGATAGGATTGAAGATAGGATAGGATAGAGGATAGGACAGGATAGAGGATAGGATAGGATAGAGGATAGGATAGAGGATAGGATAGGATAGAGGATTGGATAGAGGATAGGATAGGATAGAGGATATTATAGGATAGAGGATATGATAGGATAGAGGATAGGATAGGATAGAGGATAGGATAGGACAGCGGATAGAATAGGGGATTTAATAGGATAGAGGATAGGATAGGATTGAAGATAGGATAGGATAGAGGATAGGACAGGATAGAGGATAGGATAGGATAGAGGATAGGATAGGATAGAGGATAGGATAGACGATAGGATAGGATAGAGGATAGGATAGGATAGAGTATAGGATAGGATAGAGGATAGGATAGGATAGAGGATAGGATAGGATAGAGGATAGGATAGGACAGAGGATAGAATAGGGGATTTAATAGGATAGAGGATAGGATAGGATTGAAGATAGGATAGGATAGAGGATAGGACAGGATAGAGGATAGGATAGGATAGAGGATAGGATAGAGGATAGGATAGGATAGAGGATTGGATAGAGGATAGGATAGGATAGAGGATATTATAGGATAGAGGATATGATAGGATAGAGGATAGGATAGGATAGAGGATTGGATGGGATAGAGGATAGGATAGACGATAGGATAGGATAGAGGATACGATAGGATAGAGGATAGGATAGGATAGAGGACAGGATAGGATACAGGATTGGATAGGATAGACGATAGGATAGGATAGAGGATACGATAGGATAGAGGATAGGATAGGATAGAGGACAGGATAGGATACAGGATTGGATAGGATACAGGGAAGGATAGGATTGAGGATAGGATAGGATGGAGGATAGGATAGGATAGAGGATAGGATAGGATAGAGGAATGGATAGACGATAGGATAGGATAGAGGATAGGATAGGATAGAGGATAGGATAGGATAGAGGATAGGATAGGATAGAGGATAGAGGATAGGATAGGATAGAGGATAGGATAGAATAGAGGATAGGATAGGACAGAGGATAGGGTAGGGGTTTTGATAGGATAGAGTATAGGATAGGATAAAAGATAGGATAGTATAGAGGATAGGATAGGATAGAGTATAGGATAGGATAGAAGATAGGATAGGATAGAGGATAGGATAGGATAGAGGATAAGATAGGATAGAGGATAGGATAGGATAGAGGATAGGATAGGATAGAGGATAGGATAGGATAGAGGATAGGATAGGATAGAGGATAGGATAGGGGATTTGATAGGATAGAGGATAGGATAGGATAGAGGATTGGATAGGATAGAGGATAGATGATAGGATAGGATAGAGGATAGGATAGGGGATTTGATTGGATAGAGGATAGGATAGGATAGAAGATAGGATAGGATAGAGGATAGGATAGGATAGAGGATACGATAGGATAGAGGATAGGATAGGATAGAGGACAGGATAGGATACAGGATTGGATAGGATGGAGGTTAGGATAGGATAGAGGATAGGATAGGATATTTGATAGGATAGACAATAGGATAGGATAGAGGATAGGATAGGATAGAGGATAGGATAGGATAGAGGATAGGATAGGTTAGAGGATAGGATAGGATAGAGGATAGAGGATAGGAGAGGATAGAGGATAGGATAGGATAGAGGATAGGATAGGATAAAGGATAGGATAGGACAGAGGATAGGGTAGGGGTTTTGATAGGATAGAGGATAGGATAGGATAGAAGATAGGATAGGATAGAGGATAGGATAAGATAGAGGATAGGATAGGATAGAGGATAGGATAGACGATAGGATCGGATAGAGGATAGGATAGGATAGAGGATAGGATAGGATAGAGGATAGGATAGGACAGAGGATAGGATAGAGGATAGGATAGGATAGAGGATAGGATAGGATAGAGGATAGGGTAGGGGATTTGATAGGATAGAGGATAGGATAGGATAGAAGATAGGATAGGACAGAGGATAGAATAGGGGATTTAATAGGATAGAGGATAGGATAGGATTGAAGATAGGATAGGATAGAGGATAGGATAGGATAGAGGATAGGATAGGATAGAGGATAGGATAGGATAGAGGATTGGATAGAGGATAGGATAGGATAGAGGATATTATAGGATAGAGGATATGATAGGATAGAGGATAGGATACGATAGAGGATTGGATGGGATAGAGGATAGGATAGACGATAGGATAGGATAGAGGATACGATAGGATAGAGGATAGGATAGGATAGAGGACAGGATAGGATACAGGATTGGATAGGATGGAGGTTAGGATAGGATAGAGGATAGGATAGGATATTGGATAGGATAGACAATAGGATAGGATAGAGGATAGGATAGGATAGAGGATAGGATAGGATAGAGGATAGGATAGGTTAGAGGATAGGATAGGATAGAGGATAGGATAGGGGATTTGATAGGATAGAGAATAGGATAGGATAGAAGATAGGATAGGATAGAGGATAGGATAGGACAGAGGATAGGATAGGGGATTTGATAGGATAGAGGATAGGATAGGATAGAGGATTGGATAGGATAGAGGATAGATGATAGGATAGGATAGAGGATAGGATAATGGTTTTGATAGGATAGAGGATAGGATAGGATAGAAGATAGGATAGGATAGAGGATAGGATAGGATAGAGGATAGGATAGGATAGAGGATAGGATAGGATAGAGGATAGAGGACAGGATAGGATAGAGGATAGGATAGGATAGAGGATAGGATAGGATAGAGGATAGGATAGGATAGAGGATAGGATAGGATAGAGGATAGGATAGGACAGAGGATAGGATAGGGGATTTGATAGGATAGAGGATAGGATAGGATAGAAGATAGGATAGGACAGAGGATAGAATAGGGGATTTAATAGGATAGAGGATAGGATAGGATTGAAGATAGGATAGGATAGAGGATAGGATAGGATAGAGGATAGGATAGGATAGAGGATAGGATAGGATAGAGGATTGGATAGAGGATAGGATAGGATAGAGGATATTATAGGATAGAGGATATGATAGGATAGAGGATAGGATAGGATAGAGGATTGGATGGGATAGAGGATAGGATAGACGATAGGATAGGATAGAGGATACGATAGGATAGAGGATAGGATAGGATAGAGGACAGGATAGGATACAGGATTGGATAGGATGGAGGTTAGGATAGGATAGAGGATAGGATAGGATATTTGATAGGATAGACAATAGGATAGGATAGAGGATAGGATAGGATAGAGGATAGGATAGGATAGAGGATAGGATAGGATAGAGGATAGAGGATAGGAGAGGATAGAGGATAGGATAGGATAGAGGATAGGATAGGATAAAGGATAGAATAGGACAGAGGATAGGGTAGGGGTTTTGATAGGATAGAGGATAGGATAGGATAGAAGATAGGATAGGATAGAGGATAGGATAAGATAGAGGATAGGATAGACGATAGGATCGGATAGAGGATAGGATAGGATAGAGGATAGGATAGGATAGAGGATAGGATAGGACAGAGGATAGGATAGAGGATAGGATAGGATAGAGGATAGGATAGGATAGAGGATAGGGTAGGGGATTTGATAGGATAGAGGATAGGATAGGATAGAAGATAGGATAGGACAGAGGATAGAATAGGGGATTTAATAGGATAGAGGATAGGATAGGATTGAAGATAGGATAGGATAGAGGATAGGATAGGATAGAGGATAGGATAGGATAGAGCATAGGATAGGACAGAGGATAGGATAGAGGATAGGATAGGATAGAGGATAGGATAGGATAGAGGATAGGGTAGGGGATTTGATAGGATAGAGGATAGGATAGGATAGAAGATAGGATAGGACAGAGGATAGAATAGGGGATTTAATAGGATAGAGGATAGGATAGGATTGAAGATAGGATAGGATAGAGGATAGGATAGGATAGAGGATAGGATAGGATAGAGGATAGGATAGGATAGAGGATTGGATAGAGGATAGGATAGGATAGAGGATATTATAGGATAGAGGATATGATAGGATAGAGGATAGGATACGATAGAGGATTGGATGGGATAGAGGATAGGATAGACGATAGGATAGGATAGAGGATAGGATAGGATAGAGGATAGGATAGGATAGAGGATAGGATAGGTTAGAGGATAGGATAGGGGATTTGATAGGATAGAGAATAGGATAGGATAGAAGATAGGATAGGATAGAGGATAGGATAGGACAGAGGATAGGATAGGGGATTTGATAGGATAGAGGATAGGATAGGATAGAGGATTGGATAGGATAGAGGATAGATGATAGGATAGGATAGAGGATAGGATAATGGATTTGATAGGATAGAGGATAGGATAGGATAGAAGATAGGATAGGATAGAGGATAGGATAGGATAGAGGATAGGATAGGATAGAGGATAGGATAGGATAGAGGATAGAGGACAGGATAGGATAGAGGATAGGATAGGATAGAGGATAGGATAGGATAGAGGATAGGATAGGATAGGGGATTTGATAGGATAGAGGATAGGATAGGATAGAGGATTGGATAGGATAGAGGATAGATGATAGGATAGGATAGTGGATAGGATAGGGGATTTGATAGGATAGAGAATAGGATAGGATAGAAGATAGGATAGGATAGAGGATAGGATAGGATAGAGGATAGGATAGGATAGAGGATAGGATAGGATAGAGGATAGGATAGGATAGAGGATAGAGGACAGGATAGGATAGAGGATAGGATAGGATAGAGGATAGGATAGGATAGAGGATATGATAGGATAGAGGATAGGATAGGATAGAGGATAGGATAGGACAGAGGATAGGATAGGGGATTTGATAGGATAGAGGATAGGATAGGATAGAGGATTGGATAGGATAGAGGATAGGATAATGGATTTGATAGGATAGAGGATAGGATAGGATAGAGGATAGGATAGGATAGAGGATAGGATAGGATAGAGGATAGAGGATAGGAGAGGATAGAGGATAGGATAGGATAGAGGATAGGATAGGATAGAGGATAGGATAGGATAGAAGATAGGATAGGATAGAGGATAGGATAGGATAGAGGATAGGATAGGATAGAGGATATGATAGGATAGAGGATAGGATAGGATAGAGGATTGGATGGGATAGAGGATAGGATAGACGATAGGATAGGATAGAGGATACGATAGGATAGAGGATAGGATAGGATAGAGGATAGGATAGGATACAGGATTGGATAGGATGGAGGTTAGGATAGGATAGAGGATAGGATAGGATAGAGGATAGGATAGGACAGAGGATAGGGTAGGGGATTTGATAGGATAGAGGTTAGGATAGGATAGAAGATAGGATAGGATAGAGGATAGGATAGGATAGAGGATAGGATAGGACAGAGGATAGGATAGGGGATTTGATAGGATAGAGGATAGGATAGGATAGAGGATTGGATAGGATAGAGGATAGATGATAGGATAGGATAGAGGATAGGATAGGGGATTTGATAGGATAGAGAATAGGATAGGATAGAAGATAGGATAGGATAGAGGATAGGATAGGATAGAGGATAGGATATGATAGAGGATAGGATAGGATAGAGGATAGGACATTGTAGGATAGAGAACAGGATAGGATGGATGATATTATAGGATAGAGGACAGGATAGGATAGAGGATACGATCTTATATAGGAGAGGATCGAATAGAGGAAAGGATAGGGGATTGGATAGGATAGAGGATAGGATAGGATAGAGGATAGGATAGAGGATAGGATAGAGGATTGGATAGGATAGAGGATAGGATAGGGGATTTGATTGGATAGAGGATAGGATAGGATAGAAGATAGGATAGGATAGAGGATAGATGATAGATGATAGGATAGGATAGAGGATAGGATAGGGGATAGGATAGGATAGAGGATAGGATAGGATAGAAGATAGAATAGGATAGAGGATAGGATAGGATAGAGGATAGGATACGATAGAGGATAGGATAGGATAGAGGATAGGATACGATAGAGGATAGGATAGACGATAGGATAGGATAGAGGATAGGATAGGATAGAGGATAGGATAGGAAAGAGGATAGGATAGGATAGAGGATAGGAAAGGATAGAGGATAGGATAGGACAGAGGATAGGATAGGGGATTTGATAGGATAGGATAGAGCATAGGATAGGATAGAGGATAGGATAGGATAGAGGATAGGATAGGATAGAGGATTGGATAGGACTGGGATAGAATAGGGGATTTGATAGGATAGAGGATAGGATAGGATTGAAGATAGGATAGGATAGAGGATAGGATAGAATAGAGGATAGGATAGGATAGAGGATAGGATAGGATAGAGGATTGGATAGAGGATAGGATAGGATAGAGGATATTATAGGATAGAGGATATGATAGGATAGAGCATAGGATAGGATAGAGGATTGGATGGGATAGAGGATAGGATAGACGATAGGATAGGATAGAGGATACGATAGGATAGAGGATAGGATAGGATAGAGGACAGGATAGGATACAGGATTGGATAGGATACAGGGAAGGATAGGATTGACGATAGGATAGGATGGAGGATAGGATAGGATAGAGGATACGATAGGATAGAGGATTGGATAGACGATAGGATAGGATAGGATAGAGGATAGGATAGGATAGAGGATAGGATAGGATAGAGGATAGGGTAGGGGATTTGATAGGATAGAGGATAGGATAGGATAGAAGATAGGATAGGACAGAGGATAGAATAGGGGATTTAATAGGATAGAGGATAGGATAGGATTGAAGATAGGATAGGATAGATGATAGGATAGGATAGAGGATAGGATAGGATAGAGGATAGGATAGGATAGAGGATTGGATAGAGGATAGGATAGGATAGAGGATATTATAGGATAGAGGATATGATAGGATAGAGGATAGGATAGGATAGAGGATTGGATGGGATAGAGGATAGGATAGACGATAGGATAGGATAGAGGATACGATAGGATAGAGGATAGGATAGGATAGAGGACAGGATAGGATACAGGATTGGATAGGATGGAGGTTAGGATAGGATAGAGGATAGGATAGGATATTTGATAGGATAGACAATAGGATAGGATAGAGGATAGGATAGGATAGAGGATAGGATAGGATAGAGGATAGGATAGGATAGAGGATAGGATAGGATAGAGGATAGAGGATAGGAGAGGATAGAGGATAGGATAGGATAGTGGATAGGATAGGATAAAGGATAGGATAGGACAGAGGATAGGGTAGGGGTTTTGATAGGATAGAGGATAGGATAGGATAGAAGATAGGATAGGATAGAGGATAGGATAAGATAGAGGATAGGATAGGATAGAGGATAGGATAGACGATAGGATCGGATAGAGGATAGGATAGGATAGAGGATAGGATAGGATAGAGGATAGGATAGGACAGAGGATAGGATAGAGGATAGGATAGGATAGAGGATAGGATAGGATAGAGGATAGGGTAGGGGATTTGATAGGATAGAGGATAGGATAGGATAGAAGATAGGATAGGACAGAGGATAGAATAGGGGATTTAATAGGATAGAGGATAGGATAGGATTGAAGATAGGATAGGATAGAGGATAGGATAGGATAGAGGATAGGATAGGATAGAGGATAGGATAGGATAGAGGATTGGATAGAGGATAGGATAGGATAGAGGATAGGATAGGATAGAGGATAGGATAGGTTAGAGGATAGGATAGGATAGAGGATAGGATAGGGGATTTGATAGGATAGAGAATAGGATAGGATAGAAGATAGGATAGGATAGAGGATAGGATAGGACAGAGGATAGGATAGGGGATTTGATAGGATAGAGGATAGGATAGGATAGAGGATTGGATAGGATAGAGGATAGATGATAGGATAGGATAGAGGATAGGATAATGGATTTGATAGGATAGAGGATAGGATAGGATAGAAGATAGGATAGGATAGAGGATAGGATAGGATAGAGGATAGGATAGGATAGAGGATAGGATAGGATAGAGGATAGAGGACAGGATAGGATAGAGGATAGGATAGGATACAGGATAGGATAGGATAGAGGATAGGATAGGATAGAGGATAGGATAGGATAGAGGATAGGATAGGACAGAGGATAGGATAGGGGATTTGATAGGATAGAGGATAGGATAGGATAGAGGATTGGATAGGATAGAGGATAGATGATAGGATAGGATAGTGGATAGGATAGGGGATTTGATAGGATAGAGAATAGGATAGGATAGAAGATAGGATAGGATAGAGGATAGGATAGGATAGAGGATAGGATAGGATAGAGGATAGGATAGGATAGAGGATAGAGGACAGGATAGGATAGAGGATAGGATAGGATAGAGGATAGGATAGGATAGAGGATATGATAGGATAGAGGATAGGATAGGATAGAGGATAGGATAGGGGATTTGATAGGATAGAGAATAGGATAGGATAGAAGATAGGATAGGATAGAGGATAGGATAAGATAGAGGATAGGATAGGATAGAGGATAGGATAGACGATAGGATCGGATAGAGGATAGGATAGGATAGAGGATAGGATAGTATAGAGGATAGGATAGGACAGAGGATAGGATAGGGGATTTGATAGGATAGAGGATAGGATAGGATAGAGGATTGGATAGGATAGAGGATAGATGATAGGATAGGATAGAGGATAGGATAATGGATTTGATAGGATAGAGGATAGGATAGGATAGAGGATAGGATAGGATAGAGGATAGGATAGGATAGAGGATAGAGGATAGGAGAGGATAGAGGATAGGATAGGATAGAGGATAGGATAGGATAGAGGATAGGATAGGACAGAGGACAGGGTAGGGGATTTGATAGGATAGAGGATAGGATAGGATAGAAGATAGGATAGGATAGAGGATAGGATAGGATAGAGGATAGGATAGGATAGAGGATATGATAGGATAGAGGATAGGATAGGATAGAGGATTGGATGGGATAGAGGATAGGATAGACGATAGGATAGGATAGAGGATACGATAGGATAGAGGATAGGATAGGATAGAGGACAGGATAGGATACAGGATTGGATAGGATGGAGGTTAGGATAGGATAGAGGATAGGATAGGATATTGGATAGGATAGACGATAGGATAGGATAGAGGATAGGATAGGATATTGGATAGGATAGACGATAGGATAGGATAGAGGATAGGATAGGATAGAGGATAGGATAGGATAGAGGATAGGATAGGTTAGAGGATAGGATAGGATAGAGGATAGAGGATAGGAGAGGATAGAGGATAGGATAGGATAGAGGATAGGATAGGATAAAGGATAGGATAGGACAGAGGATAGGGTAGGGGTTTTGATAGGATAGAGGATAGGATAGGATAGAAGATAGGATACGATAGAGGATAGGATAAGATAGAGGATAGGATAGGATAGAGGATAGGATAGACGATAGGATCGGATAGAGGATAGGATAGGATAGAGGATAGGATAGGATAGAGGATAGGATAGGGGATTTGATAGGATAGAGGATAGGATAGGATAGAGGATAGGATAGGATAGAGGATAGATGATAGGATAGGATAGAGGATAGGATAATGGATTTGGTAGGATAGAGGATAGGATAGGATAGAAGATAGGATAGGATAGAGGATAGGATAGGATAGAGGATAGGATAGGATAGAGGATAGAGGACAGGATAGGATAGAGGATAGGATAGGATAGAGGATAGGATAGGATAGAGGATAGGATAGGATAGAGGATAGGATAGGATAGAGGATAGGGTAGGACAGAGGATAGGGTAGGGGATTTGATAGGATAGAGGATAGGATAGGATAGAAGATAGGATAGGATAGAGGATAGGATAGGATAGAGGATAGGATAGGACAGAGGATAGGATAGGGGATTTGATAGGATAGAGGATAGGATAGGATAGAGGATAGATGATAGGATAGGATAGAGGATAGGATAGGGGATTTGATAGGATAGAGAATAGGATAGGATAGAAGATAGGATAGGATAGAGGATAGGATAGGATAGAGGATAGGATATGATAGAGGATAGGATAGGATAGAGGATAGGACATTGTAGGATAGAGAACAGGATAGGATGTATGATATTATAGGATAGAGGACAGGATAGGATAGAGGATACGATCTTATATAGGAGAGGATCGAATAGAGGAAAGGATAGGGGATTGGATAGGATAGAGGATAGGATAGGATAGAGGATAGGATAGATTATAGGATAGAGGATTGGATAGGATAGAGGATAGGATAGGGGATTGGATAGGATAGAGGATAGGAGACGATAGAGGATATTATAGGGGATTGGATAGGATAGAGGATAGGAGACGATAGAGGATAGGATCGGGGATTGTATAGGATAGAGGACAGAAGACGATAGAGGATAGGATAGGATAGAGGATAGGATAGCATACAGTATAGGATAGGATACAGGATAGGATAGGATAGAGGATAGGATAGGATAGAGGATAGGATAGGATAGATTATAGAATAGGATAGAGGATAGGATAAGATAGAGGATAGGATAGGATTGAGGATAGGATAGGATAGAGGAAAGGATAGGATAGAGGATTGCATAGGTTATTGGATAGGATAGAGGATAGGATAGGATAGTGGATAGTATAGGATAGAGGATAGGATAGGATAGAAGATAGTATAGGGTAGAGGATAGGATAGGATCGAGGATAGGATAGGGGATTGGATAGGATAGAGTATAGGATACGATAGAGGATATGATCGGATAGAGGATAGGATAGGGGATTGGATAGGATAGACAATTGGAGACGATAGAGGATAGGATAGGGGATTGTATATGATAGAGAATAGGAGACGATAGAGGATAGGATAGGGGATTGTATAGGATAGAGGACAGGAGACGATAGAGGATAGGATAGGATAGAGGATAGGATAGGATAGGATAGGATAGGATAGGATAGGATACAGGATAGGATAGGATAGAGGATAAGATAGGATAGAGGATAGGATAGGATAGAGGATAGGATAGGATAGAGGATAGGATAGGATAGAGTGTAGGATACGATAGTGGATAGGATAGAGGATAGGATAGGGGATTGTATAGGATAGAGGACAGGAGACGATAGAGGATAGGATAGGTTAGAGGATAGGATAGGGGATTTGATAGGATAGAGGATAGGATAGGATAGAGGATAGGATAGGATAGAGGATAGATGATAGGATAGGATAGAGGATATGATAGGATAGAGGATAGGATAGGATAGAGGATAGGATAGGATAGAGGATAGGATAGGACAGAGGATAGGATAGGGGATTTGATAGGATAGAGGATAGGATAGGATAGAGGATTGGATAGGATAGAGGATAGATGATAGGATAGGATAGAGGATAGGATAGGGGATTTGATAGGATAGAGAATAGGATAGGATAGAAGATAGGATAGGATAGAGGATAGGATAGGATAGAGGATAGGATATGATAGAGGATAGGATAGGATAGAGGATAGGACATTGTAGGATAGAGAACAGGATAGGATGGATGATATTATAGGATAGAGGACAGGATAGGATAGAGGATACGATCTTATATAGGAGAGGATCGAATAGAGGAAAGGATAGGGGATTGGATAGGATAGAGGATAGGATAGGATAGAGGATAGGATAGAGGATAGGATAGAGGATTGGATAGGATAGAGGATAGGATAGGGGATTGGATAGGATAGAGGATAGGAGACGATAGAGGATATTATAGGGGATTGGATAGGATAGAGGATAGGAGACGAGAGAGGATAGGATCGGGGATTGTATAGGATAGAGGACAGAAGACGATAGAGGATAGGATAGGATAGAGGATAGGATAGCATACAGTATAGGATAGGATACAGGATAGGATAGGATAGATTATAGAATAGGATAGAGGATAGGATAAGATAGAGGATAGGATAGGATTGAGGATAGGATAGGATAGAGGAAAGGATAGGATAGAGGATTGCATAGGTTATTGGATAGGATAGAGGATAGGATAGGATAGTGGATAGTATAGGATAGAGGATAGGATAGGATAGAAGATAGTATAGGATAGAGGATAGGATAGGATCGAGGATAGGATAGGGGATTGGATAGGATAGAGTATAGGATACGATAGAGGATATGATCGGATAGAGGATAGGATAGGGGATTGGATAGGATAGACAATTGGAGACGATAGAGGATAGGATAGGGGATTGTATATGATAGAGAATAGGAGACGATAGAGGATAGGATAGGGGATTGTATAGGATAGAGGACAGGAGACGATAGAGGATAGGATAGGATAGAGGATAGGATAGGATAGGATAGGATAGGATAGGATACAGGATAGGATAGGATAGAGGATAGGATAGGATAGAGGATAGGATAGGACAGAGGATAGGATAGGGGATTTGATAGGATAGAGGATAGGATAGGATAGAGGATTGGATAGGATAGAGGATAGATGATAGGATAGGATAGAGGATAGGATAGGGGATTTGATTGGATAGAGGATAGGATAGGATAGAAGATAGGATAGGATAGAGGATTGATGATAGATGATAGGATAGGATAGAGGATAGGATAGGGGATAGGATAGGATAGGATAGAGGATAGGATAGGATAGAGGATAGGATAGGATAGAGGATAGGATAGGACAGAGGATAGGATAGGGGATTTGATAGGATAGAGGATAGGATAGGATAGAGGACAGGATAGGATACAGGATTGGATAGGATACAGGGAAGGATAGGATTGAGGATAGGATAGGATGGAGGATAGGATAGGATAGAGGATAGGATAGGATAGAGGATTGGATAGACGATAGGATAGGATAGAGGATAGGATAGGATAGAGGATAGGATAGGATAGAGGATAGGATAGGATAGAGGATAGAGGATAGGATAGGATAGAGGATAGGATAGAATAGAGGATAGGATAGGACAGAGGATAGGGTAGGGGTTTTGATAGGATAGAGTATAGGATAGGATAAAAGATAGGATAGTATAGAGGATAGGATAGGATAGAGGATAGGATAGGATAGAAGATAGGATAGGATAGAGGATAGGATAGGATAGAGGATAGGATAGGATAGAGGATAGGATAGACGATAGGATAGGATAGAGGATAGGATAGGATAGAGGATAGGATAGGATAGAGGATAGGATAGGATAGAGGATAGGATAGGATAGAGGATAGGATAGGACAGAGGATAGGATAGGGGATTTGATAGGATAGAGGATAGGATAGGATAGAGGATTGGATAGGATAGAGGATAGATGATAGGATAGGATAGAGGATAGGATAGGGGATTTGATTGGATAGAGGATAGGATAGGATAGAAGATAGGATAGGATAGAGGATAGATGATAGATGATAGGATAGGATAGAGGATAGGATAGGATAGAGGATAGGATACGATAGAGGATAGGATAGGATAGAGGATAGGATACGATAGAGGATAGGATAGACGATAGGATAGGATAGAGGATAGGATAGGATAGAGGATAGGATAGGAAAGAGGATAGGATAGGATAGAGGATAGGAAAGGATAGAGGATAGGATAGGACAGAGGATAGGATAGGGGATTTGATAGGATAGGATAGAGCATAGGATAGGATAGAGGATAGGATAGGATAGAGGATAGGATAGGATAGAGGATTGGATAGGACTGGGATAGAATAGGGGATTTGATAGGATAGAGGATAGGATAGGATTGAAGATAGGATAGGATAGAGGATAGGATAGAATAGAGGATAGGATAGGATAGAGGATAGGATAGGATAGAGGATTGGATAGAGGATAGGATAGGATAGAGGATATTATAGGATAGAGGATATGATAGGATAGAGGATAGGATAGGATAGAGGATTGGATGGGATAGAGGATAGGATAGGATAGAGGATAGGATAGGATAGAGGATTGGATAGAGGATAGGATAGGATAGAGGATATTATAGGATAGAGGATATGATAGGATAGAGGATAGGATAGGATAGAGGATTGGATGGGATAGAGGATAGGATAGACGATAGGATAGGATAGAGGATACGATAGGATAGAGGATAGGATAGGATAGAGGACAGGATAGGATACAGGATTGGATAGGATGGAGGTTAGGATAGGATAGAGGATAGGATAGGATATTTGATAGGATAGACAATAGGATAGGATAGAGGATAGGATAGGATAGAGGATAGGATAGGATAGAGGATAGGATAGGATAGAGGATAGGATAGGATAGAGGATAGGATAGGATAGAGGATAGGATAGGATAGAGGATAGAGGATAGGAGAGGATAGAGGATAGGATAGGATAGAGGATAGGATAGGATAAAGGATAGGATAGGACAGAGGATAGGGTAGGGGTTTTGATAGGATAGAGGATAGGATAGGATAGAAGATAGGATAGGATAGAGGATAGGATAAGATAGAGGATAGGATAGGATAGAGGATAGGATAGACGATAGGATCGGATAGAGGATAGGATAGGATAGAGGATAGGATAGGATAGAGGATAGGATAGGACAGAGGATAGGATAGAGGATAGGATAGGATAGAGGATAGGATAGGATAGAGGATAGGGTAGGGGATTTGATAGGATAGAGGATAGGATAGGATAGAAGATAGGATAGGACAGAGGATAGAATAGGGGATTTAAAAGGATAGAGGATAGGATAGGATTGAAGATAGGATAGGATAGAGGATAGGATAGGATAGAGGATAGGATAGGATAGAGGATAGGATAGGATAGAGGATTGGATAGAGGATAGGATAGGATAGAGGATATTATAGGATAGAGGATATGATAGGATAGAGGATAGGATACGATAGAGGATTGGATGGGATAGAGGATAGGATAGACGATAGGATAGGATAGAGGATACGATAGGATAGAGGATAGGATAGGATAGAGGACAGGATAGGATACAGGATTGGATAGGATGGAGGTTAGGATAGGATAGAGGATAGGATAGGATATTGGATAGGATAGACAATAGGATAGGATAGAGGATAGGATAGGATAGAGGATAGGATAGGATAGAGGATAGGATAGGTTAGAGGATAGGATAGGATAGAGGATAGGATAGGGGATTTGATAGGATAGAGAATAGGATAGGATAGAAGATAGGATAGGATAGAGGATAGGATAGGACAGAGGATAGGATAGGGGATTTGATAGGATAGAGGATAGGATAGGATAGAGGATTGGATAGGATAGAGGATAGATGATAGGATAGGATAGAGGATAGGATAATGGATTTGATAGGATAGAGGATAGGATAGGATAGAAGATAGGATAGGATAGAGGATAGGATAGGATAGAGGATAGGATAGGATAGAGGATAGGATAGGATAGAGGATAGAGGACAGGATAGGATAGAGGATAGGATAGGATAGAGGATAGGATAGGATAGAGGATAGGATAGGATAGAGGATAGGATAGGATAGAGGATAGGATAGGACAGAGGATAGGATAGGGGATTTGATAGGATAGAGGATAGGATAGGATAGAGGATTGGATAGGATAGAGGATAGATGATAGGATAGGATAGTGGATAGGATAGGGGATTTGATAGGATAGAGAATAGGATAGGATAGAAGATAGGATAGGATAGAGGATAGGATAGGATAGAGGATAGGATAGGATAGAGGATAGGATAGGATAGAGGATAGAGGACAGGATAGGATAGAGGATAGGATAGGATAGAGGATAGGATAGGATAGAGGATATGATAGGATAGAGGATAGGATAGGATAGAGGATAGGATAGGGGATTTGATAGGATAGAGAATAGGATAGGATAGAAGATAGGATAGGATAGAGGATAGGATAAGATAGAGGATAGGATAGGATAGAGGATAGGATAGACGATAGGATCGGATAGAGGATAGGATAGGATAGAGGATAGGATAGTATAGAGGATAGGATAGGACAGAGGATAGGATAGGGGATTTGATAGGATAGAGGATAGGATAGGATAGAGGATTGGATAGGATAGAGGATAGATGATAGGATAGGATAGAGGATAGGATAATGGATTTGATAGGATAGAGGATAGGATAGGATAGAGGATATGATAGGATAGAGGATAGGATAGGATAGAGGATTGGATGGGATAGAGGATAGGATAGACGATAGGGTAGGATAGAGGATACGATAGGATAGAGGATAGGATAGGATAGAGGACAGGATAGGATACAGGATTGGATAGGATGGAGGTTAGGATAGGATAGAGGATAGGATAGGATATTGGATAGGATAGACGATAGGATAGGATAGAGGATAGGATAGGATATTGGATAGGATAGACGATAGGATAGGATAGAGGATAGGATAGGATAGAGGATAGGATAGGATAGAGGATAGGATAGGTTAGAGGATAGGATAGGATAGAGGATAGAGGATAGGAGAGGATAGAGGATAGGATAGGATAGAGGATAGGATAGGATAAAGGATAGGATAGGACAGAGGATAGGGTAGGGGTTTTGATAGGATAGAGGATAGGATAGGATAGAAGATAGGATACGATAGAGGATAGGATAAGATAGAGGATAGGATAGGATAGAGGATAGGATAGACGATAGGATCGGATAGAGGATAGGATAGGATAGAGGATAGGATAGGATAGAGGATAGGATAGGGGATTTGATAGGATAGAGGATAGGATAGGATAGAAGATAGGATACTATAGAGGATAGGATAAGATAGAGGATAGGATAGGATAGAGGATAGGATAGAGGATAGGATAGGATAGAGGATAGGATAGGACAGAGGATAGGGTAGGGGATTTGATAGGATAGAGGATAGGATAGGATAGAAGATAGGATAGGATAGAGGATAGGATAGGATAGAGGATAGGATAGGACAGAGGATAGGATAGGGGATTTGATAGGATAGAGGATAGGATAGGATAGAGGATTGGATAGGATAGAGGATAGAGGACAGGATAGGATAGAGGATAGGATAGGATAGAGGATAGGATAGGATAGAGGATAGGATAGGATAGAGGATAGGATAGGATAGAGGATAGGATAGGACAGAGGATAGGATAGGATAGAGGATAGGATATGATAGAGGATAGGATAGGATAGAGGATAGGACATTGTAGGATAGAGAACAGGATAGGATGGATGATATTATAGGATAGAGGACAGGATAGGATAGAGGATACGATCTTATATAGGAGAGGATCGAATAGAGGAAAGGATAGGGGATTGGATAGGATAGAGGATAGGATAGGATAGAGGATAGGATAGAGGATAGGATAGAGGATTGGATAGGATAGAGGATAGGATAGGGGATTGGATAGGATAGAGGATAGGAGACGATAGAGGATATTATAGGGGATTGGATAGGATAGAGGATAGGAGACGATAGAGGATAGGATCGGGGATTGTATAGGATAGAGGACAGAAGACGATAGAGGATAGGATAGGATAGAGGATAGGATAGCATACAGTATAGGATAGGATACAGGATAGGATAGGATAGAGGATAGGATAGGATAGAGGATAGGATAGGATAGATTATAGAATAGGATAGAGGATAGGATAAGATAGAGGATAGGATAGGATTGAGGATAGGGTAGGATAGAGGAAAGGATAGGATAGAGGATTGCATAGGTTATTGGATAGGATAGAGGATAGGATAGGATAGTGGATAGTATAGGATAGAGGATAGGATAGGATAGAAGATAGTATAGGATAGAGGATAGGATAGGATCGAGGATAGGATAGGGGATTGGATAGGATAGAGTATAGGATACGATAGAGGATATGATCGGATAGAGGATAGGATAGGGGATTGGATAGGATAGACAATTGGAGACGATAGAGGATAGGATAGGGGATTGTATATGATAGAGAATAGGAGACGATAGAGGATAGGATAGGGGATTGTATAGGATAGAGGACAGGAGACGATAGAGGATAGGATAGGATAGAGGATAGGATAGGATAGGATAGGATAGGATAGGATACAGGATAGGATAGGATAGAGGATAAGATAGGATAGAGGATAGGATAGGATAGAGGATAGGATAGGATAGAGGATAGGATAGGATAGAGTGTAGGATACGATAGTGGATAGGATAGAGGATAGGATAGGGGATTGTATAGGATAGAGGACAGGAGACGATAGAGGATAGGATAGGTTAGAGGATAGGATAGGGGATTTGATAGGATAGAGGATAGGATAGGATAGAGGATAGGATAGGATAGAGGATAGATGATAGGATAGGATAGAGGATAGGATAATGGATTTGGTAGGATAGAGGATAGGATAGGATAGAAGATAGGATAGGATAGAGGATAGGATAGGATAGAGGATAGGATAGGATAGAGGATAGAGGACAGGATAGGATAGAGGATAGGATAGGATAGAGGATAGGATAGGATAGAGGATAGGATAGGATAGAGGATAGGATAGGATAGAGGATAGGATAGGACAGAGGATAGGGTAGGGGATTTGATAGGATAGAGGATAGGATAGGATAGAAGATAGGATAGGGGATTTGATAGGATAGAGGATAGGATAGGATAGAAGATAGGATAGGATAGAGGATAGGATAGGATAGAGGATAGGATAGGATAGAGGATATGATAGGATAGAGGATAGGATAGGATAGAGGATTGGATGGGATAGAGGATAGGATGGACGATAGGATAGGATAGAGGATACGATAGGATAGAGGACAGGATAGGATAGAGGACAGGATAGGATACAGGATTGGATAGGATGGAGGTTAGGATAGGATAGAGGATAGGATAGGATATTGGATAGGATAGACGATAGGATAGGATAGAGGATAGGATAGGATATTGGATAGGATAGACGATAGGATAGGATAGAGGATAGGATAGGATAGAGGATAGGATAGGATAGAGGATAGGATAGGTTAGAGGATAGGATAGGATAGAGGATAGAGGATAGGAGAGGATAGAGGATAGGATAGGATAGAGGATAGGATAGGATAAAGGATAGGATAGGACAGAGGATAGGGTAGGGGTTTTGATAGGATAGAGGATAGGATAGGATAGAAGATAGGATACGATAGAGGATAGGATAAGATAGAGGATAGGATAGGATAGAGGATAGGATAGACGATAGGATCGGATAGAGGATAGGATAGGATAGAGGATAGGATAGGATAGAGGATAGGATAGGGGATTTGATAGGATAGAGGATAGGATAGGATAGAGGATAGGATAGGATAGAGGATAGATGATAGGATAGGATAGAGGATAGGATAATGGATTTGGTAGGATAGAGGATAGGATAGGATAGAAGATAGGATAGGATAGAGGATAGGATAGGATAGAGGATAGGATAGGATAGAGGATAGAGGACAGGATAGGATAGAGGATAGGATAGGATAGAGGATAGGATAGGATAGAGGATAGGATAGGATAGAGGATAGGATAGGATAGAGGATAGGATAGGACAGAGGATAGGATAGGATAGAGGATAGGATAGGATAGAGGATAGGATAGGACAGAGGATAGGATAGGGGATTTGATAGGATAGAGGATAGGATAGGATAGAGGATTGGATAGGATAGAGGATAGATGATAGGATAGGATAGAGGATAGGATAGGGGATTTGATAGGATAGAGAATAGGATAGGATAGAAGATAGGATAGGATAGAGGATAGGATAGGATAGAGGATAGGATAGGATAGAGGATAGGATAGGATAGAGGATAGGACATTGTAGGATAGAGAACAGGATAGGATGGATGATATTATAGGATAGAGGACAGGATAGGATAGAGGATACGATCTTATATAGGAGAGGATCGAATAGAGGAAAGGATAGGGGATTGGATAGGATAGAGGATAGGATAGGATAGAGGATAGGATAGAGGATAGGATAGAGGATTGGATAGGATAGAGGATAGGATAGGGGATTGGATAGGATAGAGGATAGGAGACGATAGAGGATATTATAGGGGATTGGATAGGATAGAGGATAGGAGACGATAGAGGATAGGATCGGGGATTGTATAGGATAGAGGACAGAAGACGATAGAGGGTAGGATAGGATAGAGGATAGGATAGCATACAGTATAGGATAGGATACAGGATAGGATAGGATAGAGGATAGGATAGGATAGAGGATAGGATAGGATAGATTATAGAATAGGATAGAGGATAGGATAAGATAGAGGATAGGATAGGATTGAGGATAGGATAGGATAGAGGAAAGGATAGGATAGAGGATTGCATAGGTTATTGGATAGGATAGAGGATAGGATAGGATAGTGGATAGTATAGGATAGAGGATAGGATAGGATAGAAGATAGTATAGGATAGAGGATAGGATAGGATCGAGGATAGGATAGGGGATTGGATAGGATAGAGTATAGGATACGATAGAGGATATGATCGGATAGAGGATAGGATAGGGGATTGGATAGGATAGACAATTGGAGACGATAGAGGATAGGATAGGGGATTGTATATGATAGAGAATAGGAGACGATAGAGGAT
This sequence comes from Halictus rubicundus, assembly GCF_050948215.1. Taxonomy (NCBI): domain Eukaryota; kingdom Metazoa; phylum Arthropoda; class Insecta; order Hymenoptera; family Halictidae; genus Halictus; species Halictus rubicundus. The sequence continues at coordinate 857,265 of NW_027488610.1, forward strand.
AGGATAGGGGAGTGTATAGGATAGAGGACAGGAGACGATAGAGGATAGGATAGGATAGAGGATAGGATAGGATAGGATAGGATAGGATAGGATACAGGATAGGATAGGATAGAGGATAAGATAGGATAGAGGATAGGATAGGATAGAGGATAGGATAGGATAGAGGATAGGATAGGATAGAGTGTAGGATACGATAGTGGATAGGATAGAGGATAGGATAGGGGATTGTATAGGATAGAGGACAGGAGACGATAGAGGATAGGATAGGTTAGAGGATAGGATAGGATAGAGGATAGGATAGGATAGAGGATAGGATAGGATAGTGGATAGGATAGAGGATACTATAGGATAGAGGATAGGATTGGATAGAGGATAGGATAGGATAGAGGATAGGATAGGATAGAGTATATAATAGGATAGAGGACAGGATAGGATAGAGGATAGGATAGGATTGAGGATAGGATAGGATAGAGGAAAGGATAGGATAGAGGATCGGATAGGTGATTGGATAGGATAGAGGATAGGATAGGATAGAGGATAGTATAGGATAGAGGATAGGATAGGATAGAGGATAGGATAGGATAGAGGATAGGATAGGATAGAGGATAGGATAGGATAGAGTATAGGATAGGATAGAGGATAGGATATTATAGAGGATAGGATAGGATAGAGGATAGGATAGGATAGAGGATAGGATAGGGTAGAGGATTGGATAGGATAGAGGATTGGATTGGATAGAGGATAGGATATAGGATTGGATAGGATACAGGATAGGGTACGATAGTGGATAGGATAGAGGATAGGATATGGTAGAGGATAGGATACGATAGATTATAGGATAGAGGATAGGATAGAGGATTGGATAGGATAGAGCATATTATAGGATAGAGGATAGGATAGGATAGAGGATAGGATACGATAGAGGATAGGACATTGTAGGATAGAGAACAGGATAGGATGGATGATATTATAGGATAGAGGACAGGATAGGATAGAGGATACGATCTTATACAGGAGAGGATCGAATAGAGGAAAGGATAGGGGATTGGATAGGATAGAGGATAGGATAGGATAGAGGATAGGATAGAGGATAGGATAGGGGATTTGATAGGATAGAGGATAGGATAGGATAGAGGATAGGATAGGATAGAGGATAGATGATAGGATAGGATAGAGGATAGGATAATGGATTTGGTAGGATAGAGGATAGGATAGGATAGAAGATAGGATAGGATAGAGGATAGGATAGGATAGAGGATAGGATAGGATAGAGGATAGAGGACAGGATAGGATAGAGGATAGGATAGGATATTGGATAGGATAGACGATAGGATAGGATAGAGGATAGGATAGGATAGAGGATAGGATAGGATAGAGGATAGGATAGGTTAGAGGATAGGATAGGATAGAGGATAGAGGATAGGAGAGGATAGAGGATAGGATAGGATAGAGGATAGGATAGGATAAAGGATAGGATAGGACAGAGGATAGGGTAGGGGTTTTGATAGGATAGAGGATAGGATAGGATAGAAGATAGGATACGATAGAGGATAGGATAAGATAGAGGATAGGATAGGATAGAGGATAGGATAGACGATAGGATCGGATAGAGGATAGGATAGGATAGAGGATAGGATAGGATAGAGGATAGGATAGGGGATTTGATAGGATAGAGGATACTATAGGATAGAGGATAGGATAGGATAGAGGATAGATGATAGGATAGGATAGAGGATAGGATAATGGATTTGGTAGGATAGAGGATAGGATAGGATAGAAGATAGGATAGGATAGAGGATAGGATAGGATAGAGGATAGGATAGGATAGAGGATAGAGGACAGGATAGGATAGAGGATAGGATAGGATAGAGGATAGGATAGGATAGAGGATAGGATAGGATAGAGGATAGGATAGGATAGAGGATAGGATAGGACAGAGGATAGGGTAGGGGATTTGATTGGATAGAGGATAGGATAGGATAGAAGATAGGATAGGATAGAGGATAGGATAGGATAGAGGATAGGATAGGACAGAGGATAGGATAGGGGATTTGATAGGATAGAGGATAGGATAGGATAGAGGATTGGATAGGATAGAGGATAGATGATAGGATAGGATAGAGGATAGGATAGGGGATTTGATAGGATAGAGAATAGGATAGGATAGAAGATAGGATAGGATAGAGGATAGGATAGGATAGAGGATAGGATAGGATAGAGGATAGGATAGGATAGAGGATAGGACATTGTAGAATAGAGAACAGGATAGGATGGATGATATTATAGGATAGAGGACAGGATAGGATAGAGGATACGATCTTATATAGGAGAGGATCGAATAGAGGAAAGGATAGGGGATTGGATAGGATAGAGGATAGGATAGGATAGAGGATAGGATAGAGGATAGGATAGAGGATAGGATAGAGGATTGGATAGGATAGAGGATAGGATAGGGGATTGGATAGGATAGAGGATAGGAGACGATAGAGGATATTATAGGGGATTGGATAGGATAGAGGATAGGAGACGATAGAGGATAGGATCGGGGATTGTATAGGATAGAGGACAGAAGACGATAGAGGATAGGATAGGATAGAGGATAGGATAGCATACAGTATAGGATAGGATACAGGATAGGATAGGATAGAGGATAGGATAGGATAGAGGATAGGATAGGATAGATTATAGAATAGGATAGAGGATAGGATAAGATAGAGGATAGGATAGGATTGAGGATAGGATAGGATAGAGGAAAGGATAGGATAGAGGATTGCATAGGTTATTGGATAGGATAGAGGATAGGATAGGATAGTGGATAGTATAGGATAGAGGATAGGATAGGATAGAAGATAGTATAGGATAGAGGATAGGATAGGATCGAGGATAGGATAGGGGATTGGATAGGATAGAGTATAGGATACGATAGAGGATATGATCGGATAGAGGATAGGATAGGGGATTGGATAGGATAGACAATTGGAGACGATAGAGGATAGGATAGGGGATTGTATATGATAGAGAATAGGAGACGATAGAGGATAGGATAGGGGATTGTATAGGATAGAGGACAGGAGACGATAGAGGATAGGATAGGATAGAGGATAGTATAGGATAGGATAGGATAGGATAGGATACAGGATAGGATAGGATAGAGGATAAGATAGGATAGAGGATAGGATAGGATAGAGGATAGGATAGGATAGAGGATAGGATAGGATAGAGTGTAGGATACGATAGTGGATAGGATAGAGGATAGGATAGGGGATTGTATAGGATAGAGGACAGGAGACGATAGAGGATAGGATAGGTTAGAGGATAGGATAGGATAGAGGATAGGATAGGATAGAGGATAGGATAGGATAGTGGATAGGATAGAGGATACTATAGGATAGAGGATAGGATTGGATAGAGGATAGGATAGGATAGAGGATAGGATAGGATAGAGTATATAATAGGATAGAGGACAGGATAGGATAGAGGATAGGATAGGATTGAGGATAGGATAGGATAGAGGAAAGGATAGGATAGAGGGTCGGATAGGTGATTGGATAGGATAGAGGATAGGATAGAATAGAGGATAGTATATGATAGAGGATAGGATAGGATAGAGGATAGGATAGGATAGAGGATAGGATAGGATAGAGGATAGGATAGGATAGAGTATAGGATAGGATAGAGGATAGGATATTATAGAGGATAGGATAGGATAGAGGATAGGATAGGATAGAGGATAGGATAGGGTAGAGGATTGGATAGGATAGAGGATTGGATTGGATAGAGGATAGGATATAGGATTGGATAGGATACAGGATAGGGTACGATAGTGGATAGGATAGAGGATAGGATATGGTAGAGGATAGGATACGATAGATTATAGGATAGAGGATAGGATAGAGGATTGGATAGGATAGAGCATATTATAGGATAGAGGATAGGATAGGATAGAGGATAGGATACGATAGAGGATAGGACATTGTAGGATAGAGAACAGGATAGGATGGATGATATTATAGGATAGAGGACAGGATAGGATAGAGGATACGATCTTATACAGGAGAGGATCGAATAGAGGAAAGGATAGGGGATTGGATAGGATAGAGGATAGGATAGGATAGAGGATAGGATAGAGGATAGGATAGAGGATTGGATAGGATAGAGGATAGGATAGGGGATTGGATAGGATAGAGGATAGGAGTCGATAGAGGATATAATAGGGGATTGGATAGGATAGAGGATAGGAGACGATAGAGGATAGGATCGGATAGAGGATAGGATAGGGGATTGGATAGGATAGACAATCGGAGACGATAGAGGATAGGATAGGGGATTGTATAGGATAGAGAATAGGAGACGATAGAGGATAGTATAGGATAGAGAATAGGATAGGATAGAGGATAGGATAGGATACAGTATAGGATAGGATAGAGGATAGGATAGGATAGAGGATAGGATAGGATAGAGGATAGGATAGGATAGAGGATAGGATAGGATAGAGGATAGGATAGGATAGAGGATAGCATAGAGGATAGGATAGGATAGAGGATAGGATAGAGGATAGGATAGGATAGAGGATAGGATTGGATAGAGGATAGGATAGGATAGCTGATAGGATAGGATAGAGTATAGAATAGGATAGAGGACAGGATAGGATAGAGGATAGGATAGGATTGAGGATAGGATAGGATAGAGGAAAGGATAGGGTAGAGTATAGAATAGGATAGAGGATAGGATTGGATAGAGGATAGGATAGGATAGAGGATACGAAATTATAGAGGATAGGATAGGATAGAGGATAGCATCGGATAGCGGATATGATAGGGGATTGTATAGGATAGAGGACAGGGGACGATAGAGGATAGGATAGGATAGAGGATAGGATAGGATAGAGGAAAGGATTGGATAGAGGGTAGGATACGATAGTGGATAGGATAGAAGATAAGATAGGATAGAGGATAGGATAGGATAGAGGATAGCATCGGATAGAGGATAGGATAGGATAGTGGATAGGATAGAGGATACTGTAGGATAGAGGATAGGATTGGATAGAGGATAGGATAGGATAGAGGATAGGATAGGATAGAGTATATAATAGGATAGAGGACAGGATAGGATAGAGGATAGGATAGGATTGAGGATAGGATAGGATAGAGGAAAGGATAGGATAGAGGATCGGATAGGTGATTGGATAGGATAGAGGATAGGATAGGATAGAGGATAGTATAGGATAGAGGATAGGATAGGATAGAGGATAGGATAGGATAGAGGATAGGATAGGATAGAGGATAGGATAGGATAGAGGATAGGATAGGATAGAGTATAGGATAGGATAGATGATAGGATATTATAGAGGATAGGATAGGATAGAGGATAGGATAGGATAGAGGATAGGATAGGGTAGAGGATTGGATAGGATAGAGGATTGGATTGGATAGAGGATAGGATATAGGATTGGATAGGATACAGGATAGGGTACGATAGTGGATAGCATAGAGGATAGGATATGGTAGAGGATAGGATACGATAGATTATAGGATAGAGGATAGGATAGAGGATTGGATAGGATAGAGCATAGGATAGGATAGAGGATAGGATAGGATAGAGGATAGGATACGATAGAGGATAGGACATTGTAGGATAGAGAACAGGATAGGATGGATGATATTATAGGATAGAGGACAGGATAGGATAGAGGATACGATCTTATACAGGAGAGGATAGAATAGAGGAAAGGATAGGGGATTGGATAGGATAGAGGATAGGATAGGATAGAGGATAGGATAGAGGATAGGATAGAGGATTGGATAGGATAGAGGATAGGATAGGGGATTGGATAGGATAGAGGATAGGAGTCGATAGAGGATATTATAGGGGATTGGATAGGATAGAGGATAGGAGACGATAGAGGATAGGATCGGGGATTGTATAGGATAGAGGACAGAAGACGATAGAGGATAGGATAGGATAGAGGATAGGATAGCATACAGTATAGGATAGGATACAGGATAGGATAGGATAGAGGATAGGATAGGATAGAGGATAGGATAGGATAGATTATAGAATAGGATAGAGGATAGGATAAGATAGAGGATAGGATAGGATTGAGGATAGGATAGGATAGAGGAAAGGATAGGATAGAGGATTGGATAGGTTATTGGATAGGATAGAGGATAGGATAGGATAGAGGATAGTATAGGATAGAGGATAGGATAGGATCGATAATAGGATAGGGGATTGGATGGGATAGAGTATAGGATACGATAGAGGATAGGATCGGATAGAGGATAGGATAGGGGATTGGATAGGATAGACAATTGGAGACGATAGAGGATAGGATAGGGGATTGTATAGGATAGAGAATAGGAGACGATAGAGGATAGGATAGGGGATTGTATAGGATAGAGGACAGGAGACGGTAGAGGATAGGATAGGATAGAGGATAGGATACGATAGGATACAGGATAGGATAGGATAGAGGATAGGATAGGATAGAGGATAGTATAGGATAGAGGATAGGATAGGATAGAGGATAGGATAGGATAGAGGATAGGATAGGATAGAGGAAAGGGTAGGATTGAGGATAGGATAGGATAGAGGAAAGGATAGGATAGAGGATAGGATAGGTGATTGGATAGGATAGAGGATAGGATAGGATAGAGGATAGGATAGGATAACGGATCGGATAGGATATAGGATTGGATAGGATAGAGGATAGGATACGATAGAGGATAGGATAGGATAGAGGATAGGATAGGATAGAGGATAGGATAGGATAGAAGATAGGATAGGATATAGGATACGATAGGATAGATTATAGGATAGGATAGAGGATAGTATAGGATAGAGGATAGGATAGGATAGAGGATAGGATAGGATAGAGGATAGGATAGGATAGAGGATAGGATAGGATAGAGGATAGGATAGGATAGAGTATAGGATAGGATAGAGGATAGGATATTATAGAGGATAGGATAGGATAGAGGATAGGATAGGATAGAGGATAGGATAGGGTAGAGGATTGGATAGGATAGAGGATTGGATTGGATAGAGGATAGGATATAGGATTGGATAGGATACAGGATAGGGTACGATAGTGGATAGGATAGAGGATAGGATATGGTAGAGGATAGGATACGATAGATTATAGGATAGAGAATAGGATAGAGGATTGGATAGGATAGAGCATAGGATAGGATAGAGGATAGGATAGGATAGAGGATAGGATACGATAGAGGATAGGACATTGTAGGATAGAGAACAGGATAGGATGGATGATATTATAGGATAGAGGACAGGATAGGATAGAGGATACGATCTTATACAGGAGAGGATCGAATAGAGGAAAGGATAGGGGATTGGATAGGATAGAGGATAGGATAGGATAGAGGATAGGATAGGATAGAGGATAGGATAGAGGATAGGATAGAGGATTGGATAGGATAGAGGATAGGATAGGGGATTGGATAAGATAGAGGATAGGAGACGATAGAGGATATTATAGGGGATTGGATAGGATAGAGGATAGGAGACGATAGAGGATAGGATCGGGGATTGTATAGGATAGAGGACAGAAGACGATAGAGGATAGGATAGGATAGAGGATAGGATAGCATACAGTATAGGATAGGATACAGGATAGGATAGGATAGAGGATAGGATAGGATAGAGGATAGGATAGGATAGATTATAGAATAGGATAGAGGATAGGATAAGATAGAGGATAGGATAGGATTGAGGATAGGATAGGATAGAGGAAAGGATAGGATAGAGGATTGCATAGGTTATTGGATAGGATAGAGGATAGGATAGGATAGTGGATAGTATATGATAGAGGATAGGATAGGATAGAAGATAGTATAGGATAGAGGATAGGATAGGATCGAGGATAGGATAGGGGATTGGATAGGATAGAGTATAGGATACGATAGAGGATATGATCGGATAGAGGATAGGATAGGGGATTGGATAGGATAGACAATTGGAGACGATAGAGGATAGGATAGGGGATTGTATATGATAGAGAATAGGAGACGATAGAGGATAGGATAGGGGATTGTATAGGATAGAGGACAGGAGACGATAGAGGATAGGATAGGATAGAGGATAGGATAGGATAGGATAGGATAGGATAGGATACAGGATAGGATAGGATAGAGGATAGGATAGGATAGAGGATAGGATAGGATAGAGGATAGGATAGGATAGAGGATAGGATAGGATAGAGTGTAGGATACGATAGTGGATAGGATAGAGGATAGGATAGGGGATTGTATAGGATAGAGGACAGGAGACGATAGAGGATAGGATAGGTTAGAGGATAGGATAGGATAGAGGATAGGATAGGATAGAGGATAGGATAGGATAGTGGATAGGATAGAGGATACTATAGGATAGAGGATAGGATTGGATAGAGGATAGGATAGGATAGAGGATAGGATAGGATAGAGTATATAATAGGATAGAGGACAGGATAGGATAGAGGATAGGATAGGATTGAGGATAGGATAGGATAGAGGAAAGGATAGGATAGAGGATCGGATAGGTGATTGGATAGGATAGAGGATAGGATAGAATAGAGGATAGTATAGGATAGAGGATAGGATAGGATAGAGGATAGGATAGGATAGAGGATAGGATAGGATAGAGGATAGGATAGGATAGAGTATAGGATAGGATAGAGGATAGGATATTATAGAGGATAGGATAGGATAGAGGATAGGATAGGATAGAGGATAGGATAGGGTAGAGGATTGGATAGGATAGAGGATTGGATTGGATAGAGGATAGGATATAGGATTGGATAGGATACAGGATAGGGTACGATAGTGGATAGGATAGAGGATAGGATATGGTAGAGGATAGGATACGATAGATTATAGGATAGAGGATAGGATAGAGGATTGGATAGGATAGAGCATATTATAGGATAGAGGATAGGATAGGATAGAGGATAGGATACGATAGAGGATAGGACATTGTAGGATAGAGAACAGGATAGGATGGATGATATTATAGGATAGAGGACAGGATAGGATAGAGGATACGATCTTATACAGGAGAGGATCGAATAGAGGAAAGGATAGGGGATTGGATAGGATAGAGGATAGGATAGGATAGAGGATAGGATAGAGGATAGGATAGAGGATTGGATAGGATAGAGGATAGGATAGGGGATTGGATAGGATAGAGGATAGGAGTCGATAGAGGATATAATAGGGGATTGGATAGGATAGAGGATAGGAGACGATAGAGGATAGGATCGGATAGAGGATAGGATAGGGGATTGGATAGGATAGACAATCGGAGACGATAGAGGATAGGATAGGGGATTGTATAGGATAGAGAATAGGAGACGATAGAGGATAGTATAGGATAGAGAATAGGATAGGATAGAGGATAGGATAGGATACAGTATAGGATAGGATAGAGGATAGGATAGGATAGAGGATAGGATAGGATAGAGGATAGGATAGGATAGAGGATAGGAAAGGATAGAGGATAGGATAGGATAGAGGATAGCATAGAGCATAGGATAGGATAGAGGATAGGATAGAGGATAGGATAGGATAGAGGATAGGATTGGATAGAGGATAGGATAGGATAGCTGATAGGATAGGATAGAGTATAGAATAGGATAGAGGACAGGATAGGATAGAGGATAGGATAGGATTGAGGATAGGATAGGATAGAGGAAAGGATAGGGTAGAGTATAGAATAGGATAGAGGATAGGATTGGATAGAGGATAGGATAGGATAGAGGATACGAAATTATAGAGGATAGGATAGGATAGAGGATAGCATCGGATAGCGGATATGATAGGGGATTGTATAGGATAGAGGACAGGGGACGATAGAGGATAGGATAGGATAGAGGATAGGATAGGATAGAGGAAAGGATTGGATAGAGGGTAGGATACGATAGTGGATAGGATAGAAGATAAGATAGGATAGAGGATAGGATAGGATAGAGGATAGCATCGGATAGAGGATAGGATAGGATAGTGGATAGGATAGAGGATACTATAGGATAGAGGATAGGATTGGATAGAGGATAGGATAGGATAGAGGATAGGATAGGATAGAGTATATAATAGGATAGAGGACAGGATAGGATAGAGGATAGGATAGGATTGAGGATAGGATAGGATAGAGGAAAGGATAGGATAGAGGATCGGATAGGTGATTGGATAGGATAGAGGATAGGATAGGATAGAGGATAGTATAGGATAGAGGATAGGATAGGATAGAGGATAGGATAGGATAGAGGATAGGATAGGATAGAGGATAGGATAGGATAGAGGATAGGATAGGATAGAGTATAGGATAGGATAGAGGATAGGATATTATAGAGGATAGGATAGGATAGAGGATAGGATAGGATAGAGGATAGGATAGGGTAGAGGATTGGATAGGATAGAGGATTGGATTGGATAGAGGATAGGATATAGGATTGGATAGGATACAGGATAGGGTACGATAGTGGATAGCATAGAGGATAGGATATGGTAGAGGATAGGATACGATAGATTATAGGATAGAGGATAGGATAGAGGATTGGATAGGATAGAGCATAGGATAGGATAGAGGATAGGATAGGATAGAGGATAGGATACGATAGAGGATAGGACATTGTAGGATAGAGAACAGGATAGGATGGATGATATTATAGGATAGAGGACAGGATAGGATAGAGGATACGATCTTATACAGGAGAGGATAGAATAGAGGAAAGGATAGGGGATTGGATAGGATAGAGGATAGGATAGGATAGAGGATAGGATAGAGGATAGGATAGAGGATTGGATAGGATAGAGGATAGGATAGGGGATTGGATAGGATAGAGGATAGGAGTCGATAGAGGATATTATAGGGGATTGGATAGGATAGAGGATAGGAGACGATAGAGGATAGGATCGGGGATTGTATAGGATAGAGGACAGAAGACGATAGAGGATAGGATAGGATAGAGGATAGGATAGCATACAGTATAGGATAGGATACAGGATAGGATAGGATAGAGGATAGGATAGGATAGAGGATAGGATAGGATAGATTATAGAATAGGATAGAGGATAGGATAAGATAGAGGATAGGATAGGATTGAGGATAGGATAGGATAGAGGAAAGGATAGGATAGAGGATTGGATAGGTTATTGGATAGGATAGAGGATAGGATAGGATAGAGGATAGTATAGGATAGAGGATAGGATAGGATCGATAATAGGATAGGGGATTGGATAGGATAGAGTATAGGATACGATAGAGGATAGGATCGGATAGAGGATAGGATAGGGGATTGGATAGGATAGACAATTGGAGACGATAGAGGATAGGATAGGGGATTGTATAGGATAGAGAATAGGAGACGATAGAGGATAGGATAGGGGATTGTATAGGATAGAGGACAGGAGACGGTAGAGGATAGGATAGGATAGAGGATAGGATACGATAGGATACAGGATAGGATAGGATAGAGGATAGGATAGGATAGAGGATAGTATAGGATAGAGGATAGGATAGGATAGAGGATAGGATAGGATAGAGGATAGGATAGGATAGAGGAAAGGGTAGGATTGAGGATAGGATAGGATAGAGGAAAGGATAGGATAGAGGATAGGATAGGTGATTGGATAGGATAGAGGATAGGATAGGATAGAGGATAGGATAGGATAACGGATCGGATAGGATATAGGATTGGATAGGATAGAGGATAGGATACGATAGAGGATAGGATAGGATAGAGGATAGGATAGGATAGAGGATAGGATAGGATAGAAGATAGGATAGGATATAGGATACGATAGGATAGATTATAGGATAGGATAGAGGATAGGATAGGGTAGAGGATAGGATAGGATAGAGGATAGGATAGGATAGCGGATAGGATAGGGTAGAGTATAGAATAGGATAGAGGATAGGATTGGATAGAGGATAGGATAGGATAGAGGATAGGGTAGAGGATAGGATAGAGGATTGTATAGGATAGAACATCGGATAGGTGATTGGATAGGATAGAGGATAGGATAGGATAGAGGATAGTATAGGATAGAGGATAGGATAGGATAGAGGATAGGATAGGATAGAGGATAGGATAGGATAGAGGATAGGATACGATAGAGGATAGGATAGGATAGCGGATAGGATAGGGTAGAGTATAGAATAGGATAGAGGATAGGATTGGATAGAGGATAGGATAGGATAGAGGATAGGGTAGAGGATAGGATAGAGGATTGGATAGGATAGGGGATATTATAGGATAGAGGATAGGACAGGATAGCGGATAGGATAGGATATAGGATTGGATAGGATAGAGGATAGGATAGGATAGAGGATACGAAATTATAGAGGATAGGATAGGATAGAGGATAGCATCGGATAGCGGATAGGATAGGGGATTGTATAGGATAGAGGACAGGGGACGATAGAGGATAGGATAGGATAGAGGATAGGATAGGATAGAGGAAAGGATTGGATAGAGGGTAGGATACGATAGTGGATAGGATAGAAGATAAGATAGGATAGAGGATAGGATAGGATAGAGGATAGGATAGGGGATTGTATAGGATAGAGGACAGGGGACGATAGAGGATAGGATAGGATAGAGGAGAGGATAGGATAGAGGATAGGATAGGATAGGATAGCTGATAGGATAGTGGATAGGATAGAGGATACTATAGGATAGAGGATAGGATTGGATAGAGGATAGGATAGGATAGAGGATAGGATAGGATAGAGTATATAATAGGATAGAGGACAGGATAGGATAGAGGATAGGATAGGATTGAGGATAGGATAGGATAGAGGAAAGGATAGGATAGAGGATCGGATAGGTGATTGGATAGGATAGAGGATAGGATAGGATAGAGGATAGTATAGGATAGAGGATAGGATAGGATAGAGGATAGGATAGGATAGAGGATAGGATAGGATAGAGGATAGGATAGGATAGAGGATAGGATAGGATAGAGTATAGGATAGGATAGAGGATAGGATATTATAGAGGATAGGATAGGATAGAGGATAGGATAGGATAGAGGATAGGATAGGGTAGAGGATTGGATAGGATAGAGGATTGGATTGGATAGAGGATAGGATATAGGATTGGATAGGATACAGGATAGGGTACGATAGTGGATAGGATAGAGGATAGGATATGGTAGAGGATAGGATACGATAGATTATAGGATAGAGGATAGGATAGAGGATTGGATAGGATAGAGCATAGGATAGGATAGAGGATAGGATAGGATAGAGGATAGGATACGATAGAGGATAGGACATTGTAGGATAGAGAACAGGATAGGATGGATGATATTATAGGATAGAGGACAGGATAGGATAGAGGATACGATCTTATACAGGAGAGGATCGAATAGAGGAAAGGATAGGGGATTGGATAGGATAGAGGATAGGATAGGATAGAGGATAGGATACAGGATAGGATAGAGGATTGGATAGGATAGAGGATAGGATAGGGGATTGGATAGGATGGAGGATAGGAGTCGATGGAGGATATTATAGGGATTGGATAGGATAGAGGATAGGAGACGTAGGAGGATAGGATCGGGGATTGTATAGGATAGAGGACAGAAGACGATAGAGGATAGGATAGGATAGAGGATAGGATAGCATACAGTATAGGATAGGATACAGGATAGGATAGGATAGAGGATAGGATAGGATAGAGGATAGGATAGGATAGATTATAGAATAGGATAGAGGATAGGATAAGATAGAGGATAGGATAGGATTGAGGATAGGATAGGATAGAGGAAAGGATAGGATAGAGGATTGGATAGGTTATTGGATAGGATAGAGGATAGGATAGGATAGAGGATAGTATAGGATAGAGGATAGGATAGGATAGAAGATAGTATAGGATAGAGGATAGGATAGGATCGATAATAGGATAGGGGATTGGATAGGATAGAGTATAGGATACGATAGAGGATAGGATCGGATAGAGGATAGGATAGGGGATTGGATAGGATAGACAATTGGAGACGATAGAGGATAGGATAGGGGATTGTATAGGATAGAGAATAGGAGACGATAGAGGATAGGATAGGGGATTGTATAGGATAGAGGACAGGAGACGGTAGAGGATAGGATAGGATAGAGGGTAGGATACGATAGGATACAGGATAGGATAGGATAGAGGATAGGATAGGATAGAGGATAGTATAGGATAGAGGATAGGATAGGATAGAGGATAGGATAGGATAGAGGATAGGATAGGATAGAGGAAAGGGTAGGATTGAGGATAGGATAGGATAGAGGAAAGGATAGGATAGAGGATTGGATAGGTGATTGGATAGGATAGAGGATAGGATAAGATAGAGGATAGTATAGGATAGAGGATAGATAGGATAGAGGTTAGTATAGGATAGAGGATAGGATAGGATAGAGTATAGAATAGGATAGAGGATAGGATAGGTGATTGCATAGGATAGATGTTAGGATAGGATAGAGGATAGGATAGGATAACGGATCGGATAGGATATAGGATTGGATAGGATAGAGGATAGGATACGATAGAGGATAGGATAGGATAGAGGATAGGATAGGATAGAGGATAGGATAGGATAGAGGATAGGATAGGATATAGGATACGATAGGATAGATTATAGGATAGGATAGAGGATAGGATAGGGTAGAGGATAGGATAGGATAGAGGATAGGATAGGATAGCGGATAGGATAGGGTAGAGTATAGAATAGGATAGAGGATAGGATTGGATAGAGGATAGGATAGGATAGAGGATAGGGTAGAGGATAGGATAGAGGATTGTATAGGATAGAACATCGGATAGGTGATTGGATAGGATAGAGGATAGGATAGGATAGAGGATAGTATAGGATAGAGGATAGGATAGGATAGAGGATAGGATAGGATAGAGGATAGGATAGGATAGAGGATAGGATAGGATAGCGGATAGGATAGGATAGAGTATAGAATAGGATAGAGGATAGGATTGGATAGAGGATAGGATAGGATAGAGGACAGGGGAGAGGATAGGATAGAGGATTGGATAGGATAGGGGATATTATAGGATAGAGGATAGGACAGGATAGCGGATAGGATAGGATATAGGATTGGATAGGATAGAGGATAGGATAGGATAGAGGATACGAAATAATAGAGGATAGGATAGGATAGAGGATAGCATCGGATAGCGGATAGGATAGGGGATTGTATAGGATAGAGGACAGGGGACGATAGAGGATAGGATAGGATAGAGGATAGGATAGGATAGAGGAAAGGATTGGATAGAGGGTAGGATACGATAGTGTATAGGATAGAAGATAAGATAGGATAGAGGATAGGATAGGATAGAGGATAGGATAGGATAGAGGATAGGATAGGGGATTGTATAGGATAGAGGACAGGGGACGATAGAGGATAGGATAGGATAGAGGATAGGATAGGATAGGATAGCTGATAGGATAGGGTAGAGTATAGAATAGGATAGAGGATAGGATTGGATAGAGGATAGGGTAGAGGATAGGATAGAGGATTGGATAGGATAGGGGATATTATAGGATAGAGGATTGGACAGGATAGCGGATAGGATAGGATATAGGATTGGATAGGATAGAGGATAGGATAGGATAGAGGATACGAAATTATAGAGGATAGGATAGGATAGAGGATAGCATCGGATAGCGGATAGGATAGGGGATTGGATAGGATAGAGTATAGGATACGATAGAGGATAGGATCGGATAGAAGATAGGATAGGGGATTGGATAGGATAGACAATTGGAGACGATAGAGGATAGGATAGGGGATTGTATAGGATAGAGAATAGGAGACGATAGAGGATAGAATAGGGGATTGTATAGGATAGAGGACAGGAGACGGTAGAGGATAGGATAGGATAGAGGATAGGATACGATAGGATACAGGATAGGATAGGATAGAGGATAGGATAGGATAGAGGATAGTATAGGATAGAGGATAGGATAGGATAGAGGATAGGATAGGATAGAGGATAGGATAGGATAGAGGAAAGGGTAGGATTGAGGATAGGATAGGATAGAGGAAAGGATAGGATAGAGGATTGGATAGGTGATTGGATAGGATAGAGGATAGGATAAGATAGAGGATAGTATAGGATAGAGGATAGATAGGATAGAGGTTAGTATAGGATAGAGGATAGGATAGGATAGAGTATAGAATAGGATAGAGGATAGGATAGGATAGAGGATAGGATGGGATTGAGGATAGGATAGGATAGAGGAAAGGATGGGATGGAGGATCGGATAGGTGATTGGTTAGGATAGAGGATAAGATAGGATAGGGAATTGTATAGGATAGAGGATAGGATAGAGGATAGGATAGGGGATTGGATAGGATAAGGTATAGGATACGATAGAGGATAGGATCGGATAGAGGATAGGATAGGATAGAGGATAGGATAGGATAGAGGATAGGATAGGTGATTGGATAGGATAGAGGATAGGATAGGATAGAGGATAGGATAGGATAACGGATCGGATAGGATATAGTATTGGATAGGATAGAGGATAGGATACGATAGAGGATAGGATAGGATAGAGGATAGGATAGGATAGAGGATAGGATAGGATAGAGGATAGGATAGGATAGAGGATAGGATAGGATATAGGATACGATAGGATAGATTATAGGATAGGATAGAGGATAGGATAGGGTAGAGGATAGGATAGGATAGAGGATAGGATAGGATAGCGGATAGGATAGGGTAGAGTATAGAATAGGATAGAGGATAGGATTGGATAGAGGATAGGATAGGATAGAGGATAGGGTAGAGGATAGGATAGAGGATTGGATAGGATAGGGGATATTATAGGATAGAGGATAGGACAGGATAGCGGATAGGATAGGATATAGGATTGGATAGGATAGAGGATAGGATAGGATAGAGGATACGAAATTATAGAGGATAGGATAGGATAGAGGATAGCATCGGATAGCGGATAGGATAGGGGATTGGATAGGATAGAGGATAGGATACGATAAAGGATAGGATAGGATAGAGGATAGGATAGGGGATTGGATAGGATAGAGGATAGGATAGGATATAGGATAGGATAGGATAGATTATAGGATAGGATAGAGGATAGGATAGGATAGAGGATAGGATAGGATAGAGGATAGGATAGGATAGAGGATAGGATAGGATAGAGGATAGGATAGGATAGAGGATAGGATAGGATAGATAATAGGATAGGATCGAGTATAGAATAGGATAGAGGATAGGATAGGATAGAGGATAGGATAGGATTGAGGATAGGATAGGATAGAGTAAAGGATAGGATAGAGGATCGGATAGGTGATTGGATAGGATAGATAATAGGATAGGATAGAGGATAGGATAGGATAGAGGATAGGATAGGATAGAGGATAGGATACGATAGATGATAGGATAGGATAGAGGATAGGATAGGGGATTGGATAGGATAGAGGATAGGATAGGGGATTGGATAGGATAGAGTATAGGATACGATAGAGGATAGGATCGGATAGGGGAAAGGATAGGGGATTGGATAGGATAGAGGATAGGAGACGATAGAGGATATTATAGGGGATTGGATAGGATAGAGGATAGGAGACGATAGAGGATAGGATAGGGGATTGTATAGGATAGAGGACAGGAGACGATAGAGGATAGGATAGGATAGAGGATAGGATAGGATACAGTATAGGATAGGATAGAGGATAGGATAGGATAGAGGATAGGATAGGGTAGATTATAGAATAGGATAGAGGATAGGATAAGATAGAGGATAGGATAGGATAGAGGATAGGATAGGATAGAGGATAGGATAGGATATAGGATACGATAGGATAGATTATAGGATAGGATAGAGGATAGGATAGGGTAGAGGATAGGATCGGATAGAGGATAGGATAGGGGATTGGATAGGATAGAGTATAGGATACGATAGAGGATAGGATCGGATAGGGGAAAGGATAGGGGATTGGATAGGATAGAGGATAGGAGACGATAGAGGATATTATAGGGGATTGGATAGGATAGAGGATAGGATAGGATATAGGATAGGATAGGATAGATTATAGGATAGGATAGAGGATATGATAGGATAGAGGATAGGATAGGATAGAGGATAGGATAGGATAGATAATAGGATAGGATCGAGTATAGAATAGGATAGAGGATAGGATAGGATAGAGGATAGGATAGGATTGAGGATAGGATAGGATAGAGTAAAGGATAGGATAGAGGATCGGATAGGTGATTGGATAGGATAGAGGATAGGATAGGATAGAGGATAGGATAGGATAGAGGATAGGATAGGATAGAGGATAGGATACGATAGATGATAGGATAGGATAGAGGATAGGATAGGGGATTGGATAGGATAGAGGATAGGATAGGGTAGAGGATAGGATCGGATAGAGGATAGGATGGGGGATTGGATAGGATAGAGTATAGGAGACGATAGAGGATATTATAGGGGATTGGATAGGATAGAGGATAGGAGACGATAGAGGATAGGATAGGGGATTGTATAGGATAGAGGACAGGAGACGATAGAGGATAGGATAGGATAGAGGATAGGATAGGATACAGTATAGGATAGGATAGAGGATAGGATAGGATAGAGGATAGGATAGGATAGATTATAGAATAGGATAGAGGATAGGATAAGATAGCGGATAGGATAGGATTGAGGATAGGATAGGATAGAGGAAAGGATAGGATAGAGGATTGGATAAGTTATTGGATAGGATAGAGGATAGGATAGGATAGAAGATAGTATAGGATAGAGGATAGGATAGGATAGAGGATAGTATGGGATAGAGGATAGGATAGGATAGAGGATAGGATAGGGGATTGGATAGGATAGAGTATAGGATACGATAGAGGATAGGATCGGATAGAGGATAGGATAGGGGATTGGATAGGATAGACAATTGGAGACGATAGAGGATAGGATAGGGGATTGTATAGGATAGAGAATAGGAGACGATAGAGGATAGGATAGGGGATTGTATAGGATAGAGGACAGGAGACGATAGAGGATAGGATAGGATAGAGGATAGGATAGGATAGGATACAGGATAGGATAGGATAGAGGAAAGGATAGGATAGAGGATAGTATAGGATAGAGGATAGGATAGGATAGAGGATAGGATAGGATAGAGGAAAGGGTAGGATTGAGGATAGGATAGGATAGAGGAAAGGATAGGATAGAGGATTGGATAGGTGATTGGATAGGATAGAGGATAGGATAAGATAGAGGATAGTATAGGATAGAGGATAGATAGGATAGAGTTTAGTATAGGATAGAGGATAGGATAGGATAGAGGATAGGATAGGGGATTGTATAGGATAGAGGACAGGAGACGATAGAGGATAGGATAGGATAGAGTATAGGATAAGATAGAGGATAGGATAGGATAGAGGATATAATAGGATAGAGGATAGGATAGGATAGAGGATAGGATAGGATATAGGATACGATAGGATAGATTATAGGATAGGATAGAGGATAGGATAGGGTAGAGGATAGGATCGGATAGAGGATAGGATAGGGGATTGGATAGGATAGAGTATAGGATACGATAGAGGATAGGATCGGATAGGGGAAAGGATAGGGGATTGGATAGGATAGAGGATAGGAGACGATAGAGGATATTATAGGGGATTGGATAGGATAGAGGATAGGAGACGATAGAGGATAGTATAGGGGATTGTATAGGATAGAGGACAGGAGACGATAGAGGATAGGATAGGATAGAGGATAGGATAGGATAGAGGATAGTATAGGATAGAGGATAGGATAGGATAGAGGATAGTATGGGATAGAGGATAGGATAGGATAGAGGATAGGATAGGGGATTGGATAGGATAGAGTATAGGATACGATAGAGGATAGGATCGGATAGAGGATAGGATAGGGGATTGGATAGGATATACAATTGGAGACGATAGAGGATAGGATAGGGGATTGTATAGGATAGAGAATAGGAGACGATAGAGGATAGGATAGGGGATTGTATAGGATAGAGGACAGGAGACGATAGAGGATAGGATAGGATAGAGGATAGGATAGGATAGGATACAGGATAGGATAGGATAGAGGATACGATAGGATAGAGGATAGTATAGGATAGAGGATAGGATAGGATAGAGGATAGTATAGGATAGAGGATAGGATAGGATAGAGGATAGGATAGGATAGAGGAATGGGTAGGATTGAGGATAGGATAGGATAGAGGAAAGGATAGGATAGAGGATTGGATAGGTGATTGGATAGGATAGAGAATAGGATAAGATAGAGGATAGTATAGGATAGAGGATAGATAGGATAGAGTTTAGTATAGGATAGAGGATAGGATAGGATAGAGGATAGGATAGGGGATTGTATAGGATAGAGGACAGGAGACGATAGAGGATAGGATAGGATAGAGGATAGGATAAGATAGAGCATAGGATATGATAGAGGATAGGATAGGATAGAGGATAGCATAGGATAGAGGATAGGATAAGATAGAGGATAGGATAGGATAGAGGATAGGATAGGATAGAGGATAGGATAGGATAGAGGATAGGATAGCATACAGTATAGAATAGGATAGAGGATAGGATAGGATAGAGGATAGGATAGGACAGAGGATAGGATAGGATAGATTATAGAATAGGATAGAGGATAGGATAAGATAGAGGATAGGATAGGATTGAGGATAGGATAGGATAGAGGAAAGGATAGGATAGAGGATTGGATAGGTTATTGGATAGGATAGAGGATAGGATAGGATAGAGGATAGTATAGGATAGAGGATAGGATAGGGGATTGGATAGGATAGAGGATAGGATAGGGGATTGTATAGGAAAGATGATAGGATAGGATAGAGGATAGGATAGGATAGAGGATAGGATAGGATAGAGGATAGGATAGGATAGATAATAGAATAGGATAGAGGATAGGATAAGATAGAGGATAGGATAGGATTGAGGATAGGATAGGATAGAGGAAAGGATAGGATAGAGGATAGGATAGGGGATTGGATAGGATAGAGGATAGGATAGGGGATTGTATAGGAAAGAGGATAGGATAGGATAGAGGATAGGATAGGATAGAGGATAGGATATTATAGAGGATAGGATAGGATAGAGGATAGAATAGGATAGAGGATAGGATAGGATTGAGGCTAGGATAGGATAGAGGATAGGATAGGATAGAGGTTAGGATAGGATAGAGGATAGGATAGGATAGAGGATAAGATAGGGGATTGGATAGGATAGAGTATAGGATACGATAGAGGATCGGATAGGATAGAGGATAGGATAGGGGATTGGTTAGGATAGAGGATAGGAGACGATAGAGGATAGGATAGGGGATTGGATAGGATAGAGGATAGGATAGGGTAGATTATAGAATAGGATAGAGGATAGGATAAGATAGAGGATAGGATAGGATAGAGGATAGGATAGGATAGAGGATAGGATAGGATATAGGATACGATAGGATAGATTATAGGATAGGATAGAGGATAGGATAGGGTAGAGGATAGGATCGGATAGAGGATAGGATAGGGGATTGGATAGGATAGAGTATAGGATACGATAGAGGATAGGATCGGATAGGGGAAAGGATAGGGGATTGGATAGGATAGAGGATAGGAGACGATAGAGGATACTATAGGGGATTGGATAGGATAGAGGATAGGATAGGATATAGGATAGGATAGGATAGATTATAGGATAGGATAGAGGATAGGATAGGATAGAGGATAGGATAGGATAGAGGATAGGATAGGATAGATAATAGGATAGGATCGAGTATAGAATAGGATAGAGGATAGGATAGGATAGAGGATAGGATAGGATAGAGGATAGGATAGGATAGAGGATAGGATACGATAGATGATAGGATAGGATAGAGGATAGGATAGGGGATTGGATAGGATAGAGGATAGGATAGGGTAGAGGATAGGATCGGATAGAGGATAGGATAGGGGATTGGATAGGATAGAGTATAGGATACGATAGAGGATAGGATCGGATAGGGGAAAGGATAGGGGATTGGATAGGATAGAGGATAGGAGACGATAGAGGATATTATAGGGGATTGGATAGGATAGAGGATAGGAGACGATAGAGGATAGGATAGGGGATTGTATAGGATAGAGGACAGGAGACGATAGAGGATAGGATAGGATAGAGGATAGGATAGGATACAGTATAGGATAGGATAGAGGATATGATAGGATAGAGGATAGGATAGGATAGATTATAGAATAGGATAGAGGATAGGATAAGATAGCGGATAGGATAGGATTGAGGATAGGATAGGATACAGGAAAGGATAGGATAGAGGATTGGATAAGTTATTGGATAGGATAGAGGATAGGATAGGATAGATTATAGGATAGGATAGAGGATAGGATAGGGTAGAGGATAGGATCGGATAGAGGATAGGATAGGGGATTGGATAGGATAGAGTATAGGATACGATAGAGGATAGGATCGGATAGGGGAAAGGATAGGGGATTGGATAGGATAGAGGATAGGAGACGATAGAGGATATTATAGGGGATTGGATAGGATAGAGGATAGGAGACGATAGAGGATAGTATAGGGGATTGTATAGGATAGAGGACAGGAGACGATAGAGGATAGGATAGGATAGAGGATAGGATAGGATACAGTATAGGATAGGATAGAGGATAGGATAGGATAGAGGATAGGATAGGGTAGATTATAGAATAGGATAGAGGATAGGATAAGATAGCGGATAGGATAGGATTGAGGATAGGATAGGATAGAAGAAAGGATAGGATAGAGGATTGGATAGGTTATTGGATAGGATAGAGGATAGGATAGGATAGAGGATAGTATAGGATAGAGGATAGGATAGGATAGAGGATAGTATGGGATAGAGGATAGGATAGGATAGAGGATAGGATAGGGGATTGGATAGGATAGAGTATAGGATACGATAGAGGATAGGATCGGATAGAGGATAGGATAGGGGATTGGATAGGATATACAATTGGAGACGATAGAGGATAGGATAGGGGATTGTATAGGATAGAGAATAGGAGACGATAGAGGATAGGATAGGGGATTGTATAGGATAGAGGACAGGAGACGATAGAGGATAGGATAGGATAGAGGATAGGATAGGATAGGATACAGGATAGGATAGGATAGAGGATAGGATAGGATAGAGGATAGTATAGGATAGAGGATAGGATAGGATAGAGGATAGGATAGGATAGAGGAAAGGGTAGGATTGAGGATAGGATAGGATAGAGGAAAGGATAGGATAGAGGATTGGATAGGTGATTGGATAGGATAGAGAATAGGATAAGATAGAGGATAGTATAGGATAGAGGATAGATAGGATAGAGTTTAGTATAGGATAGAGGATAGGATAGGATAGAGGATAGGATAGGGGATTGTATAGGATAGAGGACAGGAGACGATAGATGATAGGATAGGATAGAGGATAGGATAAGATAGAGCATAGGATATGATAGAGGATAGGATAGGATAGAGGATAGCATAGGATAGAGGATAGGATAAGATAGAGGATAGGATAGGATAGAGGATAGGATAGGATAGAGGATAGGATAGGATAGAGGATAGGATAGGATATAGGATACGATAGGATAGATTATAGGATAGGATAGAGGATAGGATAGGGTAGAGGATAGGATCGGATAGAGGACAGGATAGGGGATTGGATAGGATAGAGTATAGGATACGATAGAGGATAGGATCGGATAGGGGAAAGGATAGGGGATTGGATAGGATAGAGGATAGGAGACGATAGAGGATATTATAGGGGATTGGATAGGATAGAGGATAGGAGACGATAGAGGATAGGATAGGGGATTGTATAGGATAGAGGACAGGAGACGATAGAGGATAGGATAGGATAGAGGATAGGATAGGATAGAGGATAGGATAGGATAGAGGATAGGATAGGATAGAGGATAGGATTGGATAGAGGATAGGATAGGATAGAGGATAGGGTAGAGGATAGGATAGAGGATTGGATAGGATAGGGGATATTATAGGATAGAGGATAGGACAGGATAGCGGATAGGATAGGATATAGGATTGGATAGGATAGAGGATAGGATAGGATAGAGGATAGGATAGGATTGAGGCTAGGATAGGATAGAGGATAGGATAGGATAGAGGTTAGGATAGGATAGAGGATAGGATAGGATAGAGGATAAGATAGGGGATTGGATAGGATAGAGTATAGGATACGATAGAGGATAGGATCGGATAGGGGAAAGGATAGGGGATTGGATAGGATAGAGGATAGGAGACGATAGAGGATATTATAGGGGATTGGATAGGATAGAGGATAGGATAGGATATAGGATAGGATAGGATAGATTATAGGATAGGATAGAGGATAGGATAGGATAGAGGATAGGATAGGATAGAGGATAGGATAGGATAGATAATAGGATAGGATCGAGTATAGAATAGGATAGAGGATAGGATAGGATAGAGGATAGGATAGGATTGAGGATAGGATAGGATAGAGTAAAGGATAGGATAGAGGATCGGATAGGTGATTGGATAGGATAGAGGATAGGATAGGATAGAGGATAGGATAGGATAGAGGATAGGATAGGATAGAGGATAGGATAGGATAGAGGATAGGATACGATAGATGATAGGATAGGATAGAGGATAGGATAGGGGATTGGATAGGATAGAGGATAGGATAGGGTAGAGGATAGGATCGGATAGAGGATAGGATAGGGGATTGGATAGGATAGAGTATAGGATACGATAGAGGATAGAATCGGATAGGGGAAAGGATAGGGGATTGGATAGGATAGAGGATAGGAGACGATAGAGGATATTATAGGGGATTGGATAGGATAGAGGATAGGAGACGATAGAGGATAGGATAGGGGATTGTATAGGATAGAGGACAGGAGACGATAGAGGATAGGATAGGATAGAGGATAGGATAGGATACAGTATAGGATAGGATAGAGGATAGGATAGGATAGAGGATAGGATAGGATAGATTATAGAATAGGATAGAGGATAGGATAAGATAGCGGATAGGATAGGATTGAGGATAGGATAGGATAGAGGAAAGGATAGGATAGAGGATTGGATAAGTTATTGGATAGGATAGAGGATAGGATAGGATAGATTATAGGATAGGATAGAGGATAGGATAGGGTAGAGGATAGGATCGGATAGAGGATAGGATAGGGGATTGGATAGGATAGAGTATAGGATACGATAGAGGATAGGATCAGATAGGGGAAAGGATAGGGGATTGGATAGGATAGAGGATAGGAGACGATAGAGGATATTATAGGGGATTGGATAGGATAGAGGATAGGAGACGATAGAGGATAGTATAGGGGATTGTATAGGATAGAGGACAGGAGACGATAGAGGATAGGATAGGATAGAGGATAGGATAGGATACAGTATAGGATAGGATAGAGGATAGGATAGGATAGAGGATAGGATAGGGTAGATTATAGAATAGGATAGAGGATAGGATAAGATAGCGGATAGGATAGGATTGAGGATAGGATAGGATAGAAGAAAGGATAGGATAGAGGATTGGATAGGTTATTGGATAGGATAGAGGATAGGATAGGATAGAGGATAGTATAGGATAGAGGATAGGATAGGATAGAGGATAGTATGGGATAGAGGATAGGATAGGATAGAGGATAGGATAGGGGATTGTATAGGATAGAGAATAGGAGACGATAGAGGATAGGATAGGGGATTGTATAGGATAGAGGACAGGAGACGATAGAGGATAGGATAGGATAGAGGATAGGATAGGATAGGATACAGGATAGGATAGGATAGAGGATAGTATAGGATAGAGGATAGGATAGGATAGAGGATAGTATAGGATAGAGGATAGGATAGGATAGAGGATAGGATAGGATAGAGGAAAGGGTAGGATTGAGGATAGGATAGGATAGAGGAAAGGATAGGATAGAGGATTGGATAGGTGATTGGATAGGATAGAGAATAGGATAAGATAGAGGATAGTATAGGATAGAGGATAGATAGGATAGAGTTTAGTATAGGATAGAGGATAGGATAGGATAGAGGATAGGATAGGGGATTGTATAGGATAGAGGACAGGAGACGATAGATGATAGGATAGGATAGAGGATAGGATAAGATAGAGCATAGGATATGATAGAGGATAGGATAGGATAGAGGATAGCATAGGATAGAGGATAGGATACGATAGAGGATAGGATAGGATAGAGGATAGGATAGGATAGAGGATAGGATAGGATAGAGGATAGGATAGGATATAGGATACGATAGGATAGATTATAGGATAGGATAGAGGATAGGATAGGGTAGAGGATAGGATCGGATAGAGGATAGGATAGGGGATTGGATAGGATAGAGTATAGTATACGATAGAGGATAGGATCGGATAGGGGAAAGGATAGGGGATTGGATAGGATAGAGGATAGGAGACGATAGAGGATATTATAGGGGATTGGATAGGATAGAGGATAGGAGACGATAGAGGATAGGATAGGGGATTGTATAGGATAGAGGACAGGAGACGATAGAGGATAGGATAGGATAGAGGATAGGATAGGATAGAGGATAGGATAGGATAGAGGATAGGATAGGATAGAGGATAGGATAGGATAGAGGATAGGATTGGATAGAGGATAGGATAAGATAGAGGATAGGGTAGAGGATAGGATAGAGGATTGGATAGGATAGGGGATATTATAGGATAGAGGATAGGACAGGATAGCGGATAGGATAGGATATAGGATTGGATAGGATAGAGGATAGGATAGGATAGAGGATAGGATAGGATTGAGGCTAGGATAGGATAGAGGATAGGATAGGATAGAGGTTAGGATAGGATAGAGGATAGGATAGGATAGAGGATAAGATAGGGGATTGGATAGGATAGAGTATAGGATACGATAGAGGATCGGATAGGATAGAGGATAGGATAGGGGATTGGTTAGGATAGAGGATAGGAGACGATAGAGGATAGGATAGGGGATTGGATATTATAGAGGATAGGATAGGATTGAGGATAGGATAGGTTAGAGGCTCGGATATTATAGAGGATTGGATATAATACAGGATATGATAGGATAGATGATATTATAGGATAGAGGACGGGATAGGATAGAGGATACGATCTTATGGAGGATAGGATAGGATGGAGGAAAGTGTAGGGTAGTGGAAAGGATAGGATAGAGGATAGGATAGGGGATTGGATAGGAGAGAGGATAGGAGGCGAAAGAGGATAGGATTGGATAGAGAATAGGATAGAGGATAGGATAGCGGATTGGATAGGATAGAGGATATTATAGGATAGAGGATGGGATAGGATAGTGGATAGGATAGGATGAAGTATAGGATAGAATTGAGGATAGGATAGGATAGAGGATAGGATAGGATAGAGGATAGGATAAGATAGAGGATAGGATAGAGGATTGGATAGGATAGGATAAGATAGAGGATAAGATAGGGGATTGGATAGGATAAGGGATAGGATCGGATAGAGGATAAGATAGGGGATTGGATAGGATAGAGTATAGGATACGATAGAGGATCGGATAGGATACAGGATAGGATAGGGGATTGGATAGGATAGAGGATAGGAGACGATAGAGGATAGGATAGGGGATTGGATAGGATAGAGAATAGGATTGGATAGAGAATAGGATAGAGGATAGGATAGGATAGAGGAAAGGATAGGATAGGATAGAGGATAGGATAGAGGATAGGATAGGATAGAGGATAGGATAGGATAGAGGATAGGATAGGATAGAGGATAGGATAGGATAGAGGATAGGATAGGATAGAGCATAGGATAGGATAGAGGATACGATAGGATAGAGGATAGGATAGAGGATAGGATATAGGATTGGATAGGATACGATAGGATAGATTATAGGATAGGATAGAGGATAGGATAGTGTAGAGGATAGGATCGGATAGAGGATAGGATAGGGGATTGGATAGGATAGAGTATAGGATACGATAGAGGATAGGATCGGATAGGGGAAAGGATAGGGGATTGGATAGGATAGAGGATAGGAGACGATAGAGGATATTATAGGGGATTGGATAGGATAGAGGATAGGAGACGATAGAGGATAGGACAGGGGATTGTATAGGATAGAGGACAGGAGACGATAGAGGATAGGATAGGATAGAGGATAGGATAGGATACAGTATAGGATAGGATAGAGGATAGGATAGGATAGAGGATAGGATAGGATAGAGTATAGGATAGGATAGAGGATAGGATAGGATAGAGGATAGGATAGAGGATAGGATAGGGGATTGTATAGGATAGAGGACAGGAGACGATAGAGGATAGGATAGGATAGAGGATAGGATAGCATACAGTATAGGATAGGATAGAGGATAGGATAGGATAGAGGATAGGATAGGATAGAGGATAGGATAGGATAGATTATAGAATAGGATAGAGGATAGGATAGGATAGATTATAGAATAGGATAGAGGATAGGATAAGATAGTGGATAGGATAGGATTGAGGATAGGATAGGATAGAGGAAAGGATAGGATAGAGGATAGGATAGGGGATTGGATAGGATAGAGGATAGGATAGGGGATTGTATAGGAAAGAGGATAGGATAGGATAGAGGATAGGATAGGATAGAGGATAGGATATTATAGAGGATAGGATAGGATAGAGGATAGAATAGGATAGAGGATAGGATAGGATTGAGGCTAGGATAGGATAGAGGATAGGATAGGATAGAGGTTAGGATAGGATAGAGGATAGGATAGGATAGAGGATAAGATAGGGGATTGGATAGGATAGAGTATAGGATACGATAGAGGATCGGATAGGATAGAGGATAGGATAGGGGATTGGTTAGGATAGAGGATAGGATAGGATAGAGGATAGAATAGGATAGAGGATAGGATAGAGGATTGGATAGGATAGAGGATATTATAGGATAGGAGTTAGGATAGGATAGCGGATAGGTTAGGATGGAGTATAGGATACGAATGAGGATAGGATAGGGTTGAGGATAGGATAGGATAGGATAGAGGATAGGATAGGATAGAGGATAGGATAGGATAGAGGATGGGATAGGATAGAGGATAGGATAGGATAGAGGATAGGATAGGATAGAGGATCGGATAGGATAGAGGATAGGATAGGATAGAGGATAGGATAGGATAGAGGATAGGATAGGATAGGATAGAGAATAGGATATAGGATTGGATATGATAGAGGATAGGATACTATAGACGATAGGATAGGGGATTGGATATTATAGAGGATAGGATAGGATTGAGGATAGGATAGGTTAGAGGCTCGGATATTATAGAGGATAGGATATAATACAGGATATGATAGGATAGATGATATTATAGGATAGAGGACGGGATAGGATAGAGGATACGATCTTATGGAGGATAGGATAGGATGGAGGAAAGTATAGGGTAGTGGAAAGGATAGGATAGAGGATAGGATAGGGGATTGGATAGGAGAGAGGATAGGAGGCGAAAGAGGATGGGATTGGATAGAGAATAGGATAGAGGATAGGATAGAGGATTGGATAGGATAGAGGATATTATAGGATAGAGGATGGGATAGGATAGTGGATAGGATAGGATGAAGTATAGGATAGAATTGAGGATAGGATAGGATAGAGGATAGGATAGGATAGAGGATAGGACAGGATAGAGGATAGGATATGATAGGGAATAGGATAGGATAGAGGACAGGATAGGATAGAGGATAGTATTGGATAGAGGATAGGACAGGGTAGAGGATAGGATAGGATAAAGGATAGGATAGGATAGAGGATAGGATAGGGGATTGGATAGGATAGAGGATAGGAGGCGATAGAGGATAGGATTGGATAGAGAATAGGATAGGGGAAAGGATAGGGGATTGGATAGGATAGAGGATAGGAGACGATAGAGGATATTATAGGGGATTGGATAGGATAGAGGATAGGAGACGATAGAGGATAGGACAGGGGATTGTATAGGATAGAGGACAGGAGACGATAGATGATAGGATAGGATAGAGGATAGGATAGGATAGAGGATAGGATAGGATAGAGGATAGAGGATAGGATAGAGGATAGGATAGAGGATAGGATAGAGGATAGGATAGGATAGGGGATAGGATAGGATAGAGGATAGGATAGGATTGAGGCTAGGATAGGATAGTGGATAGGATAGGATAGAGGATAGGATAGGATAGGATAGAGGATAGGATAGAGGAATGGATGGGATAGGGGATATTATAGGATAGAGGGTAGGATAGGATAGCGGATAGGATAGGATATAGGATAGGATATTAAAGAGGATAGGATAGGATATTAAAGAGGATAGGATAGGATAGAGGATAGGATAGAGGATAGAGGATAGGATAGAGGGTTGGATAGAGGATTGGATGGGATAGGGGATATTATAGGATAGAGGGTAGGATAGGATAGCGGATAGGATAGGATATAGGATAGGATAGGAAAGAGGATAGGATAGGATTGAGGGTAGGATGGGATAGAGGATAGGATAGGATAGAGGATAGGATAGGATAGAGGATAGGGTAGGATAGAGGATAGGATAGGATAGAGGATAGGATAGGGGATTGGATAGGATAGAGCAGAG
Source organism: Halictus rubicundus (assembly GCF_050948215.1). Taxonomy (NCBI): domain Eukaryota; kingdom Metazoa; phylum Arthropoda; class Insecta; order Hymenoptera; family Halictidae; genus Halictus; species Halictus rubicundus. The sequence continues at coordinate 887,902 of NW_027488610.1, forward strand.
GATAGAGGATACGATATGATTCTGGATAGGATAGGATAGAGCAGACGATAGCGGATAGGATAGGGGATTGGATTGGATAGAGGATAGGATAGGATAGAGCATAGGATATGATAGAGGATATGATAGGATACAGGATATGATAGGATTGATGATAGGACGGGATAGAGGAGAGGATAGAGAATTGGATAGGATTTAGGATAGGATACGATAGAGGATAGGATAGGATAGACGATAGGATAGAGGATAGGCTAGGATAGAGGATAGGATTGGATAGAGTATAGGAGAGAGGATAGGATAGAGGATTGGATAGGATAGGGGATATTATAGGATAGAGGGTAGGATAGGATAGGATATAGGATAGGATAGGAAAGAGGATAGGTTAGGATTGAGGGTAGGATGTGAAAGAGGATAGGATAAGATAGAGGATATGATAGGATAGGGAATAGGATATGGGATTGGATAGGATAGAGCAGAGGATAGAGGATACGATATGATTCTGGATAGGATAGGATAGAGCAGACGATAGCGGATAGGATAGGGGATTGGATTGGATAGAGGATAGGATATGACAGAGGATAGGATAGGATACGCGATAGGATAGAGAATAGGATAGGATAGAGGGTAGGATGGGATAGCGGATAGAATAGGATAAAGGATAGGATAGGAAAGAGGATGGGATAGGATAGAGGATGGGATGGGATAGAGGATAGGCTAGGATTGAGGGTAGGATAGGATAGTGGATAGGATAGGATAGAGGAGACGATAGAGGATACGATATGATTCATAATAGGATAGGATAGAGTAGACGATAGCGGATAGGATAGGATAGAGCAGACGATAGAGAATACGATATGATTCAGGATAGGATAGGATAGAGCAGACGATAGCGGATAGGATAAGGGATTGGATAGGATAGAGAATAGGATAGGATAGAGGATTGAATAGGATAGAGGATAGGATAGGGGATTGTATAGGATAGAGGACAGGAGACGATAGAGGATAGGATAGGATAGAGGATAGGATAGGATAGAGGATAGGATAGGATAGAGGATAGGATAGGATAGAGGATAGGATTGGATAGAGGATAGGATAGGATAGAGGATAGGGTAGAGGATAGGATAGAGGATTGGATAGGATAGGGGATATTATAGGATAGAGGATAGGACAGGATAGCGGATAGGATAGGATATAGGATTGGATAGGATAGAGGATAGGATAGGATAGAGGATAGGATAGGATTGAGGCTAGGATAGGATAGAGGATAGGATAGGATAGAGGTTAGGATAGGATAGAGGATAGGATAGGATAGAGGATAAGATAGGGGATTGGATAGGATAGAGTATAGGATACGATAGAGGATAGGATCGGATAGGGGAAAGGATAGGGGATTGGATAGGATAGAGGATAGGAGACGATAGAGGATATTATAGGGGATTGGATAGGATAGAGGATAGGATAGGATATAGGATAGGATAGGATAGATTATAGGATAGGATAGAGGATAGGATAGGATAGAGGATAGGATAGGATAGAGGATAGGATAGGATAGATAATAGGATAGGATCGAGTATAGAATAGGATAGAGGATAGGATAGGATAGAGGATAGGATAGGATTGAGGATAGGATAGGATAGAGTAAAGGATAGGATAGAGGATCGGATAGGTGATTGGATAGGATAGAGGATAGGATAGGATAGAGGATAGGATAGGATAGAGGATAGGATAGGATAGAGGATAGGATAGGATAGAGGATAGGATACGATAGATGATAGGATAGGATAGAGGATAGGATAGGGGATTGGATAGGATAGAGGATAGGATAGGGTAGAGGATAGGATCGGATAGAGGATAGGATAGGGGATTGGATAGGATAGAGTATAGGATACGATAGAGGATAGGATCGGATAGGGGAAAGGATAGGGGATTGGATAGGATAGAGGATAGGAGACGATAGAGGATATTATAGGGGATTGGATAGGATAGAGGATAGGAGACGATAGAGGATAGGATAGGGGATTGTATAGGATAGAGGACAGGAGACGATAGAGGATAGGATAGGATAGAGGATAGGATAGGATACAGTATAGGATAGGATAGAGGATAGGATAGGATAGAGGATAGGATAGGATAGATTATAGAATAGGATAGAGGATAGGATAAGATAGCGGATAGGATAGGATTGAGGATAGGATAGGATAGAGGAAAGGATAGGATAGAGGATTGGATAAGTTATTGGATAGGATAGAGGATAGGATAGGATAGATTATAGGATAGGATAGAGGATAGGATAGGGTAGAGGATAGGATCGGATAGAGGATAGGATAGGGGATTGGATAGGATAGAGTATAGGATACGATAGAGGATAGGATCAGATAGGGGAAAGGATAGGGGATTGGATAGGATAGAGGATAGGAGACGATAGAGGATATTATAGGGGATTGGATAGGATAGAGGATAGGAGACGATAGAGGATAGTATAGGGGATTGTATAGGATAGAGGACAGGAGACGATAGAGGATAGGATAGGATAGAGGATAGGATAGGATACAGTATAGGATAGGATAGAGGATAGGATAGGATAGAGGATAGGATAGGGTAGATTATAGAATAGGATAGAGGATAGGATAAGATAGCGGATAGGATAGGATTGAGGATAGGATAGGATAGAAGAAAGGATAGGATAGAGGATTGGATAGGTTATTGGATAGGATAGAGGATAGGATAGGATAGAGGATAGTATAGGATAGAGGATAGGATAGGATAGAGGATAGTATGGGATAGAGGATAGGATAGGATAGAGGATAGGATAGGGGATTGGATAGGATAGAGTATAGGATACGATAGAGGATAGGATCGGATAGAGGATAGGATAGGGGATTGGATAGGATATACAATTGGAGACGATAGAGGATAGGATAGGGGATTGTATAGGATAGAGAATAGGAGACGATAGAGGATAGGATAGGGGATTGTATAGGATAGAGGACAGGAGACGATAGAGGATAGGATAGGATAGAGGATAGGATAGGATAGGATAAAGGATAGGATAGGATAGAGGATAGTATAGGATAGAGGATAGGATAGGATAGAGGATAGTATAGGATAGAGGATAGGATAGGATAGAGGATAGGATAGGATAGAGGAAAGGGTAGGATTGAGGATAGGATAGGATAGAGGAAAGGATAGGATAGAGGATTGGATAGGTGATTGGATAGGATAGAGAATAGGATAAGATAGAGGATAGTATAGGATAGAGGATAGATAGGATAGAGTTTAGTATAGGATAGAGGATAGGATAGGATAGAGGATAGGATAGGGGATTGTATAGGATAGAGGACAGGAGACGATAGATGATAGGATAGGATAGAGGATAGGATAAGATAGAGCATAGGATATGATAGAGGATAGGATAGGATAGAGGATAGCATAGGATAGAGGATAGGATAAGATAGAGGATAGGATAGGATAGAGGATAGGATAGGATAGAGGATAGGATAGGATAGAGGATAGGATAGGATAGAGGATAGGATAGGATAGAGGATAGGATAGGGGATTGGATAGGATAGAGGATAGGAGACGATAGAGGATAGGATAGGGGATTGGATAGGATAGAGAATAGGATAGAGGATAGGATAGGATAGAGGAAAGGATAGGATAGGATAGAGGATAGGATAGAGGATAGGATAGGATAGAGGATAGGATAGGATAGAGGATAGGATAGGATAGAGGATAGGATAGGATAGAGGATAGGATAGGATAGAGCATAGGATAGGATAGAGGATACGATAGGATAGAGGATAGGATAGAGGATAGGATATAGGATTGGATAGGATACGATAGGATAGATTATAGGATAGGATAGAGGATAGGATAGGGTAGAGGATAGGATCGGATAGAGGATAGGATAGGGGATTGGATAGGATAGAGTATAGGATACGATAGAGGATAGGATCGGATAGGGGAAAGGATAGGGGATTGGATAGGATAGAGGATAGGAGACGATAGAGGATATTATAGGGGATTTGATAGGATAGAGGACAGGAGACGATAGAGGATAGGATAGGATAGAGGATAGGATAGGATAGAGGATAGGATAGGATAGAGGATAGGATTGGATAGAGGATAGGATAGGATAGAGGATAGGGTAGAGGATAGGATAGAGGATTGGATAGGATAGGGGATATTATAGGATAGAGGATAGGACAGGATAGCGGATAGGATAGGATATAGGATTGGATAGGATAGAGGATAGGATAGGATAGAGGATACGAAATTATAGAGGATAGGATAGGATAGAGGATAGCATCGGATAGCGGATAGGATAGGGGATTGGATAGGATAGAGGATAGAATAGGATAGAGGATAGGATACGATCGGATAGAGCATAGGATAGGGGATTGGATAGGATAGAGGGTAGGATAGGATAGCGGATAGGATAGCATATAGGATTGGAAAGGATAGGGGATAGGATAGGATAAAGGGTCGGATAGGATAGAGGATAGAATAGGATAGAGGATAGGATAGGATAACGGATCGGATAGGATATAGGATTGGATAGGATAGAGGATAGAATAGGATAGAGGATAGGATAGGATAACGGATCGGATAGGATATAGGATTGGATAGGATAGAGGATAGGATACGATAAAGGATAGGATAGGGGATTGGATAGGATAGAGGATAGGATAGTGTAGAGGATAGGATCGGATAGAGGATAGGATAGGGGATTGGATAGGATAGAGTATAGGATACGATAGAGGATAGGATCGGATAGGGGAAAGGATAGGGGATTGGATAGGATAGAGGATAGGAGACGATAGAGGATATTATAGGGGATTGGATAGGATAGAGGATAGGAGACGATAGAGGATAGGACAGGGGATTGTATAGGATAGAGGACAGGAGACGATAGAGGATAGGATAGGATAGAGGATAGGATAGGATACAGTATAGGATAGGATAGAGGATAGGATAGGATAGAGGATAGGATAGGATAGAGTATAGGATAGGATAGAGGATAGGATAGGATAGAGGATAGGATAGAGGATAGGATAGGGGATTGTATAGGATAGAGGACAGGAGACGATAGAGGATAGGATAGGATAGAGGATAGGATAGGATTGAGGCTAGGATAGGATAGTGGATAGGATAGGATAGAGGATAGGATAGGATAGGATAGAGGATAGGATAGAGGATTGGATGGGATAGGGGATATTATAGGATAGAGGGTAGGATAGGATAGCGGATAGGATAGGATATAGGATAGGATATTAAAGAGGATAGGATAGGATAGAGGATAGGATAGAGGATAGAGGATAGGATAGAGGGTTGGATAGAGGATTGGATGGGATAGGGGATATTATAGGATAGAGGGTAGGATAGGATAGCGGATAGGATAGGATATAGGATAGGATAGGAAAGAGGATAGGATAGGATTGAGGGTAGGATGGGATAGAGGATAGGATAGGATAGAGGATAGGATAGGATAGAGGATAGGGTAGGATAGAGGATAGGATAGGATAGAGGATAGGATAGGGGATTGGATAGGATAGAGCAGAGGATAGAGGATACGATATGATTCTGGATAGGATAGGATAGAGCAGACGATAGCGGATAGGATAGGGGATTGGATTGGATAGAGGATAGGATAGGATAGAGCATAGGATATGATAGAGGATATGATAGGATACAGGATATGATAGGATTGATGATAGGACGGGATAGAGGAGAGGATAGAGAATTGGATAGGATTTAGGATAGGATACGATAGAGGATAGGATAGGATAGACGATAGGATAGAGGATAGGCTAGGATAGAGGATAGGATTGGATAGAGTATAGGAGAGAGGATAGGATAGAGGATTGGATAGGATAGGGGATATTATAGGATAGAGGGTAGGATAGGATAGGATATAGGATAGGATAGGAAAGAGGATAGGTTAGGATTGAGGGTAGGATGTGAAAGAGGATAGGATAAGATAGAGGATATGATAGGATAGGGAATAGGATATGGGATTGGATAGGATAGAGCAGAGGATAGAGGATACGATATGATTCTGGATAGGATAGGATAGAGCAGACGATAGCGGATAGGATAGGGGATTGGATTGGATAGAGGATAGGATATGACAGAGGATAGGATAGGATACGCGATAGGATAGAGAATAGGATAGGATAGAGGGTAGGATGGGATAGCGGATAGAATAGGATATAGGATAGGATAGGAAAGAGGATGGGATAGGATAGAGGATGGGATGGGATAGAGGATAGGCTAGGATTGAGGGTAGGATAGGATAGTGGATAGGATAGGATAGAGGAGACGATAGAGGATACGATATGATTCATAATAGGATAGGATAGAGTAGACGATAGCGGATAGGATAGGATAGAGCAGACGATAGAGAATACGATATGATTCAGGATAGGATAGGATAGAGCAGACGATAGCGGATAGGATAAGGGATTGGATAGGATAGAGAATAGGATAGGATAGAGGATTGAATAGGATAGAGGATAGGATAGGATAGAGGATAGGATAGGATAGAGGATAGGATAGGATTGAGGCTAGGATAGGATAGTGGATAGGATAGGATAGAGGATAGGATAGGATAGAGGATAGGATAAGATAGAGGATAGGATAGGATAGAGGATAGGATAGGATAGTGGATAGGATAGGATGAAGTATAGGATAGAATTGAGGATAGGATAGGATAGTGAATAGGATAGGATAGATGATATTATTGGATAGAGGATACAATATGATATAGGATAGGGTAGGTAATTGGATCGGATAGAGGATAGGATAGGATAATGGATTGGATAGGATAGAGGATAGGATAGGATAGAGGATATTATAGGATAGAGGATACGATAGGATAGAGGATATTATAGGATAGAGGATAGGATAGGATAGAGGATAGGATAGGATAGTAGATAGGATAGGATAGAGGATAGGATAGGATAGAGGGTAGGATAGGATAGAGGATAGGATAGGATAGAGGATAGGATGGGATAGAGGATGGGATAGGATAGAGGATACGATATGAAACAGGATAGGATAGGATAGAGGATATTATAGGATAGAGGGTAGGTTAGGATAGAGGTTATTATACTATAGAGGATAGGAGAGTATAGAGGACAGGATACAATAGAGGATAGGATAGGATAGAGGATAGGATGGGATAGTGGATAGGATAGGATAGAGGATAGGATAGGATAGGATAGAGGATAGGATAGAGGATAGGATAGAGGATAGGATAGAGGATAGGATAGAGGATAGGATAGAGGATAGGATAGAGGATAGGATAGGATAGGATAGAGGATAGGATAGGATAGGATAGAGGATAGGATAGGATAGAGGATATTATAGGATAGGAGATAGGATAGGATAGCGGATAGGATAGGATAGGATAGAAGATAGGATAGGATAGAGGATAGGATAGGATAGAGGATAGGACAGGATAGAGGATAGGATAGGATAGGATAGAGGATAGGATAGAGGATAGGATAGAGGATAGGATAGAGGATTGGATAGGATAGAGGATATTATAGAATAGAAGATAGGATAGGATAGCGGATAGGTTAGGATGGAGTATAGGATACGAATGAGGATAGGATAGGGTTGAGGATAGGATAGGATAGGAGAGAGGATAGGATATAGGATTGGATATGATAGAGGATAGGATACGATAGACGATATGATAGGAGATTGGATAGGATAGAGGATAGGATAGGATTGAGGATAGGATAGGTTAGAGGCTCGGATATTATAGAGGATAGGATATAATACATGATATCATAGGATAGATGATATTATAGGATAGAGGACGGGATAGGATAGAGGATACGATCTTATGGAGGATAGGATAGGGTAGAGGAAAGTATAGGGTAGTGGAAAGGATAGGATAGAGGATAGGATAGGGGATTGGATAGGATAGAGGATAGGAGACGAAAGAGGATAGGATTGGATAGAGAATAGGATAGAGGATAGGATAGAGGATTGGATAGGATAGAGGATATTATAGGATAGAGGATAGGATAGGATAGCGGATAGGATAGGATGGAGTATAGGATAGAATTGATGATAGGATAGGCTTGGGGATAGGATAGGATAGAGGATAGGAGAGGATAGAGGATAGGATAGGATAGAGGATAGGATTTGATAGAGGATAGGATAGAGGATAGGATAGGATAGATTATAGGGTAGGATAGAGGATAGGATAGGATTCAGGATAGGATAGGATTGGATAGAGAATAGGTTAGGATAGAGAATAGGATAGGATAGAGGATAGGATAGGATAGAGGATAGGATAGGATAGAGGTTAGGATAGGATAGAGAATAGGATAGGATAGAGGATAGGCCGGGATAGAGGATGGGATAGAGGATTGGTTAGGATAGAGGATATAATACGATAGAGGATAGGACACGATAGAGGATAGGATAGGATAGACGATAGGGTAGGATAGAGGATACGATAGGATAGAGGATAGGATAGAGAATAGGATAGAGGATTGGATAGGATAGGATAAGATAGAGGATAGGATAGAGGATCTGATAGGAGAGGATAAGATAGAGGATAAGATAGGGGATTGGATAGGATAAGGGATAGGATCGGATAGAGGATAAGATAGGGGATTGGATAGGATAGAGTTTAGGATACGATAGAGGATCGGATAGGATAGAGGATAGGATAGAGGATAGGATAGGATAGAGGATAGGATAGGATAGAGCATAGGATAGGATAGAGGATAGGATAGGATAGAGGATAGGATAGGATAGAGGATAGGATAGGATAGGATAAAGGATAGGATAGAGGATAGGATAGAGGATAGGATAGAGGATAGGATAGAGGATTGGATAGGATAGAGGATATTATAGAATAGAAGATAGGATAGGATAGCGGATACGTTAGGATGGAGTATAGGATACGAATGAGGATAGGATAGGGTTGAGGATAGGATAGGATAGGATAGAGGATAGGATATAGGATTGGATATGATAGATGATAGGATACGATAGACGATATGATAGGGGATTGGATAGGATAGAGGATAGGATAGGATTGAGGATAGGATAGGTTAGAGGCTCGGATATTATAGAGGATAGGATATAATACAAGATATGATAGGATAGATGATATTATAGGATAGAGGACGGGATAGGATAGAGGATACGATCTTATGGAGGATAGGATAGGGTAGAGGAAAGTATAGGGTAGTGGAAAGGATAGGATAGAGGATAGGATAGGGGATTGGATAGGATAGAGGATAGGAGGCGAAAGAGGATAGGATTGGATAGAGAATAGGATAGAGGATAGGATAGAGGATTGGACAGGATAGAGGATATTATAGGATAGAGGATAGGATAGGATAGCGGATAGGATAGGATGGAGTATAGGATAGAATTGATGATAGGATAGGCTTGAGGATAGGATAGGATAGAGGATAGGAGAGGATAGAGGATAGGATAGGATAGAGGATAGGATAGGATAGAGGATAGGATAGGATAGAGGATAGGATAGGATAGAGGATAGGATCGGATAGAGGATAAGATAGGGGATTGGATAGGATAGAGTATAGGATACGATAGAGGATCGGATAGGATAGAGGATAGGATAGGGGATTGGATAGGATAGAGGATAGGAGACGATAGAGGATAGGATAGGGGATTGGATAGGATAGAGGATAGGATAGGGGATTGTATAGGAAAGAGGATAGGATAGGATAGAGGATAGGATAGGATAGAGGATAGGATAGGATAGAGGATAGGATATTATAGAGGATAGGATACGATAGAGGATAGGACAGGATTGAGGCTAGGATAGGATAGAGGATCGGATAGGATAGAGGATAGGATAGGGGATTGGATAGGATAGAGGATAGGAGACGATAGAGGATAGGATAGGGGATTGGATAGGATAGAGGATAGGATAGGGGATTGTATAGGAAAGAGGATAGGATAGGATAGAGGATAGGATAGGATAGAGGATAGGATAGGATAGAGGATAGGATATTATAGAGGATAGGATAGGATAGAGGATAGGATAGGATTGAGGCTAGAATAGGATAGTGGATAGGATAGAGGATAGGATAGGATAGGATAGAGGATAGGATAGAGGATAGGATAGGATAGGATAGAGGATAGGATAGAGGATAGGATAGAGGATAGGATAGAGGATTGGATAGGATAGAGGATATTATAGGATAGGAGATAGGATAGGATAGCGGATAGGTTAGGATAGAGTATAGGATACGAATGAGGATAGGATAGGGTTGAGGATAGGATAGGGGATTGGATAGGATAGAGGATATTATAATGTAGAGGATAGGATAGGATAGCGGATATGTTAGGATGGAGTATACGATACGAATGAGGATAGGGTTACGAATCAAATAGGGTTGAAGATAGGATAGGATAGGATAGAGGATAGGATAGGATAGAGGATAGGATAGAGGATAGGATAGGATTGAGGATAGGATAGGATAGAGGATAGGATAGGATAGGATAGAGGATAGGATAGGATGGGATAGATGATAGGATAGGATAGGATAGATGATAGGATAGAGGATACGATAGGATAGAGGATAGGATAGGATAGAGGATAGGATAGGGTGGAGGATAGGATAGAGGATAGGATAGGATAGAGGATAGGATAGGATAGAGGATAGGATAGGATAGAGGATAGGATATAGGATTGTATAGGATACGACAGAGTATAGGAGAGGATAGGATAGATGATTTTGTAGGATAGAGGGTAGGATAGGATAGCGGATAGTATAAGATATAGGATAGGATAGGAAAGAGGATAGGATAGGATAGAGGGTAGGATGGGATAGAGGATAGGATAGGATAGAGGATAGGATAGGATAGAGGATAGGATAGGGGATTGGATAGGATAGAGGATAGGATAGAGGATTGGATAGGATAGAGGATAGGATAATGGATTGGATAGGATAGAGGATAGGATAGGATAGAGGATATTATAGGATAGAGGATACGATAGGATAGAGGATATTATAGGATAGAGGATAGGTTGGGATACAGAATTGGATAGGATACAGGATTGCATTTAGGATAGGATAGAATAGAGGATAGGATAGGATTGAGGATAGGATAGGATAGAGGATAGGATAGGATAGGATAGAGGATAGGATAGGATGGGATAGATGATAGGATAGGATAGGATAGATGATAGGATAGAGGATACGATAGGATAGAGGATAGGATAGGATAGAGGATAGGATAGGGTGGAGGATAGGATAGAGGATAGGATAGGATAGAGGATAGGATAGGATAGAGGATAGGATAGGATAGAGGATAGGATAGGATAGGATAGAGGATAGGATAGAATATAGGATAGAGGATTGGATAGGATAGAGGATATTATAGAATAGAAGATAGGATAGGATAGCGGATAGGTTAGGATGGAGTATAGGATCCGAATGAGGATAGGATAGAGTTGAGGATAGAATAGGACAGGATAGAGGATAGGATATAGGATTGGATATGATAGAGGATAGGATGCGATAGACGATATGATAGGGGATTGGATAGGATAGGATTGAGGATAGGATAGGTTAGAGGCTCGGAAATTATAGAGGATAGGATATAATACAAGATATGATAGGATAGATGATATTATAGGATAGAGGACGGGATAGGATAGAGGATACGATCTTATGGAGGATAGGATATAATAGAGGAAAGTATAGGGTAGTGGAAAGTATAGGATAGAGGATAGGATAGGATTGAGGCTAGGATAGGATAGTGGAAAGTATAGGATAGAGGATAGGATAGGATTGAGGCTAGGATAGGATAGTGGATAGGATAGGATAGAGGATAGGATAGGATAGGATAGAGGATAGGATAGAGGATAGGATAGAGGATAGGATAGAGGATAGGATAGAGGATAGGATAGAGGATAGAGGATAAGATAGGGGATTGGATAGGATAGAGTATAGGATTCGAGAGAGGATCGGATAGGATAGAGGATAGGATAGGGGATTGGTTAGGATAGAGGATAGGATAGGGGATTGGATAGGATAGAGGATAGGATAGGGGATTGTATAGGAAAGAGGATATGATAGGATAGAGGATAGGATATTATAGAGGATAGGATCGGATAGAGGATAGGATAGGATAGAGGATAGGATAGGATTGAGGCTAGGATAGGATAGTGGATAGGATAGGATAGAGGATAATATAGAATAGGATAGAGGATAGGATAGAGGATAGGATAGAGGATAGGATAGAGGATAGGATAGGATAGAGGATAGGATAGGATAGAGGATAGGATAGGATAGAGGATAGGATAGGATAGAGGATAGGATAGGATAGAGGATAGGATAGGATAGAGGATAGGATAGGATAGAGGATTGGATAGGATAGAGGATAGGATAGGATAGAGGATAGGATAGGATAGAGGATAGGATAGGATAGAGGATAGGACAGGATAGAGGATAGCATAGGATAGGATAGAGGATGGGATAGAGGATAGGATAGGGGATAGGATAGAGGATAGGATAGAGGATTGGATAGGATAGAGGATATTATAGAATGGAAGATAGGATAGGATAGCGGATAGGTTAGGATTGAGTATAGGATACGATAGCGGATAGGTTAGGATTGAGTATAGGATACGAATGAGGATAGGATAGGGTTGAGGATAGGATAGGATAGGATAGAGGATAGGAGGCGAAAGAGGATAGGATTGGATAGAGAATAGGATAGAGGGTAGGATAGAGGATAGGATAGGATAGAGGATAGGATAGGATAGAGGATAGGATAGAGGATAGGATAGAGGATAGGATAGAGGATAGGATAGAGGATAGGATAGAGGATTGGATAGGATAGAGGATATTATAGAATGGAAGATAGGATAGGATAGCGGATAGGTTAGGATGGAGTATAGGATACGAATGAGGATAGGATAGGGTTGAGGATAGGATAGGATAGGATAGAGGATAGGAGGCGAAAGAGGATAGGATTGGATAGAGAATAGGATAGAGGTTAGGATAGAGGATAGGATAGGATAGAGGATAGGATAGGATAGAGGATAGGATACGATAGAGGATAGGGTAGGATTCAGGATAGGATAGGATAGAGGATAGGATATAGGATTGGATAGGATAGAGGACAGGGTAGGACAGCGGATAGGATAGAGGATAGGATAGAGGATAGGATAGATGATTGGATAGGATAGAGGATAGGATAGGGGATTGGATAGGATAGAGGATAGGATAGGATTGAGGATAGGATAGGCTAGAGGCTCGGATATTATAGAGGATAGGATATAATACAGGATATGATAGGATAGATGATATTATAGGATAGAGGACGGGATAGGATAGAGGATACGATCTTATGGAGGATATAATAGGATAGAGGAAAGTATAGGGTAGTGGAAAGGATATGATAGAGGATAGGATACGATAGACGATATGATAGGGGATTGGATAGGATAGAGGATAGGATAGGATTGAGGATAGGATAGGATAGAGGATTGGATAGGATAGAGGATAGGATAGGATAGAGGATAGGATAGGATACAGGATAGGATAGGATAGAGGATAGGGTAGGATAGAGGATAGGATAGGATAGAGGATAGGTCGGGATAGTGGATGGGATAGAGGATTGGATAGGATAGAGGATATAATACGATAGAGGATAGGACACGATAGAGGATAGGATAGGATAGAGGATAGGGTAGGATAGAGGATACGATAGAATAGGATAAGATAGAGGATAGGATAGAGGATTGGATACGATAGAGGATAGGATAGTATTGAGGATAGGATAGGATAGAGGATTGGATCGGACCGAGGATAGGATAGAGGATCGGATAGGATAGAGGATATAATACGATAGAGGATAGGATAGGATAGAGGATAGGGTAGGATAGAGGATAGGATAGGATAGAGGATAGGATAGGATAGGATAGCGGATAGGTTAGGATGGAGTATAGGATACGAATGAGGATAGGATAGGGTTGAGGATAGGATAGGATAGGATAGAGGATAGGATATAGGATTGGATATGGTAGAGGATAGGATACGATAGACGATATAATAGGGGATTGGATAGGATAGAGGATAGGATAGGATTGAGGATAGGATAGGCTAGAGGCTCGGATATTATAGAGGATAGGATATAATACAAGATATGATAGGATAGATGATATTATAGGATAGAGGACGGGATAGGATAGAGGATACAATCTTATGGAGGATAGGATAGGATAGAGGAAAGTATAGGGTAGTGGAAAGGATAGGATAGAGGATAGGATAGGGGATTGGATAGGATAGAGGATAGGAGGCGAAAGAGGATAGGATAGGATAGAGGATAGGATAGGATAGGATAGAGGATAGGATAGAGGATAGGATAGAGGATAGGATAGAGGATAGGATAGAGGATAGGATAGAGGATAGGATAGAGGATATTATAGTATAGGAGATAGGATAGGATAGCGGATAGGTTAGGATGGAGTATAGGATACGAATGAGGATAGGATAGGGTTGAGGATAGGATAGGGGATTGGATAGTGTAGAGGATAGGAGACGAAAGAGGATAGGATTGGATAGAGAATAGGATAGAGGATAGGATAGGGTAGAGGAAAGGATAGGATAGGATAGAGGATACGATAGAGGATTTAATAGGATAGAGGATATTATAGGGTAGAGGATAGGATAGGATAGCGGATATGTTAGGATGGATTATATGATACGAATCAGGATAGGATAGGGTTGAAGATAGGATAGGATAGGATAGAGGATAGGATAGGATAGAGGATAGGATAGGATAGAGGATAGGATAGGATAGAGGATAGGATAGGATAGAGGATAGGATAGGATAGAAGATAGGATAGGATAGAGGATAGGATAGGATAGAGGATAGGATAGGATAGAGGATAGGATAGGATACAGGATAGGATAGGATAGAGGATAGGATAGGATAGAGGATAGGATAGGATAGAGGATAGGATAGGATAGAGGATAGGATAGGATAGAGGATAGGATAGGATAGAGGATAGAGGATAGAATAATATAGAGGATAGGATAGAGGATAGGATAGAGGATAGGATAGAGGATAGGATAGAGGATTGGATATGATAGAGGATAGGATCCGATAGAGGATAGGATAGGGGATTGGATAGGATAGAGGATAGGGTAGGATAGAGGATAGGGTAGGATACATGATAGGATAGGATAGAGGATAGGATAGGATAGAGGATAGGATAGGATAGAGGATAGGATAGGATAGAGGATAGGATAGGATAGAGGATAGGATAGGATAGAGGATAGGATAGGATAGAGGATAGGATAGGATAGAGGATAGGATAGGATAGAGGATAGGATAGGATAGAGGATAGGATAGGATAGAGGATAGGATAATATAGAGGATAGGATAGAGGATAGGATAGAGGATAGGATAGAGGATAGGATAGAGGATAGGATAGAGGATTGGATATGATAGAGGATAGGATCCGATAGAGGATAGGATAGGGGATTGGATAGGATAGAGGATAGGGTAGGATAGAGGATAGGGTAGGATACATGATAGGATAGGATAGAGGATAGGATAGGATAGAGGATATTATAGGATAGAGGATAGGATAGGATAGCGGATAGTATAGGATGGAGTATAGGATAGGATAGCGGAAAGGATAAGATAGAGTATAGAATAGAATAGAGGATAGGATACTATACAGGATTGGATCGGACCGAGGATAGGATAGAGGATCGTATAGGATACGATAGAGGATAGGATAGGATAGAGGATGGGATAGGATTGAGGCTAGGATAGGATAGTGGATAGGATAGGATAGAATATGGAATAGGATAGAGGATAGGAGAGGATACAGGATAGGATAGGATTGAGGATAGGATAGTATAGAGGATAGGATAGGGTAGAGGATAGGATATAGGATTGGATATTATAGAGGATAGGATTCGATAGAGGATAGGGTAGGATAGCGGATAGGATAGGATAGAGTACAGAATAGGATAGAGGACAGGATAGGATAGAGGATAGGATAGGGGATTGGATAGGATAGAGGATAGGAGACGATAGAGGATAGGATAGGGGATTGGATAGGATAGAGGATAGGATAGGGGATTGTATAGGAAAGAGGATAGGATAGGATAGAGGATAGGATAGGATAGAGGATAGGATATTATAGAGGATAGGATACGATAGAGGATAGGATAGGATTGAGGCTAGAATAGGATAGTGGATAGGATAGGATAGAGGATAGGATAGGATAGGATAGAGGATAGGATAGAGGATAGGATAGGATAGGATAGAGGATAGGATAGAGGATAGGATAGGGGATAGGATAGAGGATAGGATAGAGGATTGGATAGGATAGAGGATAGGATAGAGGATTGGATAGGATAGAGGATATTATAGGATAGGAGATAGGATAGGATAGCGGATAGGTTAGGATGGAGTATAGGATACGAATGAGGATAGGATAGGGTTGAGGATAGGATAGGGGATTGGATAGGATAGAGGATATTATAATGTAGAGGATAGGATAGGATAGCGGATATGTTAGGATGGAGTATACGATACGAATGAGGATAGGGTTACGAATCAAATAGGGTTGAAGATAGGATAGGATAGGATAGAGGATAGTATAGGATAGAGGATAGGATAGGATAGAGGATAGGATAGGATAGAGGATAGGATAGGATAGAGGATAGGATAGGATAGAGGATAGGATAGGATAGTGGATAGGATAGGATAGAGGATAATATAGGATAGGATAGAGGATAGGATAGAGGATAGGATAGAGGATAGGATAGAGGATAGGATAGAGGATAGGATAGAGGATAGGATAGAGGATAGGATAGAGGATAGGATAGGATAGAGGATATTATAGAATGGAAGATAGGATAGGATAGCGGATAGGTTAGGATGGAGTATAGGATACGAATGAGGATAGGATAGGGTTGAGGATAGGATAGGATAGGATAGAGGATAGGAGGCGAAAGAGGATAGGATTGGATAGAGAATAGGATAGAGGGTAGGATAGAGGATAGGATAGGATAGAGGATAGGATAGGATAGAGGATAGGATAGAGGATAGGATAGAGGATAGGATAGAGGATTGGATAGGATAGAGGATATTATAGAATGGAAGATAGGATAGGATAGCGGATAGGTTAGGATGGAGTATAGGATACGAATGAGGATAGGATAGGGTTGAGGATAGGATAGGATAGGATAGAGGATAGGAGGCGAAAGAGGATAGGATAGGATAGAGGATAGGATAGGATAGGATAGAGGATAGGATAGAGGATAGGATAGAGGATAGGATAGAGGATAGGATAGAGGATAGGATAGAGGATAGGATAGAGGATATTATAGTATAGGAGATAGGATAGGATAGCGGATAGGTTAGGATGGAGTATAGGATACGAATGAGGATAGGATAGGGTTGAGGATAGGATAGGGGATTGGATAGTGTAGAGGATAGGAGACGAAAGAGGATAGGATTGGATAGAGAATAGGATAGAGGATAGGATAGGGTAGAGGAAAGGATAGGATAGGATAGAGGATAGGATAGAGGATTTAATAGGATAGAGGATATTATAGGGTAGAGGATAGGATAGGATAGCGGATATGTTAGGATGGATTATATGATACGAATCAGGATAGGATAGGGTTGAAGATAGGATAGGATAGGATAGAGGATAGGATAGGATAGAGGATAGGATAGGATAGAGGATAGGATAGGATAGAGGATAGGATAGGATAGAAGATAGGATAGGATAGAGGATAGGATAGGATAGAGGATAGGATAGGATAGAGGATAGGATAGGATACAGGATAGGATAGGATAGAGGATAGGATAGGATAGAGGATAGGATAGGATAGAGGATAGGATAGGATAGAGGATAGGATAGGATAGAGGATAGGATAGGATAGAGGATAGAGGATAGAATAATATAGAGGATAGGATAGAGGATAGGATAGAGGATAGGATAGAGGATAGGATAGAGGATTGGATATGATAGAGGATAGGATCCGATAGAGGATAGGATAGGGGATTGGATAGGATAGAGGATAGGGTAGGATAGAGGATAGGGTAGGATACATGATAGGATAGGATAGAGGATAGGATAGGATAGAGGATAGGATAGGATAGAGGATAGGATAGGATAGAGGATAGGATAGGATAGAGGATAGGATAGGATAGAGGATAGGATAGGATAGAGGATAGGATAGGATAGAGGATAGGATAGGATAGAGGATAGGATAGGATAGAGGATAGAGGATAGAGGATAGGATAATATAGAGGATAGGATAGAGGATAGGATAGAGGATAGGATAGAGGATAGGATAGAGGATAGGATAGAGGATTGGATATGATAGAGGATAGGATCCGATAGAGGATAGGATAGGGGATTGGATAGGATAGAGGATAGGGTAGGATAGAGGATAGGGTAGGATACATGATAGGATAGGATAGAGGATAGGATAGGATAGAGGATATTATAGGATAGAGGATAGGATAGGATAGCGGATAGTATAGGATGGAGTATAGGATAGGATAGCGGAAAGGATAAGATAGAGTATAGAATAGAATAGAGGATAGGATACTATACAGGATTGGATCGGACCGAGGATAGGATAGAGGATCGTATAGGATACGATAGAGGATAGGATAGGATAGAGGATAGGATAGGATTGAGGCTAGGATAGGATAGTGGATAGGATAGGATAGAATATGGAATAGGATAGAGGATAGGAGAGGATACAGGATAGGATAGGATTGAGGATAGGATAGTATAGAGGATAGGATAGGGTAGAGGATAGGATATAGGATTGGATATTATAGAGGATAGGATTCGATAGAGGATAGGGTAGGATAGCGGATAGGATAGGATAGAGTACAGAATAGGATAGAGGACAGGATAGGATAGAGGATAGGATAGGGGATTGGATAGGATAGAGGATAGGAGACGATAGAGGATAGGATAGGGGATTGGATAGGATAGAGGATAGGATAGGGGATTGTATAGGAAAGAGGATAGGATAGGATAGAGGATAGGATAGGATAGAGGATAGGATAGGATTGAGGCTAGAATAGGATAGTGGATAGGATAGGATAGAGGATAGGATAGGATAGGATAGAGGATAGGATAGAGGATAGGATAGGATAGGATAGAGGATAGGATAGAGGATAGGATAGGGGATAGGATAGAGGATAGGATAGAGGATTGGATAGGATAGAGGATAGGATATAGGATTGGATAGGATAGAGGATATTATAGGATAGGAGATAGGATAGGATAGCGGATAGGTTAGGATGGAGTATAGGATACGAATGAGGATAGGATAGGGTTGAGGATAGGATAGGGGATTGGATAGGATAGAGGATATTATAATGTAGAGGATAGGATAGGATAGCGGATATGTTAGGATGGAGTATACGATACGAATGAGGATAGGGTTACGAATCAAATAGGGTTGAAGATAGGATAGGATAGGATAGAGGATAGTATAGGATAGAGGATAGGATAGGATAGAGGATAGGATAGGATAGAGGATAGGATAGGATAGAGGATAGGATAGGATAGAGGATAGGATAGGATAGTGGATAGGATAGGATAGAGGATAATATAGGATAGGATAGAGGATAGGATAGAGGATAGGATAGAGGATAGGATAGAGGATAGGATAGAGGATAGGATAGAGGATAGGATAGAGGATAGGATAGGATAGAGGATATTATAGAATGGAAGATAGGATAGGATAGCGGATAGGTTAGGATGGAGTATAGGATACGAATGAGGATAGGATAGGGTTGAGGATAGGATAGGATAGGATAGAGGATAGGAGGCGAAAGAGGATAGGATTGGATAGAGAATAGGATAGAGGGTAGGATAGAGGATAGGATAGGATAGAGGATAGGATAGGATAGAGGATAGGATAGAGGATAGGATAGAGGATAGGATAGAGGATTGGATAGGATAGAGGATATTATAGAATGGAAGATAGGATAGGATAGCGGATAGGTTAGGATGGAGTATAGGATACGAATGAGGATAGGATAGGGTTGAGGATAGGATAGGATAGGATAGAGGATAGGAGGCGAAAGAGGATAGGATTGGATAGAGAATAGGATAGAGGGTAGGATAGATGATAGGATAGGATAGAGGATAGGATAGGGGATTGGATAGGATAGAGGATAGGATAGGATTGAGGATAGGATAGGCTAGAGGCTCGGATATTATAGAGGATAGGATATAATACAGGATATGATAGGATAGATGATATTATAGGATAGAGGACGGGATAGGATAGAGGATACGATCTTATGGAGGATATAATAGGATAGAGGAAAGTATAGGGTAGTGGAAAGGATAGGATAGAGGATAGGATAGGATAGAGGATAGGTTAGAGGATTGGATAGGATAGGATAAGATAGAGGATATGATAGAGGATTGGATAGGATAGGATAAGATAGAGGATAAGATAGGGGATTGGATAGGATAGCGGATAGGATAGGATGGAGGATACGATATTATAGAGGATAGGATAGGATAGAGGATAGGATAGGGGATAGGAGACGATAGAGGATAGGATAGGGGATTGGATAGGATAGAGGATAGGATAGAGGATAGGATAGAGGATAGGATAGGATAGAGGATAGGTCGGGATAGAGGATGGGATAGAGGATTGGATAGGATAGAGGATATAATACGATAGAGGCTAGGACACGATAGAGGATAGGCTAGGATAGAGGATAGGGTAGGATAGAGGATACGATAGGATAGAGGATAGGTTAGAGGATTGGATAGGATAGGATAAGATAGAGGATATGATAGAGGATTGGATAGGATAGGATAAGATAGAGGATAAGATAGGGGATTGGATAGGATAGCGGATAGGATAGGATGGAGGATACGATATTATAGAGGATAGGATAGGATAGAGGATAGGATAGGGGATTGGATAGGATAGAGGATAGGAGACGATAGAGGATAGGATAGGGAATTGGATAGGATAGAGGATAGGATAGGGGATTGTATAGGAAAGAGGATAGGATAGGATAGAGGATAGGATAGGATAGAGGATAGGATAGGATAGAGGATAGGATAGGATACAGGATTGGATCGGACCGAGGATAGGATAGAGGATCGGGTAGGATACGATAGAGGGTAGGATATGTTATTGGATAGGATAGCGGAGTGGAGACGTTAGAGGATAGGATAGGGGATTGGATAGGATACAGGATAGGATAGGATAGAGTATAGGACAGGGTAGAGGATAGGATAGGATAGAGGATAGGATAGGATAGAGGATAGGATAGGATAGAGGATAGGTCGGGATAGTGGATGGGATAGAGGATTGGATAGGATAGAGGATATAATACGATAGAGGATAGGACACGATAGAGGATAGGATAGGATAGAGGATAGGTTAGGATAGAGGATACGATAGGATAGAGGATAGGATAGAGGATAGGATAGAGGATTGGATAGGATAGGATAAGATAGAGGATAGGATAGAGGATTGGATACGATAGAGGATAGGATAGTATTGAGGATAGGATAGGATAGAGGATTGGATCGGACCGAGGATAGGATAGAGGATCGGATAGGATAGAGGATATAATACGATAGATGATAGGATAGGATAGAGGATAGGGTAGGATAGAGGATAGGATAGGATAGAGGATAGGATAGGATAGGATAGCGGATAGGTTAGGATGGAGTATAGGATACGAATGAGGATAGGATAGGGTTGAGGATAGGATAGGATAGGATAGAGGATAGGAGGCGAAAGAGGATAGGATTGGATAGAGAATAGGATAGAGGGTAGGAAAGAGGATAGGATAGGATAGCGGATAGGATAGGATATAGGATTGGATAGGATAGATGATAGAATACGATAGAGGATAGGGTAGGATTCAGGATAGGATAGGATAGAGGATAGGATATAGGATTGGATAGGATAGAGGACAGGGCAGGATAGCGGATAGGATAGAGGATAGGATAGAGGATAGGATAGAGGATTGGATAGGATAGAGGATAGGATAGGGGATTGGATAGGATAGAGGATAGGATAGGATTGAGGATAGGATAGGCTAGAGGCTCGGATATTATAGAGGATAGGATATAATACAGGATATGATAGGATAGATGATATTATAGGATAGAGGACGGGATAGGATAGAGGATACGATCTTATGGAGGATATAATAGGATAGAGGAAAGTATAGGGTAGTGGAAAGGATAGGATAGAGGATAGGATAGGATAGAGGATAGGATAGGATAGAGGTTAGGATAGGATAGAGGATAGGATAGGATAGAGGATAGGTCGGGATAGAGGATGGGATAGAGGATTGGATAGGATAGAGGATATAATACGATAGAGGATATGACACGATAGAGGATAGGATAGGATAGAGGATAGGATAGGGGATTGGATAGGATAGAGGATAGGAGACGATAGAGGATAGGATAGGGGATTGGATAGGATAGAGGATAGGATAGGGGATTGTATAGGAAAGAGGATATAATACGATAGAGGATAGGACACGATAGAGGATAGGATAGGATAGAGGATAGGGTAGGATAGAGGATACGATAGGATAGAGGATAGGTTAGAGGATTGGATAGGATAGGATAAGATAGAGGATATGATAGAGGATTGGATAGGATAGGATAAGATAGAGGATAAGATAGGGGATTGGATAGGATAGTGGATAGGATAGGATGGAGGATACGATATTATAGAGGATAGGATAGGATAGAGGATAGGATAGGGGATTGGATAGGATAGAGGATAGGATAGGGGATTGTATAGGAAAGAGGATAATATAGGATAGAGGATAGGATAGGATAGAGGATAGGATAGGATAGAGGATAGGATAGGATACAGGATTGGATCGGACCGAGGATAGGATAGATGATCGGGTAGGATACGATAGAGGGTAGGATATGTTATTGGATATAATAGCGGAGTGGAGACGTTAGAGGACAGGGTAGAGGATAGGATAGGATAGAGGATAGGGTAGGATAGAGGATACGATAGGATAGGATAAGATAGAGGATAGGATAGAGGATTGGATACGATAGAGGATAGGATAGTATTGAGGATAGGATAGGATAGAGGATTGGATCGGACCGAGGATAGGATAGAGGATCGGATAGGATAGAGGATATTATACGATAGAGGATAGGATAGGATAGAGGATAGGGTAGGATAGAGGATAGGATACGATAGAGGATAGGATAGGATAGGATAGCGGATAGGTTAGGATGGAGTATAGGATACGAATGAGGATAGGATAGGGTTGAGGATAGGATAGGATAGGATAGAGGATAGGATATAGGATTGGATATGATAGAGGATAGGATACGATAGACGATATGATAGGGGATTGGATAGGATAGAGGATAGGATAGGATTGAGGATAGGATAGGTTAGAGGCTCGGATATTATAGAGGATAGGATATAATACAAGATATGATAGGATAGATGATATTATAGGATAGAGGACGGGATAGGATAGAGGATACAATCTTATGGAGGATAGGATAGGATAGAGGAAAGTATAGGGTAGTGGAAAGGATAGGATAGAGGATAGGATAGGGGATTGGATAGGATAGAGGATAGGAGGCGAAAGAGGATAGGATAGGATAGAGGATAGGATAGGATTGAGGCTAGGATAGGATAGTGGATAGGATAGGATAGAGGATAGGATAGGATAGGATAGAGGATAGGATAGAGGATAGGATAGAGGATAGGATAGAGGATAGGATAGAGGATAGGATAGAGGATATTATAGTATAGGAGATAGGATAGGATAGCGGATAGGTTAGGATGGAGTATAGGATACGAATGAGGATAGGATAGGGTTGAGGATAGGATAGGGGATTGGATAGTGTAGAGGATAGGAGACGAAAGAGGATAGGATTGGATAGAGAATAGGATAGAGGATAGGATAGGGTAGAGGAAAGGATAGGATAGGATAGAGGATAGGATAGAGGATTTAATAGGATAGAGGATATTATAGGGTAGAGGATAGGATAGGATAGCGGATATGTTAGGATGGAGTATACGATACGAATGAGGATAGGATAGGGTTGAAGATAGGATAGGATAGGATAGAGGATAGGATAGGATAGAGGATAGGATAGGATAGAGGATAGGATAGGATAGAGGATAGGATAGGATAGAGGATAGGATAGGATAGAGGATAGGATAGGATACAGGATAGGATAGGATAGAGCATAGGATAGGATAGAGGATAGGATAGGATAGAGGATAGGATAGGATAGAAGATAGGATAGGATAGAGGATAGGATAGGATAGAGGATAGGATAGGATAGAGGATAGGATAGGATAGAGGATAGGATAGGATAGAGGATAGGATAGGATAGAAGATAGGATAGGATAGAGGATAGGATAGGATAGGGGATTGGATATGATAGAGGATAGGATCCGATAGAGGATATAATAGGGGATTGGATAGGATAGAGGATAGGGTAGGATAGAGGATAGGGTAGGATAGGATAGAGGAGAGGATAGGATAGAGGATAGGATAGGATTGAGGCTAGGATAGGATAGTGGATAGGATAGGATAGAGTATGGAATAGGATAGAGGATAGGAGAGGATACAGGATAGGATAGGATTGAGGATAGGATAGTATAGAGGATAGGATAGGGTAGAGGATAGGATATAGGATTGGATATTATAGAGGATAGGATTCGATAGAGGATAGGGTAGGATAGCGGATAGGATAGGATAGAGTACAGAATAGGATAGAGGACAGGATAGGATAGAGGATAGGATAGGGGATTGGATAGGATAGAGGATAGGAGACGATAGAGGATAGGATAGGGGATTGGATAGGATAGAGGATAGGATAGGGGATTGTATAGGAAAGAGGATAGGATAGGATAGAGGATAGGATAGGATAGAGGATAGGATATTATAGAGGATAGGATACGATAGAGGATAGGATAGGATTGAGGCTAGAATAGGATAGTGGATAGGATAGGATAGAGGATAGGATTGGATAGAGAATAGGATAGAGGATAGGATAGGATAGAGGATAGGATAGAGGATAGGACAGAGGATTGGATAGGATAGAGGATATTATAATGTAGGGGATAGGATAGGATAGCGGATATGTTAGGATGGAGTATACGATACGAATGAGGATAGGGTTACGAATCAAATAGGGTTGAAGATATAATAGGATAGGATAGAGGATAGGATAGGATAGAGGATAGGATAGAGGATAGGATAGGATTGAGGATAGGATAGGATAGAGGATAGGATAGGATAGGATAGAGGAGAGGATAGGATAGGATAGATGATAGGATAGAGGATACGATAGGATAGAGGATAGGATAGGATAGAGGATAGGATAGGGTAGAGGATAGGATAGGAGAGGGGATAGGATAGGATAGAGGATAGGATAGGATAGAGTATAGGATAGGATAGAGGATAGGATAGGATAGAGGATAGGATAGGATAGGATAGAGGATAGGATAGAATATAGGATAGAGGATTGGATAGGATAGAGGATATTATAGAATAGAAGATAGGATAGGATAGCGGATAGGTTAGGATGGAGTATAGGATCCGAATGAGGATAGGATAGAGTTGAGGATAAAATAGGATAGGATAGAGGATAGGATATAGGATTGGATATGATAGAGGACAGGATACGATAGACGATATGATAGGGGATTGGATAGGATAGGATTGAGGATAGGATAGGTTAGAGGCTCGGATATTATAGAGGATAGGATATAATACAAGATATGATAGGATAGATGATATTATAGGATAGAGGACGGGATAGGATAGAGGATACGATCTTATGGAGGATAGGATATAATAGAGGAAAGTATAGGGTAGTGGAAACTATAGGATAGAGGAAAGGATAGGGGATTGGACAGGATAGAGGATAGGATAGGATTGAGGCTAGGATAGGATAGTGGATAGGATAGGATAGAGGATAGGATAGGATAGGATAGAGGAAAGGATAGAGGATAGGATAGAGGATAGGATAGAGGATAGAGGATAAGATAGGGGATTGGATAGGATAGAGGATAGGATAGAGGATTGTATAGGAAAGAGGATATGATAGGATAGAGGATAGGATATTATAGAGGATAGGATCGGATAGAGGATAGGATAGGATAGAGGATAGGATAGGATTGAGGGTAGGGTAGGATAGTGGATAGGATAGGATAGAGGATAATATAGGATAGGATAGAGGATAGGATAGAGGATAGGATACAGGATAGGATAGAGGATAGGATAGAGGATAGGATAGGATAGAGGATAAGATAGGATAGAGGATAGAGGATAGGATAGGATAGAGGATAGGATAGGATAGAGGATAGGGTAGGATAGAGGATAGGATAGGATAGAGGATAGGATAGGATAGAGGATTGGATAGGATAGAGGATAGGATAGGATAGAGGATAGGATAGGATAGAGGATAGGACAGGATAGAGGATAGGACAGGATAGAGGATAGGATAGGATAGGATAGAGGATGGGATAGAGGATAGGATAGAGGATAGGATAGAGGATTGGATAGGATAGAGGATATTATAGAATGGAAGATAGGATAGGATAGCGGATAGGTTAGGATGGTGTATAGGATACGAATGAGGATAGGATAGGGTTGAGGATAGGATAGGATAGGATAGAGGATAGGAGGCGAAAGAGGATAGGATTGGATAGAGAATAGGATAGAGGGTAGGATAGAGGATAGGATAGGATAGAGGATAGGATAGGATAGAGGATAGGATAGAGGATAGGATAGAGGATAGGATAGAGGATTGGATAGGATAGAGGATATTATAGAATGGAAGATAGGATAGGATAGCGGATAGGTTAGGATGGAGTATAGGATACGAATGAGGATAGGATAGGGTTGAGGATAGGATAGGATAGGATAGAGGATAGGAGGCGAAAGAGGATAGGATTGGATAGAGAATAGGATAGAGGGTAGGATAGAGGATAGGATAGGATAGAGAATAGGATAGGACAGAGGATAGGATACTATAGAGGATAGGGTAGGATTCAGGATAGGATAGGATAGAGGATAGGATATAGGATTGGATAGGATAGAGGACAGGGTAGGATAGCGGATAGGATAGAGGAAAGGATAGGATAGAACATCGGATAGGTGATTGGATAGGATAGAGGATAGGATAGGATAGAGGATAGTATAGGATAGAGGATAGGATAGGATAGAGGATAGGATAGGATAGAGGATAGGATAGGATAGAGGATAGGATAGGACAGCGGATAGGATAGGGTAGAGTATAGAATAGGATAGAGGATAGGATTGGATAGAGGATAGGATAGGATAGAGGATAGGGTAGAGGATAGGAAAGAGGATTGGATAGGATAGGGGATATTATAGGATAGAGGATAGGACAGGATAGCGGATAGGATAGGATATAGGATTGGATAGGATAGAGGATAGGATAGGATAGAGGATACGAAATTATAGAGGATATAATAGGATAGAGGATAGCATCGGATAGCGGATAGGATAGGATAGAGGATAGGATAGGATAGAGGATAGGATAGGATATAGGATACGATAGGATAGATTATAGGATAGGATAGAGGATAGGATAGGGTAGAGGATAGGATAGTGTAGAGGATAGGATAGGATAGCGGATAGGATAGGGTAGAGTATAGAATAGGATAGAGGATAGGATTGGATAGAGGATAGGATAGGATAGAGGATAGGGTAGAGGATAGGATAGAGGATTGGATAGGATAGGGGATATTATAGGATAGAGGATAGGACAGGATAGCGGATAGGATAGGATATAGGATTGGATAGGATAGAGGATAGGATAGGATAGAGGATACGAAATTATAGAGGATAGGATAGGATAGAGGATAGCATCGGATAGCGGATAGGATAGGGGATTGGATAGGATAGAGTATAGGATACGATAGAGGATAGGATCGGATAGAGGATAGGATAGGGGATTGGATAGGATAGACAATTGGAGACGATAGAGGATAGGATAGGGGATTGTATAGGATAGAGAATAGGAGACGATAGAGGATAGGATAGGGGATTGTATAGGATAGAGGACAGGAGACGGTAGAGGATAGGATAGGATAGAGGATAGGATACGATAGGATACAGGATAGGATAGGATAGAGGATAGGATAGGATAGAGGATAGTATAGGATAGAGGATAGGATAGGATAGAGGATAGGATAGGATAGAGGATAGGATAGGATAGAGGAAAGGGTAGGATTGAGGATAGGATAGGATAGAGGAAAGGATAGGATAGAGGATTGGATAGGTGATTGGATAGGATAGAGGATAGGATAAGATAGAGGATAGTATAGGATAGAGGATACATAGGATAGAGGTTAGTATAGGATAGAGGATAGGATAGGATAGAGTATAGAATAGGATAGAGGATAGGATAGGATAGAGGATAGGATGGGATTGAGGATAGGATAGGATAGAGGAAAGGATGGGATGGAGGATCGGATAGGTGATTGATTAGGATAGAGGATAAGATAGGATAGAGAATTGTATAGGATAGAGGATAGGATAGAGGATAGGATAGGGGATTGGATAGGATAAGGTATAGGATACGATAGAGGATAGGATCGGATAGAGGATAGGATAGGATAGAGGATAGGATAGGATAGAGGATAGGATAGGTGATTGGATAGGATAGAGGATAGGATAGGATAGAGGATAGGATAGGATAACGGATCGGATAGGATATAGGATTGGATAGGATAGAGGATAGGATACGATAGAGGATAGGATAGGATAGAGGATAGGATAGGATAGAGGATAGGATAGGATAGATGATAGGATAGGATATAGGATACGATAGGATAGATTATAGGATAGGATAGAGGATAGGATAGGGTAGAGGATAGGATAGGATAGAGGATAGGATAGGATAGCGGATAGGATAGGGTAGAGTATAGAATAGGATAGAGGATAGGATTGGATAGAGGATAGGATAGGATAGAGGATAGGGTAGAGGATAGGATAGAGGATTGGATAGGATAGGGGATATTATAGGATAGAGGATAGGACAGGATAGCGGATAGGATAGGATATAGGATTGGATAGGATAGAGGATAGGATAGGATAGAGGATACGAAATTATAGAGGATAGGATAGGATAGAGGATAGCATCGGATAGCGGATAGGATAGGGGATTGGATAGGATAGAGGATAGAATAGGATAGAGGATAGGATACGATCGGATAGAGCATAGGATAGGGGATTGGATAGGATAGAGGGTAGGATAGGATAGCGGATAGGATAGCATATAGGATTGGAAAGGATAGGGGATAGGATAGGATAAAGGGTCGGATAGGATAGAGGATAGAATAGGATAGAGGATAGGATAGGATAACGGATCGGATAGGATATAGGATTTGATAGGATAGAGGATAGAATAGGATAGAGGATAGGATAGGATGACGGATCGGATAGGATATAGGATTGGAGAGCATAGAGGATAGGATACGATAGAGGATAGGATAGGATAGAGGATAGGATAGGGGATTGGATAGGATAGAGGATAGGATAGGATATAGGATAGGATAGGATAGATTATAGGATAGGATAGAGGATAGGATAGGATAGAGGATAGGATAGGATAGAGGATAGGGTAGAGGATAGGATAGAGGATTGGATAGGATAGGGGATATTATAGGATAGGGGATATTATAGGATAGAGGATAGGACAGGATAGCGGATAGGATAGGATATAGGATTGGATAGGATAGAGGATAGGATAGGATAGAGGATAGGATAGGATAGAGGTTAGGATAGGATAGAGGATAGGATAGGATAGAGGATAAGATAGGGGATTGGATAGGATAGAGGATAGGAGACGATAGAGGATAGGATAGGGGATTGGATAGGATAGAGGATAGGATAGGGGATTGTATAGGAAAGAGGATAGGATAGGATAGAGGATAGGATAGGATAGAGGATAGGATATTATAGAGGATAGGATAGGATAGAGGATAGAATAGGATAGAGGATAGGATAGGATTGAGGCTAGGATAGGATAGAGGATAGGATAGGATAGAGGTTAGGATAGGATAGAGGATAGGATAGGATAGAGGATAAGATAGGGGATTGGATAGGATAGAGTATAGGATACGATAGAGGATCGGATAGGATAGAGGATAGGATAGGGGATTGGTTAGGATAGAGGATAGGAGACGATAGAGGATAGGATAGGGGATTGGATAGGATAGAGGGTAGGATAGGATAGCGGATAGGATAGCATATAGGATTGGATAGGATAGAGGATAGAATAGGATAGAGGATAGGATAGGTTAACGGATCGGATAGGATATAGGATTGGATAGGATAGAGGATAGGATACGATAGAGGATAGGATAGGATAGAGGATAGGATAGGGGATTGGATAGGATAGAGGATAGGATAGGATATAGGATAGGATAGGATAGATTATAGGATAGGATCGAGTATAGAATAGGATAGAGGATAGGATAGGATAGAGGATAGGATACGATTGAGGATAGGATAGGATAGAGTAAGGGATAGGATAGAGGATCGGATAGGTGATTCGATAGGATAGAGGATAGGATAGGATAGAGGATAGGATAGGATAGAGGATAGGATACGATAGATGATAGGATAGGATAGAGGATAGGATAGGATAGAGGATAGGGTAGAGGATAGGATAGAGGATTGGATAGGATAGGGGATATTATAGGATAGGGGATATTATAGGATAGAGGATAGGACAGGATAGCGGATAGGATAGGATATAGGATTG
This sequence comes from Halictus rubicundus, assembly GCF_050948215.1. NCBI lineage: Eukaryota > Metazoa > Arthropoda > Insecta > Hymenoptera > Halictidae > Halictus > Halictus rubicundus. The sequence goes on from NW_027488610.1 coordinate 918,716, forward strand.
GATAGGATAGAGGATAGGATAGGATAGAGGATAGGATAGGATAGAGGTTAGGATAGGATAGAGGATAGGATAGGATAGAGGATAAGATAGGGGATTGGATAGGATAGAGGATAGGATAGGGGATTGGTTAGGATAGAGGATAGGAGACGATAGAGGATAGGATAGGGGATTGGATAGGATAGAGGGTAGGATAGGATAGCGGATAGGATAGCATATAGGATTGGATAGGATAGAGGATAGAATAGGATAGAGGATAGGATAGGATAACGGATCGGATAGGATATAGGATTGGATAGGATAGAGGATAGGATACGATAGAGGATAGGATAGGATAGAGGATAGGATAGGGGATTGGATAGGATAGAGGATAGGATAGGATATAGGATAGGATAGGATAGATTATAGGATAGGATAGAGGATAGGATAGGATAGAGGATAGGATAGGATAGATAATAGGATAGGATCGAGTATAGAATAGGATAGAGGATAGGATAGGATAGAGGATAGGATACGATTGAGGATAGGATAGGATAGAGTAAGGGATAGGATAGAGGATCGGATAGGTGATTCGATAGGATAGAGGATAGGATAGGATAGAGGATAGGATAGGATAGAGGATAGGATAGGATAGAGGATAGGATAGGATAGAGGATAGGATAGGATAGAGGATAGGATAGGATAGAGGATAGGATACGATAGATGATAGGATAGGATAGAGGATAGGATAGGGGATTGGATAGGATAGAGGATAGGATAGGGTAGAGGATAGGATCGGATAGAGGATAGGGTAGGGGATTGGATAGGATAGAGTATAGGATACGATAGAGGATAGGATCGGATAGGGGAAAGGATAGGGGATTGGATAGGATAGAGGATACGACAGGATATAGGATAGGATAGGATAGATTATAGGATAGGATAGAGGATAGGATAGGATAGAGGATAGGATAGGATAGAGGATAGGATCGGATAGGGGAAAGGATAGGGGATTGGATAGGATAGAGGATACGACAGGATATAGGATAGGATAGGATAGATTATAGGATAGGATAGAGGATAGGATAGGATAGAGGATAGGATAGGATAGAGGATAGGATACGATAGATGATAGGATAGGATAGAGGATAGGATAGGGGATTGGATAGGATAGAGGATAGGATAGTGTAGAGGATAGGATCGGATAGAGGATAGGATAGGGGATTGGATAGGATAGAGTATAGGATACGATAGTGGATAGGATCGGATAGGGGAAAGGATAGGGGATAGGATAGGATAGAGGATAGGAGACGATAGAGGATATTATAGGGGATTGGATAGGATAGAGGATAGGAGACGATAGAGGATAGGACAGGGGATTGTATAGGATAGAGGACAGGAGACGATAGAGGATAGGATAGGATAGAGGATAGGATCGGATACAGTATAGGATAGGATAGAGGATAGGATAGGATAGAGTATAGGATAGGATAGAGGATAGGATAGGATAGAGGATAGGATAGAGGATAGGATAGGGAATTGTATAGGATAGAGGACAGGAGACGATAGAGGATAGGATAGGATAGAGGATAGGATAGCATACAGTATAGGATAGGATAGAGGATAGGATAGGATAGAGGATAGGATAGGATAGAGGATAGGATAGGATAGAGGATAGGATAGGATAGATTATAGAATAGGATAGAGGATAGGATAAGATAGAGGATAGGATAGGATTGAGGATAGGATAGGATAGAGGAAAGGATAGGACAGAGGATTGGATAGGTTATTGGATAGGATAGAGGATAGGATAGGATAGAGGATAGTATAGGATAGAGGATAGGATAGGATAGAGGATAGTATAGGATAGAGGATAGGATAGGATAGAGGATAGGATAGGATAGAGGATAGGATAGGATAGAGGTTAGGATAGGATAGAGGATAGGATAGGATAGAGGATAAGATAGGGGATTGGATAGGATAGAGGATAGGAGACGATAGAGGATAGGATAGGGGATTGGATAGGATAGAGGATAGGATAGGGGATTGTATAGGAAAGAGGATAGGATAGGATAGAGGATAGGATAGGATAGAGGATAGGATATTATAGAGGATAGGATAGGATAGAGGATAGAATAGGATAGAGGATACGATAGGATTCAGGCTAGGATAGGATAGAGGATAGGATAGGATAGAGGTTAGGATAGGATAGAGGATAAGATAGGGGATTGGATAGGATAGAGTATAGGATACGATAGAGGATCGGATAGGATAGAGGATAGGATAGGGGATTGGTTAGGATAGAGGATACGAGACGATAGAGGATAGGATAGTCGCTTGGATAGGATAGAGGATAGGATAGGGGATTGTATAGGAAAGGGGATAGGATAGGATAGAGGATAGGATATTATAGAGGATAGGATATTATAGAGGATAGGATAGGATAGAGGATAGAATAGGATAGAGGATAGGATAGAGGATTGGATAGGATAGAGGATATTATAGGATAGGCGTTAGGATAGGATAGCGGATAGGTTAGGATGGAGTATAGGATACGAATGAGGATAGGATAGGGTTGAGGATAGGGTAGGATAGGATAGAGGATAGGATAGGATAGAGGATAGGATAGGATAGAGGGTGGGATAGGATAGAGGATAGGATAGGATAGAGGATAGGATAGGATAGAGGATAGGATAGGATAGAGGATAGGATAGGATAGAGGATAGGATAGGATAGAGGATAGGATAGAGGATAGGATAGGATAGGATAGAGGATAGGATATAGGATTGGATATGATAGAGAATAGGATATAGGATTGGATATGATAGAGGATAGGATACTATAGACGATAGGATAGGGGATTGGATATTATAGAGGATAGGATAGGATTGAGGATAGGAAAGGTTAGAGGCTCGGATATTATAGAGGATAGGATATAATACAGGATATGATAGGATAGATGATATTATAGGATAGAGGACGGGATAGGATAGAGGATACGATCTTATGGAGGATAGGATAGGATGGAGGAAAGTATAGGGTAGTGGAAAGGATAGGATAGAGGATAGGATAGGGGATTGGATAGGAGAGAGGATAGGAGGCGAAAGAGGATGGGATTGGATAGAGAATAGGATAGAGGATAGGATAGAGGATTGGATAGGATAGAGGATATTATAGGATAGAGGATGGGATAGGACAGTGGATAGGATAGGATGAAGTATAGGATAGAATTGAGGATAGGATAGGATAGAGGATAGGATAGGATAGAGGATAGGACAGGATAGAGGATAGGATATGATAGGGAATAGGATAGGATAGAGGACAGGATAGGATAGAGGATAGTATTGGATAGAGGATAGGACAGGGTAGAGGATAGGATAGGATAGAGGATAGGATAGGATAGAGGATAGGATAGGATAGATTATAGGGTAGGATAGAGGATAGGATAGGATTCAGGATAGGATAGGATAGAGGATAGGATAAGATAGAGGATAGGATAGAGGATTGGATAGGATAGGATAAGATAGAGGATAAGATAGGGGATTGGATAGGATAAGGGATAGGATCGGATAGAGGATAAGATAGGGGATTGGATAGGATAGAGTATAGGATACGATAGAGGATCGGATAGGATACAGGATAGGATAGGGGATTGGATAGGATAGAGGATAGGAGACGATAGAGGATAGGATAGGGGATTGGATAGGATAGAGAATAGGATTGGATAGAGAATAGGATAGAGGATAGGATAGGATAGAGGAAAGGATAGGGTAGGATAGAGGATAGGATAGAGGATAGGATAGGATAGAGGATAGGATAGGATAGAGGATAGGATAGGATAGAGCATAGGATAGGATAGAGGATAGGATAGAGGATTGGTTAGGATAGGATAAGATAGAGGATACGATATAGGATTGGATAGGATAAAGAATAGGATACGATAGAGGATAGGATTGGATAGAGAATAGGATAGGATAGAGGATACGATAGGATAGAGGATAGGATAGAGGATAGGATAGGATAGGATAGAGGATAGTATAGGAAAGAGGATAGGATAGGATAGAGGATAGGATAGGATAGAGGATAGGATAGGATAGAGGATAGGATATGATAGGGAATAGGATAGGATAGAGGACAGGATAGGATAGAGGATAGGATTGGATAGAGGATAGGACAGGGTAGAGGATAGGATAGGATAGAGGATAGGATAGGATAGAGGATAGAGGATAGGATAGAGGATAGGATAGAGGATAGGATAGAGGATAGGATAGGATAGGGGATAGGATAGGATAGAGGATAGGATAGGATTGAGGCTAGGATAGGATAGTGGATAGGATAGGATAGAGGATAGGATAGGATAGGATAGAGGATAGGATAGAGGATAGGATAGAGGATTGGATAGGATAGAGGATATTATAGGATAAGAGATAGGATAGGATAGGATTGAGGATAGGATAGTATAGAGGATAGGATAGGATAGAGGATAGGATAGGATAGAGGATAGGTTAGGATAGAGGATAGGATAGAATTGAGGATAGGATAGGATAGAGGATAGGATAGGATAGAGGATAGGATAGGATAGAGGATAGGATAGGATAGAGGATAGGATAGGATAGAGGATAGGATAGGATAGGGAATAGGATAGGATAGAGGATAGGATAGGATAGAGGATAGGATACGATAGAGGATAAGATAGGATACAGGATAGGATAGGATCGAGTATAGGATATAGGATGGATAGGATAGAGGATAGGATAGGATAGAGGATTGGATAGAGGATAGAGGATAGGATAGAGGATAGGATAGAGGATTGTATAGGATAGGGGATATTATAGGATAGAGGGTAGGATAGGATAGCGGATAGGATACTATATAGGATAGGATAGGAAAGAGGATAGGATAGGATAGAGATTAGGATGGGATTGAGGATAGGATAGGTTTGAGGGTAGGACGGGATAGACGAGAGGTTAGAGGATTGGATAGGATTTAGGATAGGATACGATAGAGGATAGGATAGGATAGGCGATAGGATAGAGAATAGGATAGGATAGAGGATAGGCTAGAATAGAGGATAGGATTGGATAGAGGATAGGATAGGATAGAGGATAGGATAGAGGATAGAGGATAGGATAGAGGGTAGGATAGAGGATTGGATGGGATAGGGGATATTATAGGATAGAGGGTAGGATAGGATAGCGGATAGGATAGGATATAGGATAGGATATTAAAGAGGATAGGATAGGATAGAGGATAGGATAGAGGATAGAGGATAGGATAGAGGGTTGGATAGAGGATTGGATGGGATAGGGGATATTATAGGATAGAGGGTAGGATAGGATACCGGATAGGATAGGATATAGGATAGGATAGGAAAGAGGATAGGATAGGATTGAGGGTAGGATGGGATAGAGGATAGGATAGGATAGAGGATAGGATAGGATAGAGGATAGGGTAGGATAGAGGATAGGATAGGATAGAGGATAGGATAGGGGATTGGATAGGATAGAGCAGAGGATAGAGGATACGATATGATTCTGGATAGGATAGGATAGAGCAGACGATAGCGGATAGGATAGGGGATTGGATTGGATAGAGGATAGGATAGGATAGAGCATAGGATATGATAGAGGATATGATAGGATACAGGATATGATAGGATTGATGATAGGACGGGATAGAGGAGAGGATAGAGAATTGGATAGGATTTAGGATAGGATACGATAGAGGATAGGATAGGATAGACGATAGGATAGAGGATAGGCTAGGATAGAGGATAGGATTGGATAGAGTATAGGAGAGAGGATAGGATAGAGGATTGGATAGGATAGGGGATATTATAGGATAGAGGGTAGGATAGGATAGGATATAGGATAGGATAGGAAAGAGGATAGGATAGGATTGAGGGTAGGATGGGAAAGAGGATAGGATAGGATAGATGATAGGATAGGATAGAGGATAGGATATGGGATTGGATAGGATAGAGCAGACGATAGCGGATAGGATAGGGGATTGGATTGGATAGAGGATAGGATATGACAGAGGATAGGATAGGATAGACGATAGGATAGAGAATAGGATAGGATAGAGGATAGGCTAGGATAGAGGATAGGATTGGATAGAGGATAGGATAGGAAGGAGGATAGGATAGAGGATGGAGGATAGGATGGAGGATAGGATAGAGGATTGGATAGGATAGGGGATATTCTAGGATAGAGGGTAGGATAGGATACCGGATAGGATAGGATATAGGATAGGATAGGAAAGAGGATGGGATAGGATAGAGGATGGGATGGGATAGAGGATAGGCTAGGATTGAGGGTAGGATAGGATAGTGGATAGGATAGGATAGAGCAGACGATAGAGGATACGATATGATTCATAATAGGATAGGATAGAGCAGACGATAGCGGATAGGATAGGATAGAGCAGACGATAGAGAATACGATATGATTCAGGATAGGATAGGATAGAGCAGACGATAGCGGATAGGATAGGGGATTGGGGAGGATAGAGAATAGGATAGGATAGAGGATTGACTAGGATAGAGGATAGGATAGGATAGAGGATAGGATAGGATAGAGGATAGGATAGGATAGAGGATAGGATAGGATAGAGGATAGGATAGGATAGAGGATAGGATAGAGGATAGAGGATAGGATAGAGGATAGGATAGAGGATAGGATAGAGGATTGGATAGGATAGGGGATATTATAGGATAGAGGGTAGGATAGGATAGCGGATAGGATAGGATATAGGATAGGATAGGAAAGAGGATAGGATAGGATAGAGGGTAGGATAGAGGATAGAGGATAGGATAGAGGATAGGATAGAGGACTGGATAGGATAGGGGATATTATAGGATAGAGGGTAGGATAGGATAGGGGATTGGATAGGATAGAGGATAGGATAGGATAGAGGATAGGATAGGATAGAGGATAGGATAGAGGATTGGTTAGAGGATTGGATAGGGTAGGGGATATTATAGGATAGAGGGTAGGATAGGATAGCGGATAGGATAGGATATAGGATAGGATAGGAAAGAGGATAGGATAGGATAGAGGGTAGGATGGGATAGAGGATAGGATAGGATTGAGGGTAGGATAGGATAGTGGATAGGATAGGATAGAGCAGAGGATAGAGGATACGATAGTGAATAGGCTAGGATAGATGATATTATTGGATAGAGGATACAATATGATAGAGGATAGGATAGGGGATTGGATCGGATAGAGGATAGGAGACGATAGAGGATATTATAGGGGATTGGATAGGAAACAGGATAGCATTGCAAATAGGATAGGATAGAGGATAGGATAGAGGATAGGATAGAGGATTGGATAAAGAATAGGTTAGAGGATTGGATAGGATAGAGGATAGGATTGGGGATTGGAGAGGATTGGATAGGATAGAGGATAGGATAGGATAGAGGGTAGGATAGGATAGCGGATAGGATAGGATATAGGATAGGATAGGAAAGAGGATAGGATAGGATAGAGGATAGGATAGGGTAGAGGATAGGATCGGATAGAGGATAGGATAGGGGATTGGATAGGATAGAGTATAGGATACGATAGAGGATAGGATCGGATAGGGGAAAGGATAGGGGATTGGATAGGATAGAGGATAGGAGACGATAGAGGATATTATAGGGGATTGGATAGGATAGAGGATAGGAGACGATAGAGGATAGGATAGGGGATTGTATAGGATAGAGGACAGGAGACGATAGAGGATAGGATAGGATAGAGGATAGGATAGGATACAGTATAGGATAGGATAGAGGATAGGATAGGATAGAGGATAGGATAGGATAGAGGATAGGATAGGATAGATTATAGAATAGGATAGAGGATAGGATAAGATAGCGGATAGGATAGGATTGAGGATAGGATAGGATAGAGGAAAGGATAGGATAGAGGATTGGATAGGTTATTGGATAGGATAGAGGATAGGATAGGATAGAGGATAGTATAGGATAGAGGATAGGATAGGATAGAGGATAGGATAGGGGATTGGATAGGATAGAGTATAGGATACGATAGAGGATAGGATCGGATAGAGGATAGGATAGGGGATTGGATAGGATAGACAATTGGAGACGATAGAGGATAGGATAGGGGATTGTATAGGATAGAGAATAGGAGACGATAGAGGATAGGATAGGGGATTGTATAGGATAGAGGACAGGAGACGATAGAGGATAGGATAGGATAGAGGATAGGATAGGATAGGATACAGGATAGGATAGGATAGAGGATAGGATAGGATAGGATACAGGATAGGATAGGATAGAGGATAGGATAGGATAGAGGATAGTATAGGATAGAGGATAGGATAGGATAGAGGATAGGATAGGATAGAGGAAAGGGTAGGATTGAGGATAGGATAGGATAGAGGAAAGGATAGGATAGAGGATTGGATAGGTGATTGGATAGGATAGAGGATAGGATAAGATAGAGGATAGTATAGGATAGAGGATAGATAGGATAGAGTTTAGTATAGGATAGAGGATAGGATAGGATAGAGGATAGGATAGGGGATTGTATAGGATAGAGGACAGGAGACGATAGAGGATAGGATAGGATAGAGGATAGGATAAGATAGAGCATAGGATATGATAGAGGATAGGATAGGATAGAGGATAGCATAGGATAGAGGATAGGATAAGATAGAGGATAGGATAGGATAGAGGATAGGATAGGATAGAGGATAGGATAGGATATAGGATACGATAGGATAGATTATAGGATAGGATAGAGGATAGGATAGGGTAGAGGATAGGATCGGATAGAGGATAGGATAGGGGATTGGATAGGATAGAGTATAGGATACGATAGAGGATAGGATCGGATAGGGGAAAGGATAGGGGATTGGATAGGATAGAGGATAGGAGACGATAGAGGATATTATAGGGGATTGGATAGGATAGAGGATAGGAGACGATAGAGGATAGGATAGGGGATTGTATAGGATAGAGGACAGGAGACGATAGAGGATAGGATAGGATAGAGGATAGGATAGGATACAGTATAGGATAGGATAGAGGATAGGATAGGATAGAGGATAGGATAGGATAGATTATAGAATTGGATAGAGGATAGGATAAGATAGCGGATAGGATAGGATTGAGGATAGGATAGGATAGAGGAAAGGATAGGATAGAGGATTGGATAGGTTATTGGATAGGATAGAGGATAGGATAGGATAGAGGATAGGATAGGGGATTGGATAGGATAGAGTATAGGATACGATAGAGGATAGGATCGGATAGAGGATAGGATAGGGGATTGGATAGGATAGACAATTGGAGACGATAGAGGATAGGATAGGGGATTGTATAGGATAGAGAATAGGAGACGATAGAGGATAGGATAGGGGATTGTATAGGATAGAGGACAGGAGACGATAGAGGATAGGATAGGATAGAGGATAGGATAGGATAGGATAGAGGATAGTATAGGAAAGAGGATAGGATAGGATAGAGGATAGGATAGGATAGAGGAAAGGGTAGGATTGAGGATAGGATAGGATAGAGGAAAGGATAGGATAGAGGATTGGATAGGTGATTGGATAGGATAGAGGATAGGATAAGATAGAGGATAGTATAGGATAGAGGATAGATAGGATAGAGTTTAGTATAGGATAGAGGATAGGATAGGATAGAGGATAGGATAGGGGATTGTATAGGATAGAGGACAGGAGACGATAGAGGATAGGATAGGATAGAGGATAGGATAAGATAGAGCATAGGATATGATAGAAGATAGGATAGGATAGAGGATAGCATAGGATAGAGGATAGGATAAGATAGAGGATAGGATAGGATAGAGGATAGGATAGGATAGAGGATAGGATAGGATAGAGGATAGGATAGGATATAGGATACGATAGGATAGATTATAGGATAGGATAGAGGATAGGATAGGGTAGAGGATAGGATCGGATAGAGGATAGGATAGGGGATTGGATAGGATAGAGTATAGGATACGATAGAGGATAGGATCGGATAGGGGAAAGGATAGGGGATTGGATAGGATAGAGGATAGGAGACGATAGAGGATATTATAGGGGATTGGATAGGATAGAGGATAGGAGACGATAGAGGATAGGATAGGGGATTGTATAGGATAGAGGACAGGAGACGATAGAGGATAGGATAGGGTAGAGGATAGGATAGGATACAGTATAGGATAGGATAGAGGATAGGATATTATAGAGGATAGGATAGGATAGAGGATAGGATAGGATAGAGGATAGGATAGGATAGAGGATAGGATAGGATAGAGGATAGGATAGGATAGAGGATAGGATAGGATAGATTATAGAATAGGATAGAGGATAGGATAAGATAGCGGATAGGATAGGATTGAGGATAGGATAGGATACAGGAGAGGATAGGATAGAGGATTGGATAGGTTATTGGATAGGATAGAGGATAGGATAGGATAGAGGATAGTATAGGATAGAGGATAGGATAGGATAGAGGATAGTATAGGATAGAGGATAGGATAGTATAGAGGATAGGATAGGGGATTGGATAGGATAGAGTATAGGATACAATAGAGGATAGGATAGGGGATTGTATAGGATAGAGGACAGGAGACGATAGAGGATAGGATAGGATAGAGGATAGGATAGAGGATAGGATAGAGGATAGGATAGAGGATTGGATAGGATAGAGGATATTATAGGATAGGAGATAGGATAGGATAGCGGATAGGTTAGGATGGAGTATAGGATACGAATGAGGATAGGATAGGGTTGAGGATAGGATAGGGGATTGGATAGGATAGAGGATATTATAATGTAGAGGATAGGATAGGATAGCGGATATGTTAGGATGGAGTATACGATACGAATGAGGATAGGGTTACGAATCAAATAGGGTTGAAGATAGGATAGGATAGGATAGAGGATAGGATAGGATAGAGGATAGGATAGGATAGAGGATAGGATAGGATAGAGGATAGGATAGGATAGAGGATAGGATAGGATAGAGGATAGGATAGGATAGAGGATAGGATAGGATAGGATAGAGGATAGGATAGAATATAGGATAGAGGATTGGATAGGATAGAGGATATTATAGAATAGAAGATAGGATAGGATAGCGGATAGGTTAGGATGGAGTATAGGATCCGAATGAGGATAGGATAGAGTTGAGGATAGAATAGGATAGGATAGAGGATAGGATAGGATAGAGGATAGGATAGGATAGAGGATAGGATAGGATAGAGGATAGGATAGGATAGAGGATAGGATAGGATAGAGGATAGGATAGGATAGAGGATAGGATAGGATAGGATAGAGGATAGGATAGAATATAGGATAGAGGATTGGATAGGATAGAGGATATTATAGAATAGAAGATAGGATAGGATAGCGGATAGGTTAGGATGGAGTATAGGATCCGAATGAGGATAGGATAGAGTTGAGGATAGAATAGGATAGGATAGAGGATAGGATATAGGATTGGATATGATAGAGGATAGGATACGATAGACGATATGATAGGGGATTGGATAGGATAGGATTGAGGATAGGATAGGTTAGAGGCTCGGAAATTATAGAGGATAGGATATAATACAAGATATGATAGGATAGATGATATTATAGGATAGAGAACGGGATAGGATAGAGGATACGATCTTATGGAGGATAGGATATAATAGAGGAAAGTATAGGGTAGTGGAAAGTATAGGATAGAGGATAGGATGGGGGATTGGATAGGATAGAGGATAGGATAGGATTGAGGCTAGGATAGGATAGTGGATAGGATAGGATAGAGGATAGGATAGGATAGGATAGAGGATAGGATAGGATAGAGGATAGGATAGAGGATAGGATAGAGGATACGATCTTATGGAGGATAGGATATAATAGAGGAAAGTATAGGGTAGTGGAAAGTATAGGATAGAGGATAGGATGGGGGATTGGATAGGATAGAGGATAGGATAATGGATTGGATAGGATAGAGGATAGGATAGGGGATTGTATAGGAAAGAGGATATGATAGGATAGAGGATAGGATATTATAGAGGATAGGATCGGATAGAGGATAGGATAGGATAGAGGATAGGATAGGATTGAGGCTAGGATAGGATAGTGGATAGGATAGGATAGAGGATAATATAGGATAGGATAGAGGATAGGATAGAGGATAGGATAGAGGATAGGATAGAGGATAGGATAGAGGATAGGATAGAGGATAGGATAGAGGATAGGATAGAGGATAGGATAGAGGATAGGATAGGATAGAGGATAGGATAGGATAGAGGATAGGATAGGATAGAGGATAGAGGATAGGATAGGATAGAGGATAGGATAGGATAGAGGATAGGATAGGATAGAGGATAGGATAGGATAGAGGATTGGATAGGATAGAGGATAGGATAGGATAGAGGATAGGATAGGATAGAGGATAGGATAGGATAGAGGATAGGACAGGATAGAGGATAGGATAGGATAGGATAGAGGATGGGATAGAGGATAGGATAGAGGATAGGATAGAGGATAGGATAGAGGATTGGATAGGATAGAGGATATTATAGAATGGAAGATAGGATAGGATAGCGGATAGGTTAGGATGGAGTATAGGATACGAATGAGGATAGGATAGGGTTGAGGATAGGATAGGATAGGATAGAGGATAGGAGGCGAAAGAGGGTAGGATTGGATAGAGAATAGGATAGAGGGTAGGATAGAGGATAGGATAGGATAGAGGATAGGATAGGATAGAGGATAGGATAGAGGATAGGATAGAGGATAGGATAGAGGATTGGATAGGATAGAGGATATTATAGAATGGAAGATAGGATAGGATAGCGGATAGGTTAGGATGGAGTATAGGATACGAATGAGGATAGGATAGGGTTGAGGATAGGATAGGATAGGATAGAGGATAGGAGGCGAAAGAGGATAGGATTGGATAGAGAATAGGATAGAGGGTAGGATAGAGGATAGGATAGGATAGAGGATAGGATAGGATAGAGGATAGGATACGATAGAGGATAGGGTAGGATTCAGGATAGGATAGGATAGAGGATAGGATATAGGATTGGATAGGATAGAGGACAGGGTAGGACAGCGGATAGGATAGAGGATAGGATAGAGGATAGGATAGATGATTGGATAGGATAGAGGATAGGATAGGGGATTGGATAGGATAGAGGATAGGATAGGATTGAGGATAGGATAGGCTAGAGGCTCGGATATTATAGAGGATAGGATATAATACAGGATATGATAGGATAGATGATATTATAGGATAGAGGACGGGATAGGGTAGAGGATACGATCTTATGGAGGATATAATAGGATAGAGGAAAGTATAGGGTAGTGGAAAGGATAGGATAGAGGATAGGATAGGATAGAGGATAGGTTAGAGGATTGGATAGGATAGGATAAGATAGAGGATATGATAGAGGATTGGATAGGATAGGATAAGATAGAGGATAAGATAGGGGATTGGATAGGATAGCGGATAGGATAGGATGGAGGATACGATATTATAGAGGATAGGATAGGATAGAGGATAGGATAGGGGATAGGAGACGATAGAGGATAGGATAGGGGATTGGATAGGATAGAGGATAGGATAGAGGATAGGATAGGATAGAGGATAGGTTAGAGGATTGGATAGGATAGGATAAGATAGAGGATATGATAGAGGATTGGATAGGATAGGATAAGATAGAGGATATGATAGAGGATTGGATAGGATAGGATAAGATAGAGGATAAGATAGGGGATTGGATAGGATAGCGGATAGGATAGGATGGAGGATACGATATTATAGAGGATAGGATAGGATAGAGGATAGGATAGGGGATTGGATAGGATAGAGGATAGGTCGGGATAGTGGATGGGATAGAGGATTGGATAGGATAGAGGATATAATACGATAGAGGATAGGACACGATAGAGGATAGGATAGGATAGAGGATAGGGTAGGATAGAGGATACGATAGGATAGAGGATAGGATAGAGGATAGGATAGAGGATTGGATAGGATAGGATAAGATAGAGGATAGGATAGAGGATTGGATACGATAGAGGATAGGATAGTATTGAGGATAGCATAGGATAGAGGATTGGATCGGACCGAGGATAGGATAGAGGATCGGATAGGATAGAGGATATAATACGGTAGATGATAGGATAGGATAGAGGATAGGGTAGGATAGAGGATAGGATAGGATAGAGGATAGGATAGGATAGAGGTTAGGATAGGATAGAGGATAGGATAGGATAGAGGATAGGTCGGGATAGAGGATGGGATAGAGGATTGGATAGGATAGAGGATATAATACGATAGAGGATATGACACGATAGAGGATAGGATAGGATAGAGGATAGGGTAGGATAGAGGATACGATAGGATAGAGGATAGGTTAGAGGATTGGATAGGATAGGATAAGATAGAGGATAAGATAGGGGATTGGATAGGATAGTGGATAGGATAGGATGGAGGATACGATATTATAGAGGATAGGATAGGATAGAGGATAGGATAGGGGATTGGATAGGATAGAGGATAGGAGACGATAGAGGATAGGATAGGGGATTGGATAGGATAGAGGATAGGATAGGGGATTGTATAGGAAAGAGGATATAATACGATAGAGGATAGGACACGATAGAGGATAGGATAGGATAGAGGATAGGGTAGGATAGAGGATACGATAGGATAGAGGATAGGTTAGAGGATTGGATAGGATAGGATAAGATAGAGGATATGATAGAGGATTGGATAGGATAGGATAAGATAGAGGATAAGATAGGGGATTGGATAGGATAGTGGATAGGATAGGATGGAGGATACGATATTATAGAGGATAGGATAGGATAGAGGATAGGATAGGGGATTGGATAGGATAGAGGATAGGATAGGGGATTGTATAGGAAAGAGGATAGGATAGGATAGAGGATAGGATAGGATAGAGGATAGGATAGGATAGAGGATAGGATAGAGGATAGGATAGGATAGAGGATAGGATAGGATACAGGATTGGATCGGACCGAGGATAGGATAGAGGATCGGGTAGGATACGATAGAGGGTAGGATATGTTATTGGATATAATAGCGGAGTGGAGACGTTAGAGGATAGGATAGGGGATTGGATAGGATACAGGATAGGATAGGATAGAGTATAGGACAGGGTAGAGGATAGGATAGGATAGAGGATAGGGTAGGATAGAGGATACGATAGGATAGGATAAGATAGAGGATAGGATAGAGGATTGGATACGATAGAGGATAGGATAGTATTGAGGATAGGATAGGGTAGAGGAAAGGATAGGATAGGATAGAGGATAGGATAGAGGATTTAATAGGATAGAGGATATTATAGGGTAGAGGATAGGATAGGATAGCGGATATGTTAGGATGGAGTATACGATACGAATGAGGATAGGATAGGGTTGAAGATAGGATAGGATAGGATAGAGGATAGGATAGGATAGAGGATAGGATAGGATAGAGGATAGGATAGGATAGAGGATAGGATAGGATAGAGGATAGGATAGGATAGAGGATAGGATAGGATAGAGCATAGGATAGGATAGAGGATAGGATAGGATAGAGGATAGGATAGGATAGAGGATAGGATAGGATAGAGGATAGGATAGGGGATTGGATAGTGTAGAGGATAGGAGACGAAAGAGGATAGGATGGGATAGAGAATAGGATAGAGGATAGGATAGGGTACAGGAAAGGATAGGATAGGATAGAGGATAGGATAGAGGATTTAATAGGATAGAGGATATTATAGGGTAGAGGATAGGATAGGATAGCGGATATGTTAGGATGGAGTATACGATACGAATGAGGATAGGATAGGGTTGAAGATAGGATAGGATAGGATAGAGGATAGGATAGGATAGAGGATAGGATAGGATAGAGGATAGGATAGGATAGAGGATAGGATAGGATAGAGGATAGGATAGGATAGAGCATAGGATAGGATAGAGGATAGGATAGGATAGACGATAGGATAGGATAGAGGATAGGATAGGATAGAGGATAGGATAGGATAGAGGATAGGATAGGATAGAGGATAGGATAGGTGATTGGATAGGATAGAGGATAGGATAAGATAGAGGATAGTATAGGATAGAGGATAGATAGGATAGAGTTTAGTATAGGATAGAGGATAGGATAGGATAGAGGATAGGATAGGGGATTGTATAGGATAGAGGACAGGAGACGATAGAGGATAGGATAGGATAGAGGATAGGATATGATAGAGGATAGGATAGGATAGAGGATAGCATAGGATAGAGGATAGGATAGGATAGAGGATAGGATAGGTGATTGGATAGGATAGAGGATAGGATAGGGGATTGTATAGGAAAGAGGATAGGATAGGATAGAGGATAGGATAGGATAGAGGATAGGATAGGATAGAGTATAGGATAGGATAGAGGATAGGATAGGATAGAGGATAGGATAGGATACAGGATTGGATCGGACCGAGGATAGGATAGAGGATCGGGTAGGATACGATAGAGGGTAGGATATGTTATTGGATATAATAGCGGAGTGGAGACGTTAGAGGATAGGATAGGGGATTGGATAGGATACAGGATAGGATAGGATAGAGTATAGGACAGGGTAGAGGATAGGATAGGATAGAGGATAGGGTAGGATAGAGGATACGATAGGATAGGATAAGATAGAGGATAGGATAGAGGATTGGATACGATAGAGGATAGGATAGTATTGAGGATAGGATAGGATAGACGATTGGATCGGACCGAGGATAGGATAGAGGATATAATACGATAGAGGATAGGATAGGATAGAGGATAGGGTAGGATAGAGGATAGGATAGGATAGAGGATAGGATAGGATAGGATAGCGGATAGGTTAGGATGGAGTATAGGATACGAATGAGGATAGGATAGGGTTGAGGATAGGATAGGATAGGATAGAGGATAGGATATTGGATTGGATATGATAGAGGATAGGATACGATACACGATATGATAGGGGATTGGATAGGATAGAGGATAGGATAGGATTGAGGATAGGATAGGTTAGAGGCTCGGATATTATAGAGGATAGGATATAATACAAGATATGATAGGATAGATGATATTATAGGATAGAGGACGGGATAGGATAGAGGATACAATCTTATGGAGGATAGGATAGGATAGAGGAAAGTATAGGGTAGTGGAAAGGATAGAATAGAGGATAGGATAGGGGATTGGATAGGATAGAGGATAGGAGGCGAAAGAGGATAGGATAGGATAGAGGATAGGATAGGATTGAGGCTAGGATAGGATAGTGGATAGGATAGGATAGAGGATAGGATAGGATAGGATAGAGGATAGGATAGAGGATAGGATAGAGGATAGGATAGAGGATAGGATAGAGGATAGGATAGAGGATATTATAGTATAGGAGATAGGATAGGATAGCGGATAGGTTAGGATGGAGTATAGGATACGAATGAGGATAGGATAGGGTTGAGGATAGGATAGGGGATTGGATAGTGTAGAGGATAGGAGACGAAAGAGGATAGGATGGGATAGAGAATAGGATAGAGGATAGGATAGGGTAGAGGAAAGGATAGGATAGGATAGAGGATAGGATAGAGGATTTAATAGGATAGAGGATATTATAGGGTAGAGGATAGGATAGGATAGCGGATATGTTAGGATGGAGTATACGATACGAATGAGGATAGGATAGGGTTGAAGATAGGATAGGATAGGATAGAGGATAGGATAGGATAGAGGATAGGATAGGATAGAGGATAGGATAGGATAGAGGATAGGATAGGATAGAGGATAGGATAGGATAGAGGATAGGATAGGATAGAGCATAGGATAGGATAGAGGATAGGATAGGATAGAGGATAGGATAGGATAGAGGATAGGATAGCATAGAGGATAGGATAGGATAGAGGATAGGATAGGATAGAGGATAGGATAGGATAGAGGATAGGATAGGATAGAGGATAGGATAGGATAGAGGATAGGATAGGATAGAGGATAGGATAGGATAGAGGATAGGATAGAGGATAGGATAGGATAGAGGATAGGATAGGATAGAGGATAGGATAGGATAGAGGATAGGATCGGATAGAGGATAAGATAGGGGATTGGATAGGATAGACAATTGGAGACGATAGAGGATAGGATAGGGGATTGTATAGGATAGAGGACAGGAGACGATAGAGGATAGGATAGGATAGAGGATAGGATATGATAGAGGATAGGATAGGATAGAGGATAGCATAGGATAGAGGATAGCATAGGATAGAGCATAGGATAGGATATAGGATACGATAGGATAGATTATAGGATAGGATAGAGGATAGGATAGGGTAGAGGATAGGATCGGATAGAGGATAGGATAGGGGATTGGATAGGATAGAGTATAGGATACGATAGAGGATAGGATCGGATAGGGGAAAGGATAGGGGATTGGATAGGATAGAGGATAGGAGACGATAGAGGATATTATAGGGGATTGGATAGGATAGAGGATAGGAGACGATAGAGGATAGGATAGGGGATTGTATAGGATAGAGGACAGGAGACGATAGAGGATAGGATAGGATAGAGGATAGGATAGGATACAGTATAGGATAGGATAGAGGATAGGATAGGATAGAGGATAGGATAGGATAGAGGATAGGATAGGATAGATTATAGAATAGGATAGAGGATAGGATAAGATAGCGGATAGGATAGGATTGAGGATTGGATAGGATAGAGGAAAGGATAGGATAGAGGATTGGAGAGGTTATTGGATAGGATAGAGGATAGGATAGGATAGAGGATAGTATAGGATAGAGGATAGGATAGGATAGAGGATAGGATAGGGGATTGGATAGGATAGAGTATAGGATACGATAGAGGATAGGATCGGATAGAGGATAGGATAGGGGATTGGATAGGATAGACAATTGGAGACGATAGAGGATAGGATAGGGGATTGTATAGGATAGAGAATAGGAGACAATAGAGGATAGGATAGGGGATTGTATAGGATAGAGGACAGGAGACGATAGAGGATAGGATAGGATAGAGGATAGGATAGGATAGGATACAGGATAGGATAGGATAGAGGATAGGATAGGATAGGATACAGGATAGGATAGAGGATAGGATAGGATAGAGGATAGTATAGGATAGAGGATAGGATAGGATAGAGGATAGGATAGGATAGAGGAAAGGGTAGGATTGAGGATAGGATAGGATAGAGGAAAGGATAGGATAGAGGATTGGATAGGTGATTGGATAGGATAGAGGATAGGATAAGATAGAGGATAGTATAGGATAGAGGATAGATAGGATAGAGTTTAGTATAGGATAGAGGATAGGATAGGATAGAGGATAGGATAGGGGATTGTATAGGATAGAGGACAGGAGACGATAGAGGATAGGATAGGATAGAGGATAGGATAGGATAGAGGATAGCATAGGATAGAGGATAGCATAGGATAGAGGATAGGATAAGATAGAGGATAGGATAGGATAGAGGATAGGATAGGATAGAGGATAGGATAGGATATAGGATACGATAGGATAGATTATAGGATAGGATAGAGGATAGGATAGGGTAGAGGTTAGGATCGGATAGAGGATAGGATAGGGGATTGGATAGGATAGAGTATAGGATACGATAGAGGATAGGATCGGATAGGGGAAAGGATAGGGGATTGGATAGGATAGAGGATAGGAGACGATAGAGGATATTATAGGGGATTGGATAGGATAGAGGATAGGAGACGATAGAGGATAGGATAGGGGATTGTATAGGATAGAGGACAGGAGACGATAGAGGATAGGATAGGATAGAGGATAGGATAGTATACAGTATAGGATAGGATAGAGGATAGGATAGGATAGAGGATAGGATAGGATAGAGGATAGGATAGGATAGATTATAGAATAGGATAGAGGATAGGATAAGATAGCGGATAGGATAGGATTGAGGATAGGATAGGATAGAGGAAAGGATAGGATAGAGGATTGGATAGGTTATTGGATAGGATAGAGGATAGGATAGGATAGAGGATAGTATAGGATAGAGGATAGGATAGGATAGAGGATAGGATAGGGGATTGGATAGGATAGAGTATAGGATACGATAGAGGATAGGATCGGATAGAGGATAGGATAGGGGATTGGATAGGATAGACAATTGGAGACGATAGAGGATAGGATAGGGGATTGTATAGGATAGAGAATAGGAGACGATAGAGGATAGGATAGAGGATTGTATAGGATAGAGGACAGGAGACGATAGAGGATAGGATAGGATAGAGGATAGGATAGGATAGGATACAGGATAGGATAGGATAGAGGATAGGATAGGATAGGATACAGGATAGGATAGGATAGAGGATAGGATAGGATAGAGGATAGTATAGGATAGAGGATAGGATAGGATAGAGGATAGGATAGGATAGAGGAAAGGGTAGGATTGAGGATAGGATAGGATAGAGGAAAGGATAGGATAGAGGATTGGATAGGTGATTGGATAGGATAGAGGATAGGATAAGATAGAGGATAGTATAGGATAGAGGATAGATAGGATAGAGTTTAGTATAGGATAGAGGATAGGATAGGATAGAGGATAGGATAGGGGATTGTATAGGATAGAGGACAGGAGACGATAGAGGATAGGATAGGATAGAGGATAGGATAAGATAGAGCATAGGATATGATAGAGGATAGGATAGGATAGAGGATAGCATAGGATAGAGGATAGGATAAGATAGAGGATAGGATAGGATAGAGGATAGGATAGGATAGAGGATAGGATAGGATATAGGATACGATAGGATAGATTATAGGATAGGATAGAGGATAGGATAGGGTAGAGGATAGGATCGAATAGAGGATAGGATAGGGGATTGGATAGGATAGAGTATAGGATACGATAGAGGATAGGATCGGATAGGGGAAAGGATAGGATAGATTATAGAATAGGATAGAGGATAGGATAAGATAGCGGATAGGATAGGATTGAGGATAGGATAGGATAGAGGAAAGGATAGGATAGAGGATTGGATAGGTTATTGGATAGGATAGAGGATAGGATAGGATAGAGGATAGTATAGGATAGAGGATAGGATAGGATAGAGGATAGGATAGGGTATTGGATAGGATAGAGTATAGGATACGATAGAGGATAGGATCGGATAGAGGATAGGATAGGGGATTGGATAGGATAGACAATTGGAGACGATAGAGGATAGGATAGGGGATTGTATAGGATAGAGAATAGGAGACGATAGAGGATAGGATAGGGGATTGTATAGGATAGAGGACAGGAGACGATAGAGGATAGGATAGGATAGAGGATAGGATAGGATAGGATACAGGATAGGATAGGATAGAGGATAGGATAGGATAGGATACAGGATAGGATAGGATAGAGGATAGGATAGGATAGAGGATAGTATAGGATAGAGGATAGGATAGGATAGAGGATAGGATAGGATAGAGGAAAGGGTAGGATTGAGGATAGGATAGGATAGAGGAAAGGATAGGATAGAGGATTGGATAGGTGATTGGATAGGATAGAGGATAGGATAAGATAGAGGATAGTATAGGATAGAGGATAGATAGGATAGAGTTTAGTATAGGATAGAGGATAGGATAGGATAGAGGATAGGATAGGGGATTGTATAGGATAGAGGACAGGAGACGATAGAGGATAGGATAGGATAGAGGATAGGATAAGATAGAGCATAGGATATGATAGAGGATAGGATAGGATAGAGGATAGCATAGGATAGAGGATAGGATAAGATAGAGGATAGGATAGGATAGAGGATAGGATAGGATAGAGGATAGGATAGGATATAGGATACGATAGGATAGATTATAGGATAGGATAGAGGATAGGATAGGGTAGAGGATAGGATCGGATAGAGGATAGGATAGGGGATTGGATAGGATAGAGTATAGGATACGATAGAGGATAGGATCGGATAGGGGAAAGGATAGGGGATTGGATAGGATAGAGGATAGGAGACGATAGAGGATATTATAGGGGATTGGATAGGATAGAGGATAGGAGACGATAGAGGATAGGATAGGGGATTGTATAGGATAGAGGACAGGAGACGATAGAGGATAGGATAGGATAGAGGATAGGATAGGATACAGTATAGGATAGGATAGAGGATAGGATAGGATAGATTATAGAATTGGATAGAGGATAGGATAAGATAGCGGATAGGATAGGATTGAGGATAGGATAGGATAGAGGAAAGGATAGGATAGAGGATTGGATAGGTTATTGGATAGGATAGAGGATAGGATAGGATAGAGGATAGGATAGGGGATTGGATAGGATAGAGTATAGGATACGATAGAGGATAGGATCGGATAGAGGATAGGATAGGGGATTGGATAGGATAGACAATTGGAGACGATAGAGGATAGGATAGGGGATTGTATAGGATAGAGAATAGGAGACGATAGAGGATAGGATAGGGGATTGTATAGGATAGAGGACAGGAGACGATAGAGGATAGGATAGGATAGAGGATAGGATAGGATAGGATACAGGATAGGATAGGATAGAGGATAGGATAGGATAGGATAGAGGATAGTATAGGAAAGAGGATAGGATAGGATAGAGGATAGGATAGGATAGAGGAAAGGGTAGGATTGAGGATAGGATAGGATAGAGGAAAGGATAGGATAGAGGATTGGATAGGTGATTGGATAGGATAGAGGATAGGATAAGATAGAGGATAGTATAGGATAGAGGATAGATAGGATAGAGTTTAGTATAGGATAGAGGATAGGATAGGATAGAGGATAGGATAGGGGATTGTATAGGATAGAGGACAGGAGACGATAGAGGATAGGATAGGATAGAGGATAGGATAAGATAGAGCATAGGATATGATAGAAGATAGGATAGGATAGAGGATAGCATAGGATAGAGGATAGGATAAGATAGAGGATAGGATAGGATAGAGGATAGGATAGGATAGAGGATAGGATAGGATAGAGGATAGGATAGGATATAGGATACGATAGGATAGATTATAGGATAGGATAGAGGATAGGATAGGGTAGAGGATAGGATCGGATAGAGGAGAGGATTGGGGATTGGATAGGATAGAGTATAGGATACGATAGAGGATAGGATCGGATAGGGGAAAGGATAGGGGATTGGATAGGATAGAGGATAGGAGACGATAGAGGATATTATAGGGGATTGGATAGGATAGAGGATAGGAGACGATAGAGGATAGGATAGGGGATTGTATAGGATAGAGGACAGGAGACGATAGAGGATAGGATAGGGTAGAGGATAGGATAGGATACAGTATAGGATAGGATAGAGGATAGGATATTATAGAGGATAGGATAGGATAGAGGATAGGATAGGATAGAGGATAGGATAGGATAGAGGATAGGATAGGATAGAGGATAGGATAGGATAGAGGATAGGATAGGATAGATTATAGAATAGGATAGAGGATAGGATAAGATAGCGGATAGGATAGGATTGAGGATAGGATAGGATACAGGAGAGGATAGGATAGAGGATTGGATAGGTTATTGGATAGGATAGAGGATAGGATAGGATAGAGGATAGTATAGGATAGAGGATAGGATAGGATAGAGGATAGTATAGGATAGAGGATAGGATAGTATAGAGGATAGGATAGGGGATTGGATAGGATAGAGTATAGGATACAATAGAGGATAGGATAGGGGATTGTATAGGATAGAGGACAGGAGACGATAGAGGATAGGATAGGATAGAGGATAGGATAGAGGATAGGATAGAGGATAGGATAGAGGATAGGATAGAGGATTGGATAGGATAGAGGATATTATAGGATAGGAGATAGGATAGGATAGCGGATAGGTTAGGATGGAGTATAGGATACGAATGAGGATAGGATAGGGTTGAGGATAGGATAGGGGATTGGATAGGATAGAGGATATTATAATGTAGAGGATAGGATAGGATAGCGGATATGTTAGGATGGAGTATACGATACGAATGAGGATAGGGTTACGAATCAAATAGGGTTGAAGATAGGATAGGATAGGATAGAGGATAGGATAGGATAGAGGATAGGATAGGATAGAGGATAGGATAGGATAGAGGATAGGATAGGATAGAGGATAGGATAGGATAGGATAGAGGATAGGATAGAATATAGGATAGAGGATTGGATAGGATAGAGGATATTATAGAATAGAAGATAGGATAGGATAGCGGATAGGTTAGGATGGAGTATAGGATCCGAATGAGGATAGGATAGAGTTGAGGATAGAATAGGATAGGATAGAGGATAGGATAGGATAGAGGATAGGATAGGATAGAGGATAGGATAGGATAGAGGATAGGATAGGATAGAGGATAGGATAGGATAGGATAGAGGATAGGATAGAATATAGGATAGAGGATTGGATAGGATAGAGGATATTATAGAATAGAAGATAGGATAGGATAGCGGATAGGTTAGGATGGAGTATAGGATCCGAATGAGGATAGGATAGAGTTGAGGATAGAATAGGATAGGATAGAGGATAGGATATAGGATTGGATATGATAGAGGATAGGATACGATAGACGATATGATAGGGGATTGGATAGGATAGGATTGAGGATAGGATAGGTTAGAGGCTCGGAAATTATAGAGGATAGGATATAATACAAGATATGATAGGATAGATGATATTATAGGATAGAGAACGGGATAGGATAGAGGATACGATCTTATGGAGGATAGGATATAATAGAGGAAAGTATAGGGTAGTGGAAAGTATAGGATAGAGGATAGGATGGGGGATTGGATAGGATAGAGGATAGGATAGGATTGAGGCTAGGATAGGATAGTGGATAGGATAGGATAGAGGATAGGATAGGATAGGATAGAGGATAGGATAGGATAGGATAGAGGATAGGATAGGATAGAGGATAGGATAGAGGATAGGATAGAGGATACGATCTTATGGAGGATAGGATATAATAGAGGAAAGTATAGGGTAGTGGAAAGTATAGGATAGAGGATAGGATGGGGGATTGGATAGGATAGAGGATAGGATAGGATTGAGGCTAGGATAGGATAGTGGATAGGATAGGATAGAGGATAGGATAGGATAGGATAGAGGATAGGATAGAGGATAGGATAGAGGATAGGATAGAGGATAGAGGATAAGATAGGGGATTGGATAGGATAGAGTATAGGATTCGAGAGAGGATCGGATAGGATAGAGGATAGAATAGGGGATTGGTTAGGATAGAGGATAGGATAGGGGATTGGATAGGATAGAGGATAGGATAGGGGATTGTATAGGAAAGAGGATATGATAGGATAGAGGATAGGTTAGAGGATTGGATAGGATAGGATAAGATAGAGGATAAGATAGGGGATTGGATAGGATAGTGGATAGGATAAGATGGAGGATACGATATTATAGAGGATAGGATAGGATAGAGGATAGGATAGGGGATTGGATAGGATAGAGGATAGGAGACGATAGAGGATAGGATAGGGGATTGGATAGGATAGAGGATAGGATAGGGGATTGTATAGGAAAGAGGATATAATACGATAGAGGATAGGACACGATAGAGGATAGGATAGGATAGAGGATAGGGTAGGATAGAGGATACGATAGGATAGAGGATAGGTTAGAGGATTGGATAGGATAGGATAAGATAGAGGATATGATAGAGGATTGGATAGGATAGGATAAGATAGAGGATAAGATAGGGGATTGGATAGGATAGAGGATAGGATAGGGGATTGTATAGGAAAGAGGATAGGATAGGATAGAGGATAGGATAGGATAGAGGATAGGATAGGATAGAGGATAGGATAGGATAGAGGATAGGATAGGATAGAGGATAGGATAGGATACAGGATTGGATCGGACCGAGGATAGGATAGAGGATCGGGTAGGATACGATAGAGGGTAGGATATGTTATTGGATATAATAGCGGAGTGGAGACGTTAGAGGATAGGATAGGGGATTGGATAGGATACAGGATAAGATAGGATAGAGTATAGGACAGGGTAGAGGATAGGATAGGATAGAGGATAGGGTAGGATAGAGGATACGATAGGATAGGATAAGATAGAGGATAGGATAGAGGATTGGATACGATAGAGGATAGGATAGTATTGAGGATAGGATAGGGTAGAGGAAAGGATAGGATAGGATAGAGGATAGGATAGAGGATTTAATAGGATAGAGGATATTATAGGGTAGAGGATAGGATAGGATAGCGGATATGTTAGGATGGAGTATACGATACGAATGAGGATAGGATAGGGTTGAAGATAGGATAGGATAGGATAGAGGATAGGATAGGATAGAGGATAGGATAGGATAGAGGATAGGATAGGATAGAGGATATGATAGGATAGAGGATAGGATAGGATAGAGCATAGGATAGGATAGAGGATAGGATAGGATAGAGGATAGGATAGGATAGAGGATAGGATAGGATAGAGGATAGGATAGGGGATTGGATAGTGTAGAGGATAGGAGACGAAAGAGGATAGGATGGGATAGAGAATAGGATAGAGGATAGGATAGGGTACAGGAAAGGATAGGATAGGATAGAGGATAGGATAGAGGATTTAATAGGATAGAGGATATTATAGGGTAGAGGATAGGATAGGATAGCGGATATGTTAGGATGGAGTATACGATACGAATGAGGATAGGATAGGGTTGAAGATAGGATAGGATAGGATAGAGGATAGGATAGGATAGAGGATAGGATAGGATAGAGGATAGGATAGGATAGAGGATAGGATAGGATAGAGGATAGGATAGGATAGAGCATAGGATAGGATAGAGGATAGGATAGGATAGGATAGAGGATAGGATAGGATAGAGGATAGGATAGGATAGAGGATAGGATAGGGGATTGGATAGTGTAGAGGATAGGAGACGAAAGAGGATAGGATGGGATAGAGAATAGGATAGAGGATAGGATAGGGTACAGGAAAGGATAGGATAGGATAGAGGATAGGATAGAGGATTTAATAGGATAGAGGATATTATAGGGTAGAGGATAGGATAGGATAGCGGATATGTTAGGATGGAGTATACGATACGAATGAGGATAGGATAGGGTTGAAGATAGGATAGGATAGGATAGAGGATAGGATAGGATAGAGGATAGGATAGGATAGAGGATAGGATAGGATAGAGGATAGGATAGGATAGAGCATAGGATAGGATAGAGGATAGGATAGGATAGAGGATAGGATAGGATAGAGGATAGGATAGGATAGAGGATAGGATAGGATAGAGCATAGGATAGGATAGAGGATAGGATAGGATAGAGGATAGGATAGGATAGAGGATAGGATAGGATAGAGGATAGGATAGGATAGAGGATAGGATAGGATAGAGGATAGGATAGGTGATTGGATAGGATAGAGGATAGGATAAGATAGAGGATAGTATAGGATAGAGGATAGATAGGATAGAGGATAGGATAGGATAGAGGATAGGATAGGATAGAGGATAGGATAGGATAGAGGATAGGATAGGATAGAGGATAGGATAGGATAGAGGATAGGATAGGATAGAGGATAGGATCGGATAGAGGATAAGATAGGGGATTGGATAGGATAGACAATTGGAGACGATAGAGGATAGGATAGGGGATTGTATAGGATAGAGAATAGGAGACGATAGAGGATAGGATAGGGGATTGTATAGGATAGAGGACAGGAGACGATAGAGGATAGGATAGGATAGAGGATAGGATAGGATAGGATACAGGATAGGATAGGATAGAGGATAGGATAGGATAGAGGATAGTATAGGATAGAGGATAGGATAGGATAGAGGATAGGATAGGATAGAGGAAAGGGTAGGATTGAGGATAGGATAGGATAGAGGAAAGGATAGGATAGAGGATTGGATAGGTGATTGGATAGGATAGAGGATAGGATAAGATAGAGGATAGTATAGGATAGAGGATAGATAGGATAGAGTTTAGTATAGGATAGAGGATAGGATAGGATAGAGGATAGGATAGGGGATTGTATAGGATAGAGGACAGGAGACGATAGAGGATAGGATAGGATAGAGGATAGGATATGATAGAGGATAGGATAGGATAGAGGATAGCATAGGATAGAGGATAGCATAGGATAGAGGATAGGATAAGATAGAGGATAGGATAGGATAGAGGATAGGATAGGATAGAGGATAGGATAGGATATAGGATACGATAGGATAGATTATAGGATAGGATAGAGGATAGGATAGGGTAGAGGATAGGATCGGATAGAGGATAGGATAGGGGATTGGATAGGATAGAGTATAGGATACGATAGAGGATAGGATCGGATAGGGGAAAGGATAGGGGATTGGATAGGATAGAGGATAGGAGACGATAGAGGATATTATAGGGGATTGGATATTATAGAGGATAGGAGACGATAGAGGATAGGATAGGGGATTGTATAGGATACAGGACAGGAGACGATAGAGGATAGGATAGGATAGAGGATAGGATAGGATACAGTATAGGATAGGATAGAGGATAGGATAGGATAGAGGATAGGATAGGATAGAGGATAGGATAGGATAGATTATAGAATAGGATAGAGGATAGGATAAGATAGCGGATAGGATAGGATTGAGGATAGGATAGGATAGAGGAAAGGATAGGATAGAGGATTGGATAGGTTATTGGATAGGATAGAGGATAGGATAGGATAGAGGATAGTATAGGATAGAGGATAGGATAGGATAGAGGATAGGATAGGGGATTGGATAGGATAGAGTATAGGATACGATAGAGGATAGGATCGGATAGAGGATAGGATAGGGGATTGGATAGGATAGACAATTGGAGACGATAGAGGATAGGATAGGGGATTGTATAGGATAGAGAATAGGAGACGATAGAGGATAGGATAGGGGATTGTATAGGATAGAGGACAGGAGACGATAGAGGATAGGATAGGATAGAGGATAGGATAGGATAGGATACAGGATAGGATAGGATAGAGGATAGGATAGGATAGGATACAGGATAGGATAGGATAGAGGATAGGATAGGATAGAGGATAGTATAGGATAGAGGATAGGATAGGATAGAGGATAGGATAGGATAGAGGAAAGGGTAGGATTGAGGATAGGATAGGATAGAGGAAAGGATAGGATAGAGGATTGGATAGGTGATTGGATAGGATAGAGGATAGGATAAGATAGAGGATAGTATAGGATAGAGGATAGATAGGATAGAGTTTAGTATAGGATAGAGGATAGGATAGGATAGAGGATAGGATAGGGGATTGTATAGGATAGAGGACAGGAGACGATAGAGGATAGGATAGGATAGAGGATAGGATAAGATAGAGCATAGGATATGATAGAGGATAGGATAGGATAGAGGATAGCATAGGATAGAGGATAGGATAAGATAGAGGATAGGATAGGATAGAGGATAGGATAGGATAGAGGATTGGATAGGATATAGGATACGATAGGATAGATTATAGGATAGGATAGAGGATAGGATAGGGTAGAGGATAGGATCGGATAGAGGATAGGATATGGGATTGGATAGGATAGAGTATAGGATACGATAGAGGATAGGATCGGATAGGGGAAAGGATAGGATAGATTATAGAATAGGATAGAGGATAGGATAAGATAGCGGATAGGATAGGATTGAGGATAGGATAGGATAGAGGAAAGGATAGGATAGAGGATTGGATAGGTTATTGGATAGGATAGAGGATAGGATAGGATAGAGGATAGTATAGGATAGAGGATAGGATAGGATAGAGGATAGGATAGGGGATTGGATAGGATAGAGTATAGGATACGATAGAGGATAGGATCGGATAGAGGATAGGATAGGGGATTGGATAGGATAGACAATTGGAGACGATAGAGGATAGGATAGGGGATTGTATAGGATAGAGAATAGGAGACGATAGAGGATAGGATAGGGGATTGTATAGGATAGAGGACAGGAGACGATAGAGGATAGGATAGGATAGAGGATAGGATAGGATAGGATACAGGATAGGATAGGATAGAGGATAGGATAGGATAGGATACAGGATAGGATAGGATAGAGGATAGGATAGGATAGAGGATAGTATAGGATAGAGGATAGGATAGGATAGAGGATAGGATAGGATAGAGGAAAGGGTAGGATTGAGGATAGGATAGGATAGAGGAAAGGATAGGATAGAGGATTGGATAGGTGATTGGATAGGATAGAGGATAGGATAAGATAGAGGATAGTATAGGATAGAGGATAGATAGGATAGAGTTTAGTATAGGATAGAGGATAGGATAGGATAGAGGATAGGATAGGGGATTGTATAGGATAGAGGACAGGAGACGATAGAGGATAGGATAGGATAGAGGATAGGATAAGATAGAGCATAGGATATGATAGAGGATAGGATAGGATAGAGGATAGCATAGGATAGAGGATAGGATAAGATAGAGGATAGGATAGGATAGAGGATAGGATAGGATAGAGGATAGGATAGGGGATTGTATAGGATAGAGGACAGGAGACGATAGAGGATAGGATAGGATAGAGGATAGGATATGATAGAGGATAGGATAGGATAGAGGATAGCATAGGATAGAGGATAGGATAGGATAGAGGATAGGATAGGTGATTGGATAGGATAGAGGATAGGGTAAGATAGAGGATAGTATAGGATAGAGGATAGATAGGATAGAGGATAGGATAGGATAGAGGATAGGATAGGATAGAGGATAGGATAGGATAGAGGATAGGATAGGATAGAGGATAGGATAGGATAGAGGAAAGGGTAGGATTGAGGATAGGATAGGATAGAGGAAAGGATAGGATAGAGGATTGGATAGGTGATTGGATAGGATAGAGGATAGGATAAGATAGAGGATAGTATAGGATAGAGGATAGATAGGATAGAGTTTAGTATAGGATAGAGGATAGGATAGGATAGAGGATAGGATAGGGGATTGTATAGGATAGAGGACAGGAGACGATAGAGGATAGGATAGGATAGAGGATAGGATATGATAGAGGATAGGATAGGATAGAGGATAGCATAGGATAGAGGATAGCATAGGATAGAGGATAGGATAAGATAGAGGATAGGATAGGATAGAGGATAGGATAGGATAGAGGATAGGATAGGATATAGGATACGATAGGATAGATTATAGGATAGGATAGAGGATAGGATAGGGTAGAGGATAGGATCGGATAGAGGATAGGATAGGGGATTGGATAGGATAGAGTATAGGATACGATAGAGGATAGGATCGGATAGGGGAAAGGATAGGGGATTGGATAGGATAGAGGATAGGAGACGATAGAGGATATTATAGGGGATTGGATATTATAGAGGATAGGAGACGATAGAGGATAGGATAGGGGATTGTATAGGATAGAGGACAGGAGACGATAGAGGATAGGATAGGATAGAGGATAGGATAGGATACAGTATAGGATAGGATAGAGGATAGGATAGGATAGAGGATAGGATAGGATAGAGGATAGGATAGGATAGATTATAGAATAGGATAGAGGATAGGATAAGATAGCGGATAGGATAGGATTGAGGATAGGATAGGATAGAGGAAAGGATAGGATAGAGGATTGGATAGGTTATTGGATAGGATAGAGGATAGGATAGGATAGAGGATAGTATAGGATAGAGGATAGGATAGGATAGAGGATAGGATAGGGGATTGGATAGGATAGAGTATAGGATACGATAGAGGATAGGATCGGATAGAGGATAGGATAGGGGATTGGATAGGATAGACAATTGGAGACGATAGAGGATAGGATAGGGGATTGTATAGGATAGAGAATAGGAGACGATAGAGGATAGGATAGGGGATTGTATAGGATGGAGGACAGGAGACGATAGAGGATAGGATAGGATAGAGGATAGGATAGGATAGGATACAGGATAGGATAGGATAGAGGATAGGATAGGATAGGATACAGGATAGGATAGGATAGAGGATAGGATAGGATAGAGGATAGTATAGGATAGAGGATAGGATAGGATAGAGGATAGGATAGGATAGAGGAAAGGTTAGGATTGAGGATAGGATAGGATAGAGGAAAGGATAGGATAGAGGATTGGATAGGTGATTGGATAGGATAGAGGATAGGATAAGATAGAGGATAGTATAGGATAGAGGATAGATAGGATAGAGTTTAGTATAGGATAGAGGATAGGATAGGATAGAGGATAGGATAGGGGATTGTATAGGATAGAGGACAGGAGACGATAGAGGATAGGATAGGATAGAGGATAGGATAAGATAGAGCATAGGATATGATAGAGGATAGGATAGGATAGAGGATAGCATAGGATAGAGGATAGGATAAGATAGAGGATAGGATAGGATAGAGGATAGGATAGGATAGAGGATAGGATAGGATATAGGATACGATAGGATAGATTATAGGATAGGATAGAGGATAGGATAGGATAGAGGATAGGATAGGATAGAGGATAGGATAGGGGATTGGATAGGATGGGATAGAGAATAGGATAGAGGATAGGATAGGGTACAGGAAAGGATAGGATAGGATAGAGGATAGGATAGAGGATTTAATAGGATAGAGGATATTATAGGGTAGAGGATAGGATAGGATAGCGGATATGTTAGGATGGAGTATACGATACGAATGAGGATAGGATAGGGTTGAAGATAGGATAGGATAGGATAGAGGATAGGATAGGATAGAGGATAGGATAGGATAGAGGATAGGATAGGATAGAGGATAGGATAGGATAGAGGATAGGATAGGATAGAGCATAGGATAGGATAGAGGATAGGATAGGATAGAGGATAGGATAGGATAGAGGATAGGATAGGATAGAGGATAGGATAGGATAGAGGATAGGATAGGATAGAGGATAGGATAGGTGATTGGATAGGATAGAGGATAGGATAAGATAGAGGATAGTATAGGATAGAGGATAGATAGGATAGAGTTTAGTATAGGATAGAGGATAGGATAGGATAGAGGATAGGATAGGGGATTGTATAGGATAGAGGACAGGAGACGATAGAGGATAGGATAGGATAGAGGATAGGATATGATAGAGGATAGGATAGGATAGAGGATAGCATAGGATAGAGGATAGGATAGGATAGAGGATAGGATAGGTGATTGGATAGGATAGAGGATAGGATAAGATAGAGGATAGTATAGGATAGAGGATAGATAGGATAGAGGATAGGATAGGATAGAGGATAGGATAGGATAGAGGATAGGATAGGATAGAGGATAGGATAGGATAGAGGATAGGATAGGATAGAGGATAGGATAGGATAGAGGATAGGATCGGATAGAGGATAAGATAGGGGATTGGATAGGATAGACAATTGGAGACGATAGAGGATAGGATAGGGGATTGTATAGGATAGAGAATAGGAGACGATAGAGGATAGGATAGGGGATTGTATAGGATAGAGGACAGGAGACGATAGAGGATAGGATAGGATAGAGGATAGGATAGGATAGGATACAGGATAGGATAGGATAGAGGATAGGATAGGATAGAGGATAGTATAGGGTAGAGGATAGGATAGGATAGAGGATAGGATAGGATAGAGGAAAGGGTAGGATTGAGGATAGGATAGGATAGAGGAAAGGATAGGATAGAGGATAGGATAGGATACAGGATTGGATCGGACCGAGGATAGGATAGAGGATCGGGTAGGATACGATAGAGGGTAGGATATGTTATTAGATATAATAGCGGAGTGGAGACGTTAGAGGATAGGATAGGGGATTGGATAGGATACAGGATAGGATAGGATAGAGTATAGGACAGGGTAGAGGATAGGATAGGATAGAGGATAGGGTAGGATAGAGGATACGATAGGATAGGATAAGATAGAGGATAGGATAGAGGATTGGATACGATAGAGGATAGGATAGTATTGAGGATAGGATAGGGTAGAGGAAAGGATAGGATAGGATAGAGGATAGGATAGAGGATTTAATAGGATAGAGGATATTATAGGGTAGAGGATAGGATAGGATAGAGGATAGGATAGGGGATTGGATAGTGTAGAGGATAGGAGACGAAAGAGGATAGGATGGGATAGAGAATAGGATAGAGGATAGGATAGGGTACAGGAAAGGATAGGATAGGATAGAGGATAGGATAGAGGATTTAATAGGATAGAGGATATTATAGGGTAGAGGATAGGATAGGATAGCGGATATGTTAGGATGGAGTATACGATACGAATGAGGATAGGATAGGGTTGAAGATAGGATAGGATAGGATAGAGGATAGGATAGGATAGAGGATAGGATAGGATAGAGGATAGGATAGGATAGAGGATAGGATAGGATAGAGGATAGGATAGGATAGAGGATAGGATAGGATAGAGGATAGGATAGGATAGAGGATAGGATAGGATAGAGCATAGGATAGGATAGAGGATAGGATAGGATAGAGGATAGGATAGGATAGAGGATAGGATAGGATAGAGGATAGGATAGGGGATTGGATAGTGTAGAGGATAGGAGACGAAAGAGGATAGGATGGGATAGAGAATAGGATAGAGGATAGGATAGGGTACAGGAAAGGATAGGATAGGATAGAGGATAGGATAGAGGATTTAATAGGATAGAGGATATTATAGGGTAGAGGATAGGATAGGATAGCGGATATGTTAGGATGGAGTATACGATACGAATGAGGATAGGATAGGGTTGAAGATAGGATAGGATAGGATAGAGGATAGGATAGGATAGAGGATAGGATAGGATAGAGGATAGGATAGGATAGAGGATAGGATAGGATAGAGGATAGGATAGGATAGAGCATAGGATAGGATAGAGGATAGGATAGGATAGAGGATAGGATAGGATAGAGGATAGGATAGGATAGAGGATAGGATAGGATAGAGGATAGGATAGGATAGAGGATAGGATAGGTGATTGGATAGGATAGAGGATAGGATAAGATAGAGGATAGTATAGGATAGAGGATAGATAGGATAGAGTTTAGTATAGGATAGAGGATAGGATAGGATAGAGGATAGGATAGGGGATTGTATAGGATAGAGGACAGGAGACGATAGAGGATAGGATAGGATAGAGGATAGGATATGATAGAGGATAGGATAGGATAGAGGATAGCATAGGATAGAGGATAGGATAGGATAGAGGATAGGATAGGTGATTGGATAGGATAGAGTATAGGATAAGATAGAGGATAGTATAGGATAGAGGATAGATAGGATAGAGGATAGGATAGGATAGAGGATAGGATAGGATAGAGGATAGGATAGGATAGAGGATAGGATAGGATAGAGGATAGGATACGATAGAGGATAGGATAGGATAGAGGATAGGATCGGATAGAGGATAAGATAGGGGATTGGATAGGATAGACAATTGGAGACGATAGAGGATAGGATAGGGGATTGTATAGGATAGAGAATAGGAGACGATAGAGGATAGGATAGGGGATTGTATAGGATAGAGGACAGGAGACGATAGAGGATAGGATAGGATAGAGGATAGGATAGGATAGGATACAGGATAGGATAGGATAGAGGATAGGATAGGATAGAGGATAGTATAGGATAGAGGATAGGATAGGATAGAGGATAGGATAGGATAGAGGAAAGGGTAGGATTGAGGATAGGATAGGATAGAGGAAAGGATAGGATAGAGGATTGGATAGGTGATTGGATAGGATAGAGGATAGGATAAGATAGAGGATAGTATAGGATAGAGGATAGATAGGATAGAGTTTAGTATAGGATAGAGGATAGGATAGGATAGAGGATAGGATAGGGGATTGTATAGGATAGAGGACAGGAGACGATAGAGGATAGGATAGGATAGAGGATAGGATATGATAGAGGATAGGATAGGATAGAGGATAGCATAGGATAGAGGATAGCATAGGATAGAGGATAGGATAAGATAGAGGATAGGATAGGATAGAGGATAGGATAGGATAGAGGATAGGATAGGATATAGGATACGATAGGATAGATTATAGGATAGGATAGAGGATAGGATAGGGTAGAGGATAGGATCGGATAGAGGATAGGATAGGGGATTGGATAGGATAGAGTATAGGATACGATAGAGGATAGGATCGGATAGGGGAAAGGATAGGGGATTGGATAGGATAGAGGATAGGAGACGATAGAGGATATTATAGGGGATTGGATATTATAGAGGATAGGAGACGATAGAGGATAGGATAGGGGATTGTATAGGATAGAGGACAGGAGACGATAGAGGATAGGATAGGATAGAGGATAGGATAGGATACAGTATAGGATAGGATAGAGGATAGGATAGGATAGAGGATAGGATAGGATAGAGGATAGGATAGGATAGATTATAGAATAGGATAGAGGATAGGATAAGATAGCGGATAGGATAGGATTGAGGATAGGATAGGATAGAGGAAAGGATAGGATAGAGGATTGGATAGGTTATTGGATAGGATAGAGGATAGGATAGGATAGAGGATAGTATAGGATAGAGGATAGGATAGGATAGAGGATAGGATAGGGGATTGGATAGGATAGAGTATAGGATACGATAGAGGATAGGATCGGATAGAGGATAGGATAGGGGATTGGATAGGATAGACAATTGGAGACGATAGAGGATAGGATAGGGGATTGTATAGGATAGAGAATAGGAGACGATAGAGGATAGGATAGGGGATTGTATAGGATAGAGGACAGGAGACGATAGAGGATAGGATAGGATAGAGGATAGGATAGGATAGGATACAGGATAGGATAGGATAGAGGATAGGATAGGATAGGATACAGGATAGGATAGGATAGAGGATAGGATAGGATAGAGGATAGTATAGGATAGAGGATAGGATAGGATAGAGGATAGGATAGGATAGAGGAAAGGGTAGGATTGAGGATAGGATAGGATAGAGGAAAGGATAGGATAGAGGATTGGATAGGTGATTGGATAGGATAGAGGATAGGATAAGATAGAGGATAGTATAGGATAGAGGATAGATAGGATAGAGTTTAGTATAGGATAGAGGATAGGATAGGATAGAGGATAGGATAGGGGATTGTATAGGATAGAGGACAGGAGACGATAGAGGATAGGATAGGATAGAGGATAGGATAAGATAGAGCATAGGATATGATAGAGGATAGGATAGGATAGAGGATAGCATAGGATAGAGGATAGGATAAGATAGAGGATAGGATAGGATAGAGGATAGGATAGGATAGAGGATAGGATAGGATATAGGATACGATAGGATAGATTATAGGATAGGATAGAGGATAGGATAGGGTAGAGGATAGGATCGGATAGAGGATAGGATATGGGATTGGATAGGATAGAGTATAGGATACGATAGAGGATAGGATCGGATAGGGGAAAGGATAGGATAGATTATAGAATAGGATAGAGGATAGGATAAGATAGCGGATAGGATAGGATTGAGGATAGGATAGGATAGAGGAAAGGATAGGATAGAGGATTGGATAGGTTATTGGATAGGATAGAGGATAGGATAGGATAGAGGATAGTATAGGATAGAGGATAGGATAGGATAGAGGATAGGATAGGGGATTGGATAGGATAGAGTATAGGATACGATAGAGGATAGGATCGGATAGAGGATAGGATAGGGGATTGGATAGGATAGACAATTGGAGACGATAGAGGATAGGATAGGGGATTGTATAGGATAGAGAATAGGAGACGATAGAGGATAGGATAGGGGATTGTATAGGATAGAGGACAGGAGACGATAGAGGATAGGATAGGATAGAGGATAGGATAGGATAGGATACAGGATAGGATAGGATAGAGGATAGGATAGGATAGGATACAGGATAGGATAGGATAGAGGATAGGATAGGATAGAGGATAGTATAGGATAGAGGATAGGATAGGATAGAGGATAGGATAGGATAGAGGAAAGGGTAGGATTGAGGATAGGATAGGATAGAGGAAAGGATAGGATAGAGGATTGGATATGTGATTGGATAGGATAGAGGATAGGATAAGATAGAGGATAGTATAGGATAGAGGATAGATAGGATAGAGTTTAGTATAGGATAGAGGATAGGATAGGATAGAGGATAGGATAGGGGATTGTATAGGATAGAGGACAGGAGACGATAGAGGATAGGATAGGATAGAGGATAGGATAAGATAGAGCATAGGATATGATAGAGGATAGGATAGGATAGAGGATAGCATAGGATAGAGGATAGGATAAGATAGAGGATAGGATAGGATAGAGGATAGGATAGGATAGAGGATAGGATAGGGGATTGTATAGGATAGAGGACAGGAGACGATAGAGGATAGGATAGGATAGAGGATAGGATATGATAGAGGATAGGATAGGATAGAGGATAGCATAGGATAGAGGATAGGATAGGATAGAGGATAGGATAGGTGATTGGATAGGATAGAGGATAGGGTAAGATAGAGGATAGTATAGGATAGAGGATAGATAGGATAGAGGATAGGATAGGATAGAGGATAGGATAGGATAGAGGATAGGATAGGATAGAGGATAGGATAGGATAGAGGATAGGATAGGATAGAGGAAAGGGTAGGATTGAGGATAGGATAGGATAGAGGAAAGGATAGGATAGAGGATTGGATAGGTGATTGGATAGGATAGAGGATAGGATAAGATAGAGGATAGTATAGGATAGAGGATAGATAGGATAGAGTTTAGTATAGGATAGAGGATAGGATAGGATAGAGGATAGGATAGGGGATTGTATAGGATAGAGGACAGGAGACGATAGAGGATAGGATAGGATAGAGGATAGGATATGATAGAGGATAGGATAGGATAGAGGATAGCATAGGATAGAGGATAGCATAGGATAGAGGATAGGATAAGATAGAGGATAGGATAGGATAGAGGATAGGATAGGATAGAGGATAGGATAGGATATAGGATACGATAGGATAGATTATAGGATAGGATAGAGGATAGGATAGGGTAGAGGATAGGATCGGATAGAGGATAGGATAGGGGATTGGATAGGATAGAGTATAGGATACGATAGAGGATAGGATCGGATAGGGGAAAGGATAGGGGATTGGATAGGATAGAGGATAGGAGACGATAGAGGATATTATAGGGGATTGGATATTATAGAGGATAGGAGACGATAGAGGATAGGATAGGGGATTGTATAGGATAGAGGACAGGAGACGATAGAGGATAGGATAGGATAGAGGATAGGATAGGATACAGTATAGGATAGGATAGAGGATAGGATAGGATAGAGGATAGGATAGGATAGAGGATAGGATAGGATAGATTATAGAATAGGATAGAGGATAGGATAAGATAGCGGATAGGATAGGATTGAGGATAGGATAGGATAGAGGAAAGGATAGGATAGAGGATGGGATAGGTTATTGGATAGGATAGAGGATAGGATAGGATAGAGGATAGTATAGGATAGAGGATAGGATAGGATAGAGGATAGGATAGGGGATTGGATAGGATAGAGTATAGGATACGATAGAGGATAGGATCGGATAGAGGATAGGATAGGGGATTGGATAGGATAGACAATTGGAGACGATAGAGGATAGGATAGGGGATTGTATAGGATAGAGAATAGGAGACGATAGAGGATAGGATAGGGGATTGTATAGGATAGAGGACAGGAGACGATAGAGGATAGGATAGGATAGAGGATAGGATAGGATAGGATACAGGATAGGATAGGATAGAGGATAGGATAGGATAGGATACAGGATAGGATAGGATAGAGGATAGGATAGGATAGAGGATAGTATAGGATAGAGGATAGGATAGGATAGAGGATAGGATAGGATAGAGGAAAGGGTAGGATTGAGGATAGGATAGGATAGAGGAAAGGATAGGATAGAGGATTGGATAGGTGATTGGATAGGATAGAGGGTAGGATAAGATAGAGGATAGTATAGGATAGAGGATAGATAGGATAGAGTTTAGTATAGGATAGAGGATAGGATAGGATAGAGGATAGGATAGGGGATTGTATAGGATAGAGGACAGGAGACGATAGAGGATAGGATAGGATAGAGGATAGGATAAGATAGAGCATAGGATATGATAGAGGATAGGATAGGATAGAGGATAGCATAGGATAGAGGATAGGATAAGATAGAGGATAGGATAGGATAGAGGATAGGATAGGATAGAGGATAGGATAGGATATAGGATACGATAGGATAGATTATAGGATAGGATAGAGGATAGGATAGGGTAGAGGATAGGATCGGATAGAGGATAGGATAGGGGATTGGATAGGATAGAGTATAGGATACGATAGAGGATAGGATCGGATAGGGGAAAGGATAGGATAGATTATAGAATAGGATAGAGGATAGGATAAGATAGCGGATAGGATAGGATTGAGGATAGGATAGGATAGAGGAAAGGATAGGATAGAGGATTGGATAGGTTATTGGATAGGATAGAGGATAGGATAGGATAGAGGATAGTATAGGATAGAGGATAGGATAGGATAGAGGATAGGATAGGGGATTGGATAGGATAGAGTATAGGATACGATAGAGGATAGGATCGGATAGAGGATAGGATAGGGGATTGGATAGGATAGACAATTGGAGACGATAGAGGATAGGATAGGGGATTGTATAGGATAGAGAATAGGAGACGATAGAGGATAGGATAGGGGATTGTATAGGATAGAGGACAGGAGACGATAGAGGATAGGATAGGATAGAGGATAGGATATGATAGAGGATAGGATAGGATAGAGGATAGCATAGGATAGAGGATAGGATAGGATAGAGGATAGGATAGGTGATTGGATAGGATAGAGGATAGGGTAAGATAGAGGATAGTATAGGATAGAGGATAGATAGGATAGAGGATAGGATAGGATAGAGGATAGGATAGGATAGAGGATAGGATAGGATAGAGGATAGGATAGGATAGAGGATAGGATAGGATAGAGGAAAGGGTAGGATTGAGGATAGGATAGGATAGAGGAAAGGATAGGATAGAGGATTGGATAGGTGATTGGATAGGATAGAGGATAGGATAAGATAGAGGATAGTATAGGATAGAGGATAGATAGGATAGAGTTTAGTATAGGATAGAGGATAGGATAGGATAGAGGATAGGATAGGGGATTGTATAGGATAGAGGACAGGAGACGATAGAGGATAGGATAGGATAGAGGATAGGATATGATAGAGGATAGGATAGGATAGAGGATAGCATAGGATAGAGGATAGCATAGGATAGAGGATAGGATAAGATAGAGGATAGGATAGGATAGAGGATAGGATAGGATAGAGGATAGGATAGGATATAGGATACGATAGGATAGATTATAGGATAGGATAGAGGATAGGATAGGGTAGAGGATAGGATCGGATAGAGGATAGGATAGGGGATTGGATAGGATAGAGTATAGGATACGATAGAGGATAGGATCGGATAGGGGAAAGGATAGGGGATTGGATAGGATAGAGGATAGGAGACGATAGAGGATATTATAGGGGATTGGATATTATAGAGGATAGGAGACGATAGAGGATAGGATAGGGGATTGTATAGGATAGAGGACAGGAGACGATAGAGGATAGGATAGGATAGAGGATAGGATAGGATACAGTATAGGATAGGATAGAGGATAGGATAGGATAGAGGATAGGATAGGATAGAGGATAGGATAGGATAGATTATAGAATAGGATAGAGGATAGGATAAGATAGCGGATAGGATAGGATTGAGGATAGGATAGGATAGAGGAAAGGATAGGATAGAGGATTGGATAGGTTATTGGATAGGATAGAGGATAGGATAGGATAGAGGATAGTATAGGATAGAGGATAGGATAGGATAGAGGATAGGATAGGGGATTGGATAGGATAGAGTATAGGATACGATAGAGGATAGGATCGGATAGAGGATAGTATAGGGGATTGGATAGGATAGACAATTGGAGACGATAGAGGATAGGATAGGGGATTGTATAGGATAGAGAATAGGAGACGATAGAGGATAGGATAGGGGATTGTATAGGATAGAGGACAGGAGACGATAGAGGATAGGATAGGATAGAGGATAGGATAGGATAGG
Organism: Halictus rubicundus; assembly: GCF_050948215.1. Classification (NCBI taxonomy): domain Eukaryota; kingdom Metazoa; phylum Arthropoda; class Insecta; order Hymenoptera; family Halictidae; genus Halictus; species Halictus rubicundus. The sequence goes on from NW_027488610.1 coordinate 960,785, forward strand.
ATACAGGATAGGATAGGATAGAGGATAGGATAGGATAGGATACAGGATAGGATAGGATAGAGGATAGGATAGGATAGAGGATAGTATAGGATAGAGGATAGGATAGGATAGAGGATAGGATAGGATAGAGGAAAGGGTAGGATTGAGGATAGGATAGGATAGAGGAAAGGATAGGATAGAGGATTGGATAGGTGATTGGATAGGATAGAGGATAGGATAAGATAGAGGATAGTATAGGATAGAGGATAGATAGGATAGAGTTTAGTATAGGATAGAGGATAGGATAGGATAGAGGATAGGATAGGGGATTGTATAGGATAGAGGACAGGAGACGATAGAGGATAGGATAGGATAGAGGATAGGATAAGATAGAGCATAGGATATGATAGAGGATAGGATAGGATAGAGGATAGCATAGGATAGAGGATAGGATAAGATAGAGGATAGGATAGGATAGAGGATAGGATAGGATAGAGGATAGGATAGGATATAGGATACGATAGGATAGATTATAGGATAGGATAGAGGATAGGATAGGGTAGAGGATAGGATCGGATAGAGGATAGGATAGGGGATTGGATAGGATAGAGTATAGGATACGATAGAGGATAGGATCGGATAGGGGAAAGGATAGGATAGATTATAGAATAGGATAGAGGATAGGATAAGATAGCGGATAGGATAGGATTGAGGATAGGATAGGATAGAGGAAAGGATAGGATAGAGGATTGGATAGGTTATTGGATAGGATAGAGGATAGGATAGGATAGAGGATAGTATAGGATAGAGGATAGGATAGGATAGAGGATAGGATAGGGGATTGGATAGGATAGAGTATAGGATACGATAGAGGATAGGATCGGATAGAGGATAGGATAGGGGATTGGATAGGATAGACAATTGGAGACGATAGAGGATAGGATAGGGGATTGTATAGGATAGAGAATAGGAGACGATAGAGGATAGGATAGGGGATTGTATAGGATAGAGGACAGGAGACGATAGAGGATAGGATAGGATAGAGGATAGGATAGGATAGGATACAGGATAGGATAGGATAGAGGATAGGATAGGATAGGATACAGGATAGGATAGGATAGAGGATAGGATAGGATAGAGGATAGTATAGGATAGAGGATAGGATAGGATAGAGGATAGGATAGGATAGAGGAAAGGGTAGGATTGAGGATAGGATAGGATAGAGGAAAGGATAGGATAGAGGATTGGATAGGTGATTGGATAGGATAGAGGATAGGATAAGATAGAGGATAGTATAGGATAGAGGATAGATAGGATAGAGTTTAGTATAGGATAGAGGATAGGATAGGATAGAGGATAGGATAGGGGATTGTATAGGATAGAGGACAGGAGACGATAGAGGATAGGATAGGATAGAGGATAGGATAAGATAGAGCATAGGATATGATAGAGGATAGGATAGGATAGAGGATAGCATAGGATAGAGGATAGGATAAGATAGAGGATAGGATAGGATAGAGGATAGGATAGGATAGAGGATAGGATAGGGGATTGTATAGGATAGAGGACAGGAGACGATAGAGGATAGGATAGGATAGAGGATAGGATATGATAGAGGATAGGATAGGATAGAGGATAGCATATGATAGAGGATAGGATAGGATAGAGGATAGGATAGGTGATTGGATAGGATAGAGGATAGGGTAAGATAGAGGATAGTATAGGATAGAGGATAGATAGGATAGAGGATAGGATAGGATAGAGGATAGGATAGGATAGAGGATAGGATAGGATAGAGGATAGGATAGGATAGAGGATAGGATAGGATAGAGGATAGGATCGGATAGAGGATAAGATAGGGGATTGGATAGGATAGACAATTGGAGACGATAGAGGATAGGATAGGGGATTGTATAGGATAGAGAATAGGAGACGATAGAGGATAGGATAGGGGATTGTATAGGATAGAGGACAGGAGACGATAGAGGATAGGATAGGATAGAGGATAGGATAGGATAGGATACAGGATAGGATAGGATAGAGGATAGGATAGGATAGAGGATAGTATAGGATAGAGGATAGGATAGGATAGAGGATAGGATAGGATAGAGGAAAGGGTAGGGTTGAGGATAGGATAGGATAGAGGAAAGGATAGGATAGAGGATTGGATAGGTGATTGGATAGGATAGAGGATAGGATAAGATAGAGGATAGTATAGGATAGAGGATAGATAGGATAGAGTTTAGTATAGGATAGAGGATAGGATAGGATAGAGGATAGGATAGGGGATTGTATAGGATAGAGGACAGGAGACGATAGAGGATAGGATAGGATAGAGGATAGGATATGATAGAGGATAGGATAGGATAGAGGATAGCATAGGATAGAGGATAGCATAGGATAGAGGATAGGATAAGATAGTGGATAGGATAGGATAGAGGATAGGATAGGATAGAGGATAGGATAGGATATAGGATACGATAGGATAGATTATAGGATAGGATAGAGGATAGGATAGGGTAGAGGATAGGATCGGATAGAGGATAGGATAGGGGATTGGATAGGATAGAGTATAGGATACGATAGAGGATAGGATCGGATAGGGGAAAGGATAGGGGATTGGATAGGATAGAGGATAGGAGACGATAGAGGATATTATAGGGGATTGGATATTATAGAGGATAGGAGACGATAGAGGATAGGATAGGGGATTGTATAGGATAGAGGACAGGAGACGATAGAGGATAGGATAGGATAGAGGATAGGATAGGATACAGTATAGGATAGGATAGAGGATAGGATAGGATAGAGGATAGGATAGGATAGAGGATAGGATAGGATAGATTATAGAATAGGATAGAGGATAGGATAAGATAGCGGATAGGATAGGATTGAGGATAGGATAGGATAGAGGAAAGGATAGGATAGAGGATTGGATAGGTTATTGGATAGGATAGAGGATAGGATAGGATAGAGGATAGTATAGGATAGAGGATAGGATAGGATAGAGGATAGGATAGGGGATTGGATAGGATAGAGTATAGGATACGATAGAGGATAGGATCGGATAGAGGATAGGGTAGGGGATTGGATAGGATAGACAATTGGAGACGATAGAGGATAGGATAGGGGATTGTATAGGATAGAGAATAGGAGACGATAGAGGATAGGATAGGGGATTGTATAGGATAGAGGACAGGAGACGATAGAGGATAGGATAGGATAGAGGATAGGATAGGATAGGATACAGGATAGGATAGGATAGAGGATAGGATAGGATAGGATACAGGATAGGATAGGATAGAGGATAGGATAGGATAGAGGATAGTATAGGATAGAGGATAGGATAGGATAGAGGATAGGATAGGATAGAGGAAAGGGTAGGATTGAGGATAGGATAGGATAGAGGAAAGGATAGGATAGAGGATTGGATAGGTGATTGGATAGGATAGAGGATAGGATAAGATAGAGGATAGTATAGGATAGAGGATAGATAGGATAGAGTTTAGTATAGGATAGAGGATAGGATAGGATAGAGGATAGGATAGGGGATTGTATAGGATAGAGGACAGGAGACGATAGAGGATAGGATAGGATAGAGGATAGGATAAGATAGAGCATAGGATATGATAGAGGATAGGATAGGATAGAGGATAGCATAGGATAGAGGATAGGATAAGATAGAGGATAGGATAGGATAGAGGATAGGATAGGATAGAGGATAGGATAGGATATAGGATACGATAGGATAGATTATAGGATAGGATAGAGGATAGGATAGGGTAGAGGATAGGATCGGATAGAGGATAGGATAGGGGATTGGATAGGATAGAGTATAGGATACGGTAGAGGATAGGATCGGATAGGGGAAAGGATAGGATAGATTATAGAATAGGATAGAGGATAGGATAAGATAGCGGATAGGATAGGATTGAGGATAGGATAGGATAGAGGAAAGGATAGGATAGAGGATTGGATAGGTTATTGGATAGGATAGAGGATAGGATAGGATAGAGGATAGTATAGGATAGAGGATAGGATAGGATAGAGGATAGGATAGGGGATTGGATAGGATAGAGTATAGGATACGATAGAGGATAGGAGCGGATAGAGGATAGGATAGGGGATTGGATAGGATAGACAATTGGAGACGATAGAGGATAGGATAGGGGATTGTATAGGATAGAGAATAGGAGACGATAGAGGATAGGATAGGGGATTGTATAGGATAGAGGACAGGAGACGATAGAGGATAGGATAGGATAGAGGATAGGATAGGATAGGATACAGGATAGGATAGGATAGAGGATAGGATAGGATAGGATACAGGATAGGATAGGATAGAGGATAGGATAGGATAGAGGATAGTATAGGATAGAGGATAGGATAGGATAGAGGATAGGATAGGATAGAGGAAAGGGTCGGATTGAGGATAGGATAGGATAGAGGAAAGGATAGGATAGAGGATTGGATAGGTGATTGGATAGGATAGAGGATAGGATAAGATAGAGGATAGTATAGGATAGAGGATAGATAGGATAGAGTTTAGTATAGGATAGAGGATAGGATAGGATAGAGGATAGGATAGGGGATTGTATAGGATAGAGGACAGGAGACGATAGAGGATAGGATAGGATAGAGGATAGGATAAGATAGAGCATAGGATAGGATATAGGATACGACAGGATAGATTATAGGATAGGATAGAGGATAGGATAGGGTAGAGGATAGGATCGGATAGAGGATAGGATAGGGGATTGGATAGGATAGAGTAGAGGATACGATAGAGGATAGGATCGGATAGGGGAAAGGATAGGGGATTGGATAGGATAGAGGATAGGAGACGATAGAGGATATTATAGGGGATTGGATATTATAGAGGATAGGAGACGATAGAGGATAGGATAGGGGATTGTATAGGATAGAGGACAGGAGACGATAGAGGATAGGATAGGATAGAGGATAGGATAGGATACAGTATAGGATAGGATAGAGGATAGGATAGGATAGAGGATAGGATAGGATAGAGGATAGGATAGGATAGAGGATAGGATAGGATAGAGGATAGGATAGGATAGAGGATAGGATAGGATAGAGGATAGGATAGGATAGAGGATAGGATAGGATAGAGGATAGGATCGGATAGAGGATAAGATAGGGGATTGGATAGGATAGACAATTGGAGACGATAGAGGATAGGATAGGGGATTGTATAGGATAGAGAATAGGAGACGATAGAGGATAGGATAGGGGATTGTATAGGATAGAGGACAGGAGACTATAGAGGATAGGATAGGATAGAGGATAGGATAGGATAGGATACAGGATAGGATAGGATAGAGGATAGGATAGGATAGAGGATAGTATAGGATAGAGGATAGGATATGATAGAGGATAGGATAGGATAGAGGAAAGTGTAGGATTGAGAATAGGATAGGATAGAGGAAAGGATAGGATAGAGGATTGGATAGGTGATTGGATAGGATAGAGGATAGGATAAGATAGAGGATAGTATAGGATAGAGGATAGATAGGATAGAGTTTAGTATAGGATAGAGGATAGGATAGGATAGAGGATAGGATAGGGGATTGTATAGGATAGAGGACAGGAGACGATAGAGGATAGGATAGGATAGAGGATAGGATATGATAGAGGATAGGATAGGATATAGGATACGACAGGATAGATTATAGGATAGGATAGAGGATAGGATAGGGTAGAGGATAGGATCGGATAGAGGATAGGATAGGGGATTGGATAGGATAGAGTATAGGATACGATAGAGGATAGGATCGGATAGGGGAAAGGATAGGGGATTGGATAGGATAGAGGATAGGAGACGATAGAGGATATTATAGGGGATTGGATATTATAGAGGATAGGAGACGATAGAGGATACGATAGGGGATTGTATAGGATAGAGGACAGGAGACGATAGAGGATAGGATAGGATAGAGGATAGGATAGGATACAGTATAGGATAGGATAGAGGATAGGATAGGATAGAGGATAGGATAGGATAGAGGATAGGATAGGATAGATTATAGAATAGGATAGAGGATAGGATAAGATAGCGGATAGGATAGGATTGAGGATAGGATAGGATAGAGGAAAGGATAGGATAGAGGATTGGATAGGTTATTGGATAGGATAGAGGATAGGATAGGATAGAGGATAGTATAGGATAGAGGATAGGATAGGATAGAGGATAGGATAGGGGATTGGATAGGATAGAGTATAGGATACGATAGAGGATAGGATCGGATAGAGGATAGGATAGGGGATTGGATAGGATAGACAATTGGAGACGATAGAGGATAGGATAGGGGATTGTATAGGATAGAGAATAGGAGACGATAGAGGATAGGATAGGGGATTGTATAGGATAGAGGACAGGAGACGATAGAGGATAGGATAGGATAGAGGATAGGATAGGATAGGATACAGGATAGGATAGGATAGAGGATAGGATAGGATAGGATACAGGATAGGATAGGATAGAGGATAGGATAGGATAGAGGATAGTATAGGATAGAGGATAGGATAGGATAGAGGATAGGATAGGATAGAGGAAAGGGTAGGATTGAGGATAGGATAGGATAGAGGAAAGGATAGGATAGAGGATTGGATAGGTGATTGGATAGGATAGAGGATAGGATAAGATAGAGGATAGGATAGGATAGAGGATAGGATAGGATAGAGGATAGGATCGGATAGAGGATAAGATAGGGGATTGGATAGGATAGACAATTGGAGACGATAGAGGATAGGATAGGGGATTGTATAGGATAGAGAATAGGAGACGATAGAGGATAGGATAGGGGATTGTATAGGATAGAGGACAGGAGACGATAGAGGATAGGATAGGATAGAGGATAGGATAGGATAGGATACAGGATAGGATAGGATAGAGGATAGGATAGGATAGATTATAGTATAGGATAGAGGATAGGATAGGATAGAGGATAGGATAGGATAGAGGAAAGGGTAGGATTGAGGATAGGATAGGATAGAGGAAAGGATAGGATAGAGGATTGGATAGGTGATTGGATAGGATAGAGGATAGGATAAGATAGAGGATAGTATAGGATAGAGGATAGATAGGATAGAGTTTAGTATAGGATAGAGGATATTATAGGATAGAGGATAGGATAGGGGATTGTATAGGATACAGGACAGGAGACGATAGAGGATAGGATAGGATAGAGGATAGGATATGATAGAGGATAGGATAGGATAGAGGATAGCATAGGATAGAGGATAGCATAGGATAGAGGATAGGATAGGATATAGGATACGATAGGATAGATTATAGGATAGGATAGAGGATAGGATAGGGTAGAGGATAGGATCGGATAGAGGATAGGATAGGGGATTGGATAGGATAGAGTATAGGATACGATAGAGGATAGGATCGGATAGGGGAAAGGATAGGGGATTGGATCGGATAGAGGATAGGAGACGATAGAGGATATTATAGGGGATTGGATATTATAGAGGATAGGAGACGATAGAGGATAGGATAGGGGATTGTATAGGATAGAGGACAGGAGACGATAGAGGATAGGATAGGATAGAGGATAGGATAGGATACAGTATAGGATAGGATAGAGGATAGGATAGGATAGAGGATAGGATAGGATAGAGGATAGGATAGGATAGATTATAGAATAGGATAGAGGATAGGATAAGATAGCGGATAGGATAGGATTGAGGATAGGATAGGATAGAGGAAAGGATAGGATAGAGGATAGGATAGGGGATTGGATAGGATAGAGTATAGGATACGATAGTGGATAGGATCGGATAGAGGATAGGATAGGGGATTGGATAGGATAGACAATTGGAGACGATAGAGGATAGGATAGGGGATTGTATAGGATAGAGAATAGGAGACGATAGAGGATAGGATAGGGGATTGTATAGGATAGAGGACAGGAGACGATAGAGGATAGGATAGGATAGAGGATAGGATAGGATAGGATACAGGATAGGATAGGATAGAGGATAGGATAGGATAGGATACAGGATAGGATAGGATAGAGGATAGGATAGGATAGAGGATAGTATAGGATAGAGGATAGGATAGGATAGAGGATAGGATAGGATAGAGGATAGGATAGGATAGAGGAAAGGGTAGGATTGAGGATAGGATAGGATAGAGGAAAGGATAGGATAGAGGATTGGATAGGTGATTGGATAGGATAGAGGATAGGATAAGATAGAGGATAGTATAGGATAGAGGATAGATAGGATAGAGTTTAGTATAGGATAGAGGATAGGATAGGATAGAGGATAGGATAGGGGATTGTATAGGATAGAGGACAGGAGACGATAGAGGATAGGATAGGATAGAGGATAGGATAAGATAGAGCATAGGATATGATAGAGGATAGGATAGGATAGAGGATAGCATAGGATAGAGGATAGGATAAGATAGAGGATAGGATAGGAAAGAGGATAGGATAGGATAGAGGATAGGATAGGATATAGGATACGATAGGATAGATTATAGGATAGGATAGAGGATAGGATAGGGTAGAGGATAGGATCGGATAGAGGATAGGATAGGGGATTGGATAGGATAGAGTATAGGATACGATAGAGGATAGGATCGGATAGGGGAAAGGATAGGATAGATTATAGAATAGGATAGAGGATAGGATAAGATAGCGGATAGGATAGGATTGAGGATAGGATAGGATAGAGGAAAGGATAGGATAGAGGATTGGATAGGTTATTGGATAGGATAGAGGATAGGATAGGATAGAGGATAGTATAGGATAGAGGATAGGATAGGATAGAGGATAGGATAGGGGATTGGATAGGATAGAGTATAGGATACGATAGAGGATAGGATCGGATAGAGGATAGGATAGGGGATTGGATAGGATAGACAATTGGAGACGATAGAGGATAGGATAGGGGATTGTATAGGATAGAGAATAGGAGACGATAGAAGATAGGATAGGGGATTGTATAGGATAGAGGACAGGAGACGATAGAGGATAGGATAGGATAGAGGATAGGATAGGATAGGATACAGGATAGGATAGGATGGAGGATAGGATAGGATAGGATACAGGATAGGATAGGATAGAGGATAGGATAGGATAGAGGATAGTATAGGATAGAGGATAGGATAGGATAGAGGATAGGATAGGATAGAGGAAAGGGTAGGATTGAGGATAGGATAGGATAGAGGAAAGGATAGGATAGAGGATTGGATAGGTGATTGGATAGGATAGATGATAGGATAAGATAGAGGATAGTATAGGATAGAGGATAGATAGGATAGAGTTTAGTATAGGATAGAGGATAGGATAGGATAGAGGATAGGATAGGGGATTGTATAGGATAGAGGACAGGAGACGATAGAGGATAGGATAGGATAGAGGATAGGATAAGATAGAGCATAGGATATGATAGAGGATAGGATAGGATAGAGGATAGCATAGGATAGAGGATAGGATAAGATAGAGGATAGGATAGGATAGAGGATAGGATAGGATAGAGGATAGGATAGGATATAGGATACGATAGGATAGATTATAGGATAGGATAGAGGATAGGATAGGGTAGAGGATAGGATCGGATAGAGGATAGGATAGGGGATTGGATAGGATAGAGTATAGGATACGATAGAGGATAGGATCGGATAGGGGAAAGGATAGGGGATTGGATAGGATAGAGGATAGGAGACGATAGAGGATATTATAGGGGATTGGATAGGATAGAGGATAGGAGACGATAGAGGATAGGATAGGGGATTGTATAGGATAGAGGACAGGAGACGATAGAGGATAGGATAGGATAGAGGATAGGATAGGATACAGTATAGGATAGGATAGAGGATAGGATAGGATAGAGGATAGGATAGGATAGATTATAGAATGGGATAGAGGATAGGATAAGATAGCGGATAGGATAGGATTGAGGATAGGATAGGATAGAGGAAAGGATAGGATAGAGGATTGGATAGGTTATTGGATAGGATAGAGGATAGGATAGGATAGAGGATAGTATGGGATAGAGGATAGGATAGGATAGAGGATAGTATGGGATAGAGGATAGGATAGGATAGAGGATAGGATAGGGGATTGGATAGGATAGAGTATCGTATACGATAGATTATAGGATCGGATAGAGGATAGGATAGGGGATTGGATAGGATAGACAATTGGAGACGATAGAGGATAGGATAGGGGATTGTATAGGATAGAGAATAGGAGACGATAGAGGATAGGATAGGGGATTGTATAGGATAGAGGACAGGAGACGATAGAGGATAGGATAGGATAGAGGATAGGATAGGATAGGATACAGGATAGGATAGGATAGAGGATAGGATAGGATAGGATAGAGGATAGTATAGGAAAGAGGATAGGATAGGATAGAGGATAGGATAGGATAGAGGAAAGGGTAGGATTGAGGATAGGATAGGATAGAGGAAAGGATAGGATAGAGGATTGGATAGGTGATTGGATAGGATAGAGGATAGGATAAGATAGAGGATAGTATAGGATAGAGGATAGATAGGATAGAGTTTAGTATAGGATAGAGGATAGGATAGGATAGAGGATAGGATAGGGGATTGTATAGGATAGAGGACAGGAGACGATAGAGGATAGGATAGGATAGAGGATAGGATAAGATAGAGCATAGGATATGATAGAGGATAGGATAGGATAGAGGATAGCATAGGATAGAGGATAGGATAAGATAGAGGATAGGATAGGATAGAGGATAGGATAGGATAGAGGATAGGATAGGATATAGGATACGATAGGATAGATTATAGGATAGGATAGAGGATAGGATAGGGTAGAGGATAGGATCGGATAGAGGATAGGATAGGGGATTGGATAGGATAGAGTATAGGATACGATAGAGGATAGGATCGGATAGGGGAAAGGATAGGGGATTGGATAGGATAGAGGATAGGAGACGATAGAGGATATTATAGGGGATTGGATAGGATAGAGGAAAGGAGACGATAGAGGATAGGATAGGGGATTGTATAGGATAGAGGACAGGAGACGATAGAGGATAGGATAGGGTAGAGGATAGGATAGGATACAGTATAGGATAGGATAGAGGATAGGATAGGATAGAGGATAGGATAGGATAGAGTATAGGATAGGATAGAGGATAGGATATTATAGAGGATAGGATAGGATAGAGGATAGGATAGGATAGAGGATAGGATAGGATAGAGAATAGGATAGAGGATAGGATAGGGGATTGTATAGGATAGAGGACAGGAGACGATAGAGGATAGGATAGGATAGAGGATAGGATAGCTACAGTATAGGATAGGATAGAGGATAGGATAGGATAGAGGATAGGATAGGGTAGAGGATAGGATCGGATAGAGGATAGGATAGCTACAGTATAGGATAGGATAGAGGATAGGATAGGATAGAGGATAGGATAGGGTAGAGGATAGGATCGGATAGAGGATAGGATAGGGGATTGGATAGGATAGAGTATAGGATACGATAGAGGATAGGATCGGATAGGGGAAAGGATAGGGGATTGGATAGGATAGAGGATAGGAGACGATAGAGGATATTATAGGGGTTTGGATAGGATAGAGGAAAGGAGACGATAGAGGATAGGATAGGGGATTGTATAGGATAGAGGACAGGAGACGATAGAGGATAGGATAGGGTAGAGGATAGGATAGGATACAGTATAGGATAGGATAGAGGATAGGATAGGATAGAGGATAGGATAGGATAGAGTATAGGATAGGATAGAGGATAGGATATTATAGAGGATAGGATAGGATAGAGGATAGGATAGGATAGAGGATAGGATAGGATAGAGAATAGGATAGAGGATAGGATAGGGGATTGTATAGGATAGAGGACAGGAGACGATAGAGGATAGGATAGGATAGAGGATAGGATAGCTACAGTATAGGATAGGATAGAGGATAGGATAGGATAGAGGATAGGATAGGATAGAGGATAGGATAGGATAGAGGATAGGATAGGATAGAGGATAGGATAGGATAGAGGATAGGATAGGATAGAGGATAGGATAGGATAGATTATAGAATAGGATAGAGGATAGGATAAGATAGCGGATAGGATAGGATTGAGGATAGGATAGGATAGAGGAGAGGATAGGATAGAGGATTGGATAGGTTATTGGATAGGATAGAGGATAGGATAGGATAGAGGATAGTATAGGATAGAGGATAGGATAGGATAGAGGATAGTATAGGATAGAGGATAGGATAGTATAGAGGATAGGATAGGGGATTGGATAGGATAGAGTATAGGATACGATAGAGGATAGGATCGGATAGAGGATAGGATAGGATAGAGGATAGGATAGGATAGATTATAGAATAGGATAGAGGATAGGATAAGATAGCGGATAGGATAGGATTGAGGATAGGATAGGATAGAGGAGAGGATAGGATAGAGGATTGGATAGGTTATTGGATAGGATAGAGGATAGGATAGGATAGAGGATAGTATAGGATAGAGGATAGGATAGGATAGAGGATAGTATAGGATAGAGGATAGGATAGTATAGAGGATAGGATAGGGGATTGGATAGGATAGAGTATAGGATACGATAGAGGATAGGATCGGATAGAGGATAGGATAGGGGATTGGATAGGATAGACAATTGGAGACGATAGAGGATAGGATAGGGGATTGTATAGGATAGAGAATAGGAGACGATAGAGGATAGGATAGGGGATTGTATAGGATAGAGGACAGGAGACGATAGAGGATAGGATAGGATAGAGGATAGGATAGGATAGGATACAGGATAGGATAGGATAGAGGATAGGATAGGATAGAGGATAGGATAGGATAGAGGATAGGATAGGATAGAGGATAGGATAGGGGATTGTATAGGATAGAGGACAGGAGACGATAGAGGATAGGATAGGATAGAGGATAGGATAAGATAGAGCATAGGATATGATAGAGGATAGGATAGGATAGGATACAGGATAGGATAGGATAGAGGTTAGTATAGGATAGAGGATAGGATAGGATAGAGGATAGGATAGGGGATTGTATAGGATAGAGGGTAGGATAGGATAGCGGATAGGAGAGCATATAGGATTGGATAGGATAGAGGATAGAATAGGATAGAGGGTAGGATAGGGGATTGGATAGGATAGAGTATAGGATACGATAGAGGATAGGATCGGATAGAGGATAGGATAGGGGATTGGATAGGATAGACAATTGGAGACGATAGAGGATAGGATAGGGGATTGTATAGGATAGAGAATAGGAGACTATAGAGGATAGGATAGGGGATTGTATAGGATAGAGGACAGGAGACGATAGAGGATAGGATAGGATAGAGGATAGGATAGGATAGGATACAGGATAGGATAGGATAGAGGATAGGATAGGATAGGATAGAGGATAGTATAGGAAAGAGGATAGGATAGGATAGAGGATAGGATAGGATAGAGGAAAGGGTAGGATTGAGGATAGGATAGGATAGAGGAAAGGATAGGATAGAGGATTGGATAGGTGATTGGATAGGATAGAGGATAGGATAAGATAGAGGATAGTATAGGATAGAGGATAGATAGGATAGAGTTTAGTATAGGATAGAGGATAGGATAGGATAGAGGATAGGATAGGGGATTGTATAGGATAGAGGACAGGAGACGATAGAGGATAGGATAGAATAGAGGATAGCATAGGATAGAGGATAGGATAAGATAGAGGATAGGATAGGATAGAGGATAGGATAGGATAGAGGATAGGATAGGATAGAGGATAGGATAGGATATAGGATACGATAGGATAGATTATAGGATAGGATAGAGGATAGGATAGGGTAGAGGATAGGATCGGATAGAGGATAGGATAGGGGATTGGATAGGATAGAGTATAGGATACGATAGAGGATAGGATCGGATAGGGGAAAGTATAGGGGATTGGATAGGATAGAGGATAGGAGACGATGAGGATATTATAGGGGATTGGATAGGATAGAGGATAGGAGACGATAGAGGATAGGATAGGGGATTGTATAGGATAGAGGACAGGAGACGATAGAGGATTGGATAGGGTGGAGGATAGGATAGGATACAGTATAGGATAGGATAGAGGATAGGATAGGATAGAGGATAGGATAGGATAGAGTATAGGATAGGATAGAGGATAGGATATTATAGAGGATAGGATAGGATAGAGGATAGGATAGGATAGAGGATAGGATAGGATAGAGAATAGGATAGAGGATAGGATAGGGGATTGTATAGGATAGAGGACAGGAGACGATAGAGGATAGGATAGGATAGAGGATAGGATAGCTACAGTATAGGATAGGATAGAGGATAGGATAGGATAGAGGATAGGATAGGATAGAGGATAGGATAGGATAGAGGATAGGATAGGATAGAGGATAGGATAGGATAGAGGATAGGATAGGATAGATTATAGGATAGGATAGATTATAGAATAGGATAGAGGATAGGATAAGATAGCGGATAGGATAGGATTGAGGATGGGATAGGATAGAGGAGAGGATAGGATAGAGGATTGGATAGGTTATTGGATAGGATAGAGGATAGGATAGGATAGAGGATAGTATAGGATAGAGGATAGGATAGGATAGAGGATAGTATAGGATAGAGGATAGGATAGTATAGAGGATAGGATAGGGGATTGGATAGGATAGAGTATAGGATACGATAGAGGATAGGATCGGATAGAGGATAGGATAGGGGATTGGATAGGATAGACAATTGGAGACGATAGAGGATAGGATAGGGGATTGTATAGCATAGAGAATAGGAGACGATAGAGGATAGGATAGGGGATTGTATAGGATAGAGGACAGGAGACGATAGAGGATAGGATAGGATAGAGGATAGGATAGGATAGGATACAGGATAGGATAGGATAGAGGATAGGATAGGATAGAGGATAGGATAGGATAGAGGATAGGATAGGATAGAGGATAGGATAGGATAGAGGATAGGATAGGGGATTGTATAGGATAGAGGACAGGAGACGATAGAGGATAGGATAGGATAGAGGATAGGATAAGATAGAGCATAGGATATGATAGAGGATAGGATAGGATAGGATACAGGATAGGATAGGATAGAGGTTAGTATAGGATAGAGGATAGGATAGGATAGAGGATAGGATAGGGGATTGTATAGGATAGAGGGTAGGATAGGATAGCGGATAGGAGATCATATAGGATTGGATAGGATAGAGGATAGAATAGGATAGAGGATAGGATAGGATAACGGATCGGATAGGATATAGGATTGGATAGGATAGAGGATAGGATACGATAGAGGATAGGATAGGATAGAGGATAGGATAGGGGATTGGATAGGATAGAGGATAGGATAGGATATAGGATAGGATAGGATAGATTATAGGATAGGATAGAGGATAGGATAGGATAGAGGATAGGATAGGATAGATAATAGGATAGGATCGAGTATAGAATAGGATAGAGGATAGGATAGGATAGAGGATAGGATAGGATTGAGGATAGGATAGGATAGAGTAAGGGATAGGATAGAGGATCGGATAGGTGATTCGATAGGATAGAGGATAGGATAGGATAGAGGATAGGATAGGATAGAGGATAGGATAGGATAGAGGATAGGATACGATAGATGATAGGATAGGATAGAGGATAGGATAGGGGATTGGATAGGATAGAGGATAGGATAGGGTAGAGGATAGGATCGGATAGAGGATAGGATAGGGGATTGGATAGGATAGAGTATAGGATACGATAGAGGATAGGATCGGATAGGGGAAAGGATAGGGGATTGGATAGGATAGAGGATACGACAGGATATAGGATAGGATAGGATAGATTATAGGATAGGATAGAGGATAGGATAAGATAGCGGATAGGATAGGATTGAGGATAGGATAGGATAGAGGAAAGGATAGGATAGAGGATTGGATAGGTTATTGGATAGGATAGAGGATAGGATAGGATAGAGGATAGTATAGGATAGAGGATAGGATAGGATAGAGGATAGGATAGGATAGAGGATAGGATAGGATAGAGGATAGGATAGGATAGAGGATAGGATAGGATAGAGGATAGGATAGGATAGAAGATAGGATAGGATAGAGGATAGGATAGGATAGAGGATAGGATAGGATAGGGGATAGGATAGGATAGAGGATAGGATAGGATAGAGGATAGGATAGGATAGAGGATAGGATAGGATAGAGGATAGGATAGGATAGAGGATAGGATAGGATAGAGGATAGAGGATAGGATAATATAGAGGATAGGATAGGATAGGATAGAGGATAGGATAGAGGATAGGATAGAGGATAGGATAGAGGATTGGATATGATAGAGGATAGGATCCGATAGAGGATAGGATAGGGGATTGGATAGGATAGAGGATAGGGTAGGATAGAGGATAGGGTAGGATACATGATAGGATAGGATAGAGGATAGGATAGGATAGAGGATATTATAGGATAGAGGATAGGATAGGATAGCGGATAGGATAGAGGATAGGATAGAGGATTGGATAGGATAGAGGATATTATAATGTAGAGGATAGGATAGGATAGCGGATATGTTAGGATGGAGTATACGATACGAATGAGGATAGGGTTACGAATCAAATAGGGTTGAAGATAGGATAGGATAGGATAGAGGATAGGATAGGATAGAGGATAGGATAGGATAGAGGATAGGATAGGATAGAGGATAGGATAGGATAGAGGATAGGATAGAGGATAGGATAGGATTGAGGATAGGATAGGATAGAGGATAGGATAGGATAGGATAGAGGATAGGATAGGATAGGATAGATGATAGGATAGAGGATACGATAGGATAGAGGATAGGATAGGATAGAGGAGAGGATAGGGTAGAGGATAGGATAGGAGAGGGGATAGGATAGGATAGAGGATAGGATAGGATAGAGGATAGGATAGGGTAGAGGATAGGATAGGAGAGGGGATAGGATAGGATAGAGGATAGGATAGGATAGAGGATAGGATAGGATAGAGGATAGGATAGGATAGAGGATAGGATAGGATAGGATAGGATAGAGGATAGGATAGAATATAGGATAGAGGATATTATAGAATAGAAGGTAGGATAGGATAGCGGATAGGTTAGGATGGAGTATAGGATCCGAATGAGGATAGGATAGAGTTGAGGATAGAATAGGATAGGATAGAGGATAGGATATAGGATTGGATATGATAGAGGATAGGATACGATAGACGATATGATAGGGGATTGGATAGGATAGGATTGAGGATAGGATAGGTTAGAGGCTCGGATATTATAGAGGATAGGATATAATACAAGATATGATAGGATAGATGATATTATAGGATAGAGGACGGGATAGGATAGAGGAAACGATCTTATGGAGGATAGGATATAATAGAGGAAAGTATAGGGTAGTGGAAAGTATAGGATAGAGGATAGGATAGTGGATTGGATAGGATAGAGGATAGGAAAGGATTGAGGCTAGGATAGGATAGTGGATAGGATAGGATAGAGGATAGGATAGGATAGGATAGAGGATAGGATAGAGGATAGGATAGAGGATAGGATAGAGGATAGAGGATAAGATAGGGGATTGGATAGGATAGAGTATAGGATTCGAGAGAGGATCGGATAGGATAGAGGATAGGATAGGGGATTGGTTAGGATAGAGGATAGGATAGGGGATTGGATAGGATAGAGGATAGGATAAGATAGAGGATAGTATAGGATAGAGGATAGATAGGATAGAGTTTAGTATAGGATAGAGGATAGGATAGGATAGAGGATAGGATAGGGGATTGTATAGGATAGAGGACAGGAGACGATAGAGGATAGGATAGGATAGAGGATAGGATAAGATAGAGCATAGGATATGATAGAGGATAGGATAGGATAGAGGATAGCATAGGATAGAGGATAGGATAAGATAGAGGATAGGATAGGATAGAGGATAGGATAGGATAGAGGATAGGATAGGATATAGGATACGATAGGATAGATTATAGGATAGGATAGAGGATAGGATAGGGTAGAGGATAGGATCGGATAGAGGATAGGATAGGGGATTGGATAGGATAGAGTATAGGATACGATAGAGGATAGGATCGGATAGGGGAAAGGATAGGATAGATTATAGAATAGGATAGAGGATAGGATAAGATAGCGGATAGGATAGGATTGAGGATAGGATAGGATAGAGGAAAGGATAGGATAGAGGATTGGATAGGTTATTGGATAGGATAGAGGATAGGATAGGATAGAGGATAGTATAGGATAGAGGATAGGATAGGATAGAGGATAGGATAGGGGATTGGATAGGATAGAGTATAGGATACGATAGAGGATAGGATCGGATAGAGGATAGGATAGGGGATTGGATAGGATAGACAATTGGAGACGATAGAGGATAGGATAGGGGATTGTATAGGATAGAGAATAGGAGACGATAGAGGATAGGATAGGGGATTGTATAGAATAGAGGACAGGAGACGATAGAGGATAGGATAGGATAGAGGATAGGATAGGATAGGATACAGGATAGGATAGGATAGAGGATAGGATAGGATAGGATACAGGATAGGATAGGATAGAGGATAGGATAGGATAGAGGATAGTATAGGATAGAGGATAGGATAGGATAGAGGATAGGATAGGATAGAGGAAAGGGTAGGATTGAGGATAGGATAGGATAGAGGAAAGGATAGGATAGAGGATTGGATAGGTGATTGGATAGGATAGAGGATAGGATAAGATAGAGGATAGTATAGGATAGAGGATAGATAGGATAGAGTTTAGTATAGGATAGAGGATAGGATAGGATAGAGGATAGGATAGGGGATTGTATAGGATAGAGGACAGGAGACGATAGAGGATAGGATAGGATAGAGGATAGGATAAGATAGAGCATAGGATATGATAGAGGATAGGATAGGATAGAGGATAGCATAGGATAGAGGATAGGATAAGATAGAGGATAGGATAGGATAGAGGATAGGATAGGATAGAGGATAGGATAGGGGATTGTATAGGATAGAGGACAGGAGACGATAGAGGATAGGATAGGATAGAGGATAGGATATGATAGAGGATAGGATAGGATAGAGGATAGCATAGGATAGAGGATAGGATAGGATAGAGGATAGGATAGGTGATTGGATAGGATAGAGGATAGGGTAAGATAGAGGATAGTATAGGATAGAGGATAGATAGGATAGAGGATAGGATAGGATAGAGGATAGGATAGGATAGAGGATAGGATAGGATAGAGGATAGGATAGGATAGAGGATAGGATAGGATAGAGGAAAGGGTAGGATTGAGGATAGGATAGGATAGAGGAAAGGATAGGATAGAGGATTGGATAGGTGATTGGATAGGATAGAGGATAGGATAAGATAGAGGATAGTATAGGATAGAGGATAGATAGGATAGAGTTTAGTATAGGATAGAGGATAGGATAGGATAGAGGATAGGATAGGGGATTGTATAGGATAGAGGACAGGAGACGATAGAGGATAGGATAGGATAGAGGATAGGATATGATAGAGGATAGGATAGGATAGAGGATAGCATAGGATAGAGGATAGCATAGGATAGAGGATAGGATAAGATAGAGGATAGGATAGGATAGAGGATAGGATAGGATAGAGGATAGGATAGGATATAGGATACGATAGGATAGATTATAGGATAGGATAGAGGATAGAATAGGGTAGAGGATAGGATCGGATAGAGGATAGGATAGGGGATTGGATAGGATAGAGTATAGGATACGATAGAGGATAGGATCGGATAGGGGAAAGGATAGGGGATTGGATAGGATAGAGGATAGGAGACGATAGAGGATATTATAGGGGATTGGATATTATAGAGGATAGGAGACGATAGAGGATAGGATAGGGGATTGTATAGGATAGAGGACAGGAGACGATAGAGGATAGGATAGGATAGAGGATAGGATAGGATACAGTATAGGATAGGATAGAGGATAGGATAGGATAGAGGATAGGATAGGATAGAGGATAGGATAGGATAGATTATAGAATAGGATAGAGGATAGGATAAGATAGCGGATAGGATAGGATTGAGGATAGGATAGGATAGAGGAAAGGATAGGATAGAGGATTGGATAGGTTATTGGATAGGATAGAGGATAGGATAGGATAGAGGATAGTATAGGATAGAGGATAGGATAGGATAGAGGATAGGATAGGGGATTGGATAGGATAGAGTATAGGATACGATAGAGGATAGGATCGGATAGAGGATAGGATAGGGGATTGGATAGGATAGACAATTGGAGACGATAGAGGATAGGATAGGGGATTGTATAGGATAGAGAATAGGAGACGATAGAGGATAGGATAGGGGATTGTATAGGATAGAGGACAGGAGACGATAGAGGATAGGATAGGATAGAGGATAGGATAGGATAGGATACAGGATAGGATAGGATAGAGGATAGGATAGGATAGGATACAGGATAGGATAGGATAGAGGATAGGATAGGATAGAGGATAGTATAGGATAGAGGATAGGATAGGATAGAGGATAGGATAGGATAGAGGAAAGGGTAGGATTGAGGATAGGATAGGATAGAGGAAAGGATAGGATAGAGGATTGGATAGGTGATTGGATAGGATAGAGGATAGGATAAGATAGAGGATAGTATAGGATAGAGGATAGATAGGATAGAGTTTAGTATAGGATAGAGGATAGGATAGGATAGAGGATAGGATAGGGGATTGTATAGGATAGAGGACAGGAGACGATAGAGGATAGGATAGGATAGAGGATAGGATAAGATAGAGCATAGGATATGATAGAGGATAGGATAGGATAGAGGATAGCATAGGATAGAGGATAGGATAAGATAGAGGATAGGATAGGATAGAGGATAGGATAGGATAGAGGATAGGATAGGATATAGGATACGATAGGATAGATTATAGGATAGGATAGAGGATAGGATAGGGTAGAGGATAGGATCGGATAGAGGATAGGATAGGGGATTGGATAGGATAGAGTATAGGATACGATAGAGGATAGGATCGGATAGGGGAAAGGATAGGATAGATTATAGAATAGGATAGAGGATAGGATAAGATAGCGGATAGGATAGGATTGAGGATAGGATAGGATAGAGGAAAGGATAGGATAGAGGATTGGATAGGTTATTGGATAGGATAGAGGATAGGATAGGATAGAGGATAGTATAGGATAGAGGATAGGATAGGATAGAGGATAGGATAGGGGATTGGATAGGATAGAGTATAGGATACGATAGAGGATTGGATCGGATAGAGGATAGGATAGGGGATTGGATAGGATAGACAATTGGAGACGATAGAGGATAGGATAGGGGATTGTATAGGATAGAGAATAGGAGACGATAGAGGATAGGATAGGGGATTGTATAGGATAGAGGACAGGAGACGATAGAGGATAGGATAGGATAGAGGATAGGATAGGATAGGATACAGGATAGGATAGGATAGAGGATAGGATAGGATAGGATACAGGATAGGATAGGATAGAGGATAGGATAGGATAGAGGATAGTATAGGATAGAGGATAGGATAGGATAGAGGATAGGATAGGATAGAGGAAAGGGTAGGATTGAGGATAGGATAGGATAGAGGAAAGGATAGGATAGAGGATTGGATAGGTGATTGGATAGGATAGAGGATAGGATAAGATAGAGGATAGTATAGGATAGAGGATAGATAGGATAGAGTTTAGTATAGGATAGAGGATAGGATAGGATAGAGGATAGGATAGGGGATTGTATAGGATAGAGGACAGGAGACGATAGAGGATAGGATAGGATAGAGGATAGGATAAGATAGAGCATAGGATATGATAGAGGATAGGATAGGATAGAGGATAGCATAGGATAGAGGATAGGATAAGATAGAGGATAGGATAGGATAGAGGATAGGATAGGATAGAGGATAGGATAGGGGATTGTATAGGATAGAGGACAGGAGACGATAGAGGATAGGATAGGATAGAGGATAGGATATGATAGAGGATAGGATAGGATAGAGGATAGCATAGGATAGAGGATAGGATAGGATAGAGGATAGGATAGGTGATTGGATAGGATAGAGGATAGGGTAAGATAGAGGATAGTATAGGATAGAGGATAGATAGGATAGAGGATAGGATAGGATAGAGGATAGGATAGGATAGAGGATAGGATAGGATAGAGGATAGGATAGGATAGAGGATAGGATAGGATAGAGGATAGGATAGGATAGAGGATAGGATAGGATAGAGGATAGGATCGGATAGAGGATAAGATAGGGGATTGGATAGGATAGACAATTGGAGACGATAGAGGATAGGATAGGGGATTGTATAGGATAGAGAATAGGAGACGATAGAGGATAGGATAGGGGATTGTATAGGATAGAGGACAGGAGACGATAGAGGATAGGATAGGATAGAGGATAGGATAGGATAGGATACAGGATAGGATAGGATAGAGGATAGGATAGGATAGAGGATAGTATAGGATAGAGGATAGGATAGGATAGAGGATAGGATAGGATAGAGGAAAGGGTAGGATTGAGGATAGGATAGGATAGAGGAAAGGATAGGATAGAGGATTGGATAGGTGATTGGATAGGATAGAGGATAGGATAAGATAGAGGATAGTATAGGATAGAGGATAGATAGGATAGAGTTTAGTATAGGATAGAGGATAGGATAGGATAGAGGATAGGATAGGGGATTGTATAGGATAGAGGACAGGATACGATAGAGGATAGGATCGGATAGGGGAAAGGATAGGGGATTGGATAGGATAGAGGATAGGAGACGATAGAGGATATTATAGGGGATTGGATATTATAGAGGATAGGAGACGATAGAGGATAGGATAGGGGATTGTATAGGATAGAGGACAGGAGACGATAGAGGATAGGATAGGATAGAGGATAGGATAGGATACAGTATAGGATAGGATAGAGGATAGGATAGGATAGAGGATAGGATAGGATAGAGGATAGGATAGGATAGATTATAGAATAGGATAGAGGATAGGATAAGATAGCGGATAGGATAGGATTGAGGATAGGATAGGATAGAGGAAAGGATAGGATAGAGGATTGGATAGGTTATTGGATAGGATAGAGGATAGGATAGGATAGAGGATAGTATAGGATAGAGGATAGGATAGGATAGAGGATAGGATAGGGGATTGGATAGGATAGAGTATAGGATACGATAGAGGATAGGATCGGATAGAGGATAGGATAGGGGATTGGATAGGATAGACAATTGGAGACGATAGAGGATAGGATAGGGGATTGTATAGGATAGAGAATAGGAGACGATAGAGGATAGGATAGGGGATTGTATAGGATAGAGGACAGGAGACGATAGAGGATAGGATAGGATAGAGGATAGGATAGGATAGGATACAGGATAGGATAGGATAGAGGATAGGATAGGATAGGATACAGGATAGGATAGGATAGAGGATAGGATAGGATAGAGGATAGTATAGGATAGAGGATAGGATAGGATAGAGGATAGGATAGGATAGAGGAAAGGGTAGGATTGAGGATAGGATAGGATAGAGGAAAGGATAGGATAGAGGATTGGATAGGTGATTGGATAGGATAGAGGATAGGATAAGATAGAGGATAGTATAGGATAGAGGATAGATAGGATAGAGTTTAGTATAGGATAGAGGATAGGATAGGATAGAGGATAGGATAGGGGATTGTATAGGATAGAGGACAGGAGACGATAGAGGATAGGATAGGATAGAGGATAGGATAAGATAGAGCATAGGATATGATAGAGGATAGGATAGGATAGAGGATAGCATAGGATAGAGGATAGGATAAGATAGAGGATAGGATAGGATAGAGGATAGGATAGGATAGAGGATAGGATAGGGGATTGTATAGGATAGAGGACAGGAGACGATAGAGGATAGGATAGGATAGAGGATAGGATATGATAGAGGATAGGATAGGATAGAGGATAGCATAGGATAGAGGATAGGATAGGATAGAGGATAGGATAGGTGAATGGATAGGATAGAGGATAGGGTAAGATAGAGGATAGTATAGGATAGAGGATAGATAGGATAGAGGATAGGATAGGATAGAGGATAGGATAGGATAGAGGATAGGATAGGATAGAGGATAGGATAGGATAGAGGATAGGATAGGATAGAGGATAGGATAGGATAGAGGATAGGATCGGATAGAGGATAAGATAGGGGATTGGATAGGATAGACAATTGGAGACGATAGAGGATAGGATAGGGGATTGTATAGGATAGAGAATAGGAGACGATAGAGGATAGGATAGGGGATTGTATAGGATAGAGGACAGGAGACGATAGAGGATAGGATAGGATAGAGGATAGGATAGGATAGGATACAGGATAGGATAGGATAGAGGATAGGATAGGATAGAGGATAGTATAGGATAGAGGATAGGATAGGATAGAGGATAGGATAGGATAGAGGAAAGGGTAGGATTGAGGATAGGATAGGATAGAGGAAAGGATAGGATAGAGGATTGGATAGGTGATTGGATAGGATAGAGGATAGGATAAGATAGAGGATAGTATAGGATAGAGGATAGATAGGATAGAGTTTAGTATAGGATAGAGGATAGGATAGGATAGAGGATAGGATAGGGGATTGTATAGGATAGAGGACAGGAGACGATAGAGGATAGGATAGGATAGAGGATAGGATATGATAGAGGATAGGATAGGATATAGGATACGACAGGATAGATTATAGGATAGGATAGAGGATAGGATAGGGTAGAGGATAGGATCGGATAGAGGATAGGATAGGGGATTGGATAGGATAGAGTATAGGATACGATAGAGGATAGGATCGGATAGGGGAAAGGATAGGGGATTGGATAGGATAGAGGATAGGAGACGATAGAGGATATTATAGGGGATTGGATATTATAGAGGATAGGAGACGATAGAGGATAGGATAGGGGATTGTATAGGATAGAGGACAGGAGACGATAGAGGATAGGATAGGATAGAGGATAGGATAGGATACAGTATAGGATAGGATAGAGGATAGGATAGGATAGAGGATAGGATAGGATAGAGGATAGGATAGGATAGATTATAGAATAGGATAGAGGATAGGATAAGATAGCGGATAGGATAGGATTGAGGATAGGATAGGATAGAGGAAAGGATAGGATAGAGGATTGGATAGGTTATTGGATAGGATAGAGGATAGGATAGGATAGAGGATAGTATAGGATAGAGGATAGGATAGGATAGAGGATAGGATAGGGGATTGGATAGGATAGAGTATAGGATACGATAGAGGATAGGATCGGATAGAGGATAGGATAGGGGATTGGATAGGATAGACAATTGGAGACGATAGAGGATAGGATAGGGGATTGTATAGGATAGAGAATAGGAGACGATAGAGGATAGGATAGGGGATTGTATAGGATAGAGGACAGGAGACGATAGAGGATAGGATAGGATAGAGGATAGGATACAGGATAGGATAGGATAGAGGATAGGATAGGATAGGATACAGGATAGGATAGGATAGAGGATAGGATAGGATAGAGGATAGTATAGGATAGAGGATAGGATAGGATAGAGGATAGGATAGGATAGAGGAAAGGGTAGGATTGAGGATAGGATAGGATAGAGGAAAGGATAGGATAGAGGATTGGATAGGTGATTGGATAGGATAGAGGATAGGATAAGATAGAGGATAGGATAGGATAGAGGATAGGATAGGATAGAGGATAGGATCGGATAGAGGATAAGATAGGGGATTGGATAGGATAGACAATTGGAGACGATAGAGGATAGGATAGGGGATTGTATAGGATAGAGAATAGGAGACGATAGAGGATAGGATAGGGGATTGTATAGGATAGAGGACAGGAGACGATAGAGGATAGGATAGGATAGAGGATAGGATAGGATAGGATACAGGATAGGATAGGATAGAGGATAGGATAGGATAGAGGATAGTATAGGATAGAGGATAGGATAGGATAGAGGATAGGATAGGATAGAGGAAAGGGTAGGATTGAGGATAGGATAGGATAGAGGAAAGGATAGGATAGAGGATTGGATAGGTGATTGGATAGGATAGAGGATAGGATAAGATAGAGGATAGTATAGGATAGAGGATAGATAGGATAGAGTTTAGTATAGGATAGAGGATATTATAGGATAGAGGATAGGATAGGGGATTGTATAGGATAGAGGACAGGAGACGATAGAGGATAGGATAGGATAGAGGATAGGATATGATAGAGGATAGGATAGGATAGAGGATAGCATAGGATAGAGGATAGCATAGGATAGAGGATAGGATAAGATAGAGGATAGGATAGGATAGAGGATAGGATAGGATAGAGGATAGGATAGGATATAGGATACGATAGGATAGATTATAGGATAGGATAGAGGATAGGATAGGGTAGAGGATAGGATCGGATAGAGGATAGGATAGGATAGAGGATAGGATAGGATAGAGGATAGGATAGGATAGAGCATAGGATAGGATAGAGGATAGGATAGGATAGAGGATAGGATAGGATAGAGGATAGGATAGGATAGAGGATAGGATAGGATAGGATAGAGGATAGGATAGGATAGGATAGAGGATAGGATAGGATAGAGGATAGGATAGGATAGAGGATAGGATAGGATAGAGGATAGGATAGGATAGAGGATAGGATAGGATAGAGGATAGGATAGGATAGAGCATAGGATAGGATAGAGGATAGGATAGGATAGAGGATAGGATAGGATAGAGGATAGGATAGGATAGAGGATAGGATAGGATAGGATAGAGGATAGGATAGGATAGGATAGAGGATAGGATAGGATAGAGGATAGGATAGGATAGCGGATATGTTAGGATGGAGTATACGATACGAATGAGGATAGGATAGGGTTGAAGATAGGATAGGATAGGATAGAGGATAGGATAGGATAGAGGATTGGATATGATAGAGGATAGGATCCGATAGAGGATAGGATAGGGGATTGGATAGGATAGAGGATAGGGTAGGATAGAGGATAGGGTAGGATACATGATAGGATAGGATAGAGGATAGGATAGGATAGAGGATATTATAGGATAGAGGATAGGATAGGATAGCGGATAGTATAGGATGGAGTATAGGATAGGATAGCGGAAAGGATAAGATAGAGTATAGAATAGAATAGAGGATAGGATACTATACAGGATTGGATCGGACCGAGGATAGGATAGAGGATCGTATAGGATACGATAGAGGATAGGATAGGATAGAGGATAGGATAGGATTGAGGCTAGGATAGGATAGTGGATAGGGTAGGATAGAGTATGGAATAGGATAGAGGATAGGAGAGGATACAGGATAGGATTGAGGATAGGATAGTATAGAGGATAGGATAGGGTAGAGGATAGGATATAGGATTGGATATTATAGAGGATAGGATTCGATAAAGGGAAGGGTAGGATAGCGGATAGGATAGGATAGAGTACAGAATAGGTTAGAGGACAGGATAGGATAGAGGATAGGATAGGATAGAGGATAGGATAGGATAGAGGATAGGATAGGATAGAGGATAGGATAGGATTGAGGCTAGGATAGGATAGTGGATAGGATAGGATAGAGTATGGAATAGGATAGAGGATAGGAGAGGATACAGGATAGGATAGGATTGAGGATAGGATAGTATAGAGGATAGGATAGGGTAGAGGATAGGATATAGGATTGGATATTATAGAGGATAGGATTCGATAGAGGATAGGGTAGGATAGCGGATAGGATAGGATAGAGTACAGAATAGGATACAGGACAGGTTAGGATAGAGGATAGGATAGGATAGAGGATAGGACAGGATAGAGGATACGATAGAGAATAGGATAGGATAGAGGATAGGATAGGATAGAGTATAGGATATAGGATGGATAGGATAGAGGATAGGATACGATAGAGGATAGGGTAGGATAGAGAATAGGGTAGGATAGAGGATACGATAGGATAGAGGATAGGATAGAGGATAGGATAGAGGATTGGATAGGATAGGATAAGATAGAGGATAGGATAGAGGATTGGATAGGATAGGATAAGATAGAGGATAAGATAGGGGATTGGATAGGATAGCGGATAGGATAGGATAGAGGATAGGATAGAGGATAGGATAGGATAGGGGATAGGATAGGATAGAGGATAGGAAAGGATTGAGGCTAGGATAGGATAGTGGAAAGGATAGGATAGAGGATAGGATAGGATAGAGGATAGGATAGGATAGAGGATAGGATAGGATAGAGGATAGGATAGGATAGAGGATAGGATAGGATAGAGGATAGGATAGGATAGAAGATAGGATAGGATAGAGGATAGGATAGGATAGAGGATAGGATAGGGTAGAGGATAGGATAGGATAGAGGATAGGATAGGATAGAGGATAGGATAGGATAGCGGATAGTATAGGATGGAGTATAGGATAGGATAGCGGAAAGGATAAGATAGAGTATAGAATAGAATAGAGGATAGGATACTATACAGGATTGGATCGGACCGAGGATAGGATAGAGGATCGTATAGGATACGATAGAGGATAGGATAGGATAGAGGATAGGATAGGATTGGGGCTAGGATAGGATAGTGGATAGGATAGGATAGAGTATGGAATAGGATAGAGGATAGGAGAGGATACAGGATAGGATATGATTGAGGATAGGATAGTATAGAGGATAGGATAGGGTAGAGGATAGGATATAGGATTGGATATTATAGAGGATAGGATTCGATAGAGGATAGGGTAGGATAGCGGATAGGATAGGATAGAGTACAGAATAGGATAGAGGACAGGATAGGATAGAGGATAGGATAGGGGATTGGATAGGATAGAGGATAGGAGACGATAGAGGATAGGATAGGGGATTGGATAGGATAGAGGATAGGATAGGGGATTGTATAGGAAAGAGGATAGGATAGGATAGAGGATAGGATAGGATAGAGGCTAGGATATTATAGAGGATAGGATACGATAGAGGATAGGATAGGATTGAGGCTAGAATAGGATAGTGGATAGGATAGGATAGAGGATAGGATAGGATAGGATAGAGGATAGGATAGAGGATAGGATAGGATAGGATAGAGGATAGGATAGAGGATAGGATAGAGGATAGGATAGAGGATAGGATAGAGGATTGGATAGGATAGAGGATATTATAGGATAGGAGATAGGATAGGATAGCGGATAGGTTAGGATGGAGTATAGGATACGAATGAGGATAGGATAGGGTTGAGGATAGGATAGGTGATTGGATAGGATAGAGGATAGGATTGGATAGAGAATAGGATAGAGGATAGGATAGGATAGAGGATAGGATAGAGGATAGGACAGAGGATTGGATAGGATAGAGGATATTATAATGTAGAGGATAGGATAGGACAGAGGATTGGATAGGATAGAGGATATTATAATGTAGAGGATAGGATAGGATAGCGGATATGTTAGGATGGAGTATACGATACGAATGAGGATAGGGTTACGAATCAAATAGGGTTGAAGATAGGATAGGATAGGATAGAGGATAGGATAGGATAGAGGATAGGATAGGATAGAGGATAGGATAGAGGATAGGATAGGATTGAGGATAGGATAGGATAGAGGATAGGATAGGATAGGATAGAGGATAGGATAGGATAGGATAGATGATAGGATAGAGGATACGATAGGATAGAGGATAGGATAGGATAGAGGATAGGATAGGGTAGTGGATAGGATAGGAGAGGGGATAGGATAGGATAGGGGATAGGATAGGATAGAGGATAGGATAGGATAGAGGATAGGATAGGATAGAGGATAGGATAGGATAGAGGATAGGATAGGATAGAGGATAGGATAGGATAGGATAGAGGATAGGATAGAATATAGGATAGAGGATTGGATAGGATAGAGGATATTATAGAATAGAAGATAGGATAGGATAGCGGATAGGTTAGGATGGAGTATAGGATCCGAATGAGGATAGGTTAGAGTTGAGGATAGAATAGGATAGGATAGAGGATAGGATATAGGATTGGATATGATAGAGGATAGGATACGATAGACGATATGATAGGGGATTGGATAGGATAGGATTGAGGATAGGATAGGTTAGAGGCTCGGATATTATAGAGGATAGGATATAATACAAGATATGATAGGATAGATGATATTATAGGATAGAGGACGGGATAGGATAGAGGATACGATCTTATGGATCATAGGATAGGGTAGAGGAAAGTATAGGGTAGTGGAAAGGATAGGATAGAGGATAGGATAGGGGATTGGATAGGATAGAGGATAGGAGACGAAAGAGGATAGGATTGGATAGAGAATAGGATAGAGGATAGGATAGAGGATTGGATAGGATAGAGGATATTATAGGATAGAGGATAGGATAGGATAGCGGATAGGATAGGATGGAGTATAGGATAGAATTGATGATAGGATAGGCTTGAGGATAGGATAGGATAGAGGATAGGAGAGGATAGAGAATAGGATAGGATAGAGGATAGGATAGGATAGAGGATAGGATAGGATAGAGGATAGGATAGAGGATAGGATAGGATAGAGGATAGGATAGGATAGAGGATTGGATAGGATAGGATAAGATAGAGGATAAGATAGGGGATTGGATAGGATAGCGGATAGGATAGGATAGAGGATAGGATAGAGGATAGGATAGGATAGGGGATAGGATAGGATAGAGGATAGGAAAGGATTGAGGCTAGGATAGGATAGTGGAAAGGATAGGATAGAGGATAGGATAGGATAGAGGATAGGATAGGATAGAGGATAGGATAGGATTGAGGCTAGGATAGGATAGTGGATAGGATAGGATAGAGTATGGAATAGGATAGAGGATAGGAGAGGATACAGGATAGGATATGATTGAGGATAGGATAGTATAGAGGATAGGATAGGGTAGAGGATAGGATATAGGATTGGATATTATAGAGGATAGGATTCGATAGAGGATAGGGTAGGATAGCGGATAGGATAGGATAGAGTACAGAATAGGATAGATGACAGGATAGGATAGAGGATAGGATAGGGGATTGGATAGGATAGAGGATAGGATAGGGGATTGTATAGGAAAGAGGATAGGATAGGATAGAGGATAGGATAGGATAGAGGCTAGGATATTATAGAGGATAGGATACGATAGAGGATAGGATAGGATTGAGGCTAGAATAGGATAGTGGATAGGATAGGATAGAGGATAGGATAGGATAGGATAGAGGATAGGATAGAGGATAGGATAGGATAGGATAGAGGATAGGATAGAGGATAGGATAGAGGATAGGATAGAGGATAGGATAGAGGATTGGATAGGATAGAGGATATTATAGGATAGGAGATAGGATAGGATAGCGGATAGGTTAGGATGGAGTATAGGATACGAATGAGGATAGGATAGGGTTGAGGATAGGATAGGTGATTGGATAGGATAGAGGATAGGATTGGATAGAGAATAGGATAGAGGATAGGATAGGATAGAGGATAGGATAGAGGATAGGACAGAGGATTGGATAGGATAGAGGATATTATAATGTAGAGGATAGGATAGGACAGAGGATTGGATAGGATAGAGGATATTATAATGTAGAGGATAGGATAGGATAGCGGATATGTTAGGATGGAGTATACGATACGAATGAGGATAGGGTTACGAATCAAATAGGGTTGAAGATAGGATAGGATAGGATAGAGGATAGGATAGGATAGAGGATAGGATAGGATAGAGGATAGGATAGAGGATAGGATAGGATTGAGGATAGGATAGGATAGAGGATAGGATAGGATAGGATAGAGGATAGGATAGGATAGGATAGATGATAGGATAGAGGATACGATAGGATAGAGGATAGGATAGGATAGAGGATAGGATAGGGTAGTGGATAGGATAGGAGAGGGGATAGGATAGGATAGGGGATAGGATAGGATAGAGGATAGGATAGGATAGAGGATAGGATAGGATAGAGGATAGGATACGATAGACGATATGATAGGGGATTGGATAGGATAGGATTGAGGATAGGATAGGTTAGAGGCTCGGATATTATAGAGGATAGGATATAATACAAGATATGATAGGATAGATGATATTATAGGATAGAGGACGGGATAGGATAGAGGATACGATCTTATGGATCATAGGATAGGGTAGAGGAAAGTATAGGGTAGTGGAAAGGATAGGATAGAGGATAGGATAGGGGATTGGATAGGATAGAGGATAGGAGACGAAAGAGGATAGGATTGGATAGAGAATAGGATAGAGGATAGGATAGAGGATTGGATAGGATAGAGGATATTATAGGATAGAGGATAGGATAGGATAGCGGATAGGATAGGATGGAGTATAGGATAGAATTGATGATAGGATAGGCTTGAGGATAGGATAGGATAGAGGATAGGAGAGGATAGAGGATAGGATAGGATAGAGGATAGGATAGGATAGAGGATAGGATAGGATAGAGGATAGGATAGAGGATAGGATAGGATAGATTATAGGGTAGGATAGAGGATAGGATAGGATTCAGGATAGGATAGGATTGGATATAGAATAGGATAGGATAGAGAATAGGATAGGATAGAGGATAGGATAGGATAGAGGATAGGATAGGATAGAGGTTAGGATAGGATAGAGAATAGGATAGGATAGAGGATAGGCGGGGATAGAGGATGGGATAGAGGATTGGTTAGGATAGAGGATATAATACGGTAGAGGATAGGACACGATAGAGGATAGGATAGGATAGACGATAGGGTAGGATAGAGGATACGATAGGATAGAGGATAGGATAGAGAATAGGATAGAGGATTGGATAGGATAGGATAAGATAGAGGATAGGATAGAGGATTGGATAGGATAGGATAAGATAGAGGATAAGATAGGGGATTGGATAGGATTCAGGATAGGATAGGATTGGATAGAGAATAGGATAGGATAGAGGATAGGATAGGATAGAGGATAGGATAGGATAGAGGATAGGATAGGATAGAGGTTAGGATAGGATACAGGATAGGATAGGATAGAGGATAGGTCGGGATAGAGGATGGGATAGAGGATTGGTTAGGATAGAGGATAGGACACGATAGAGGATAGGATAGGATAGAGGATAGGATAGGATAGGATAAAGGATAGGATAGAGGATAGGACACGATAGAGGATAGGATAGGATAGAGGATAGGATAGGATAGGATAAAGGATAGGATAGAGGATAGGATAGAGGATAGGATAGAGGATAGGATAGAGGATTGGATAGGATAGAGGATATTATAGAATAGAAGATAGGATAGGATAGCGGATAGGTTAGGATGGAGTATAGGATACGAATGAGGATAGGATAGGGTTGAGGATAGGATAGGATAGGATAGAGGATAGGATATAGGATTGGATATGATAGATGATAGGATACGATAGACGATATGATAGGGGATTGGATAGGATAGAGGATAGGATAGGGGATAGGATAGGATAGAGGATAGGATAGGATAGAGGATAGGATAGGATAGAGGATAGGATAGGATAGAGGATAGGATAGGATAGAGGATAGGATAGGATAGAGGATAAGATAGGGGATTGGATAGGATAGAGTATAGGATACGATAGAGGATCGGATAGGATAGAGGATAGGATAGGATAGAGGATAGGATAGGATAGAGGATAGGAGACGATAGAGGATAGGATAGGGGATTGGATAGGATAGAGGATAGGATAGGGGATAGGATAGGATAGAGGATAGGATAGGATAGAGGATAGGATAGGATAGAGGATAGGATAGGATAGAGGATAGGATAGGATAGAGGATAGGATAGGATAGGATAGAGGATAGGATAGGATAGAGGATAGGATAGGATAGGATAGAGGATAGGATAGAATATAGGATAGAGGATTGGATAGGATAGAGGATATTATAGAATAGAAGATAGGATAGGATAGCGGATAGGTTAGGATGGAGTATAGGATCCGAATGAGGATAGGATAGAGTTGAGGATAGAATAGGATAGGATAGAGGATAGGATAGGATAGAGGATAGGATAGGATAGAGGATAGGATAGGATAGAGGATAGGATAGGATAGGATAGAGGATAGGATAGAATATAGGATAGAGGATTGGATAGGATAGAGGATATTATAGAATAGAAGATAGGATAGGATAGCGGATAGGTTAGGATGGAGTATAGGATCCGAATGAGGATAGGATAGAGTTGAGGATAGAATAGGATAGGATAGAGGATAGGATATAGGATTGGATATGATAGAGGATAGGATACGATAGACGATATGATAGGGGATTGGATAGGATAGGATTGAGGATAGGATAGGTTAGAGGCTCGGAAATTATAGAGGATAGGATATAATACAAGATATGATAGGATAGATGATATTATAGGATAGAGGACGGGATAGGATAGAGGATACGATCTTATGGAGGATAGGATATAATAGAGGAAAGTATAGGGTAGTGGAAAGTATAGGATAGAGGATAGGATGGGGGATTGGATAGGATAGAGGATAGGATAGGATTGAGGCTAGGATAGGATAGTGGATAGGATAGGATAGAGGATAGGATAGGATAGGATAGAGGATAGGATAGAGGATAGGATAGAGGATACGATCTTATGGAGGATAGGATATAATAGAGGAAAGTATAGGGTAGTGGAAAGTATAGGATAGAGGATAGGATGGGGGATTGGATAGGATAGAGGATAGGATAGGATTGAGGCTAGGATAGGATAGTGGATAGGATAGGATAGAGGATAGGATAGGATAGGATAGAGGATAGGATAGAGGATAGGATAGAGGATAGGATAGAGGATAGAGGATAAGATAGGGGATTGGATAGGATAGAGTATAGGATTCGAGAGAGGATCGGATAGGATAGAGGATAGAATAGGGGATTGGTTAGGATAGAGGATAGGATAGGGGATTGGATAGGATAGAGGATAGGATAGGGGATTGTATAGGAAAGAGGATATGATAGGATAGAGGATAGGATATTATAGAGGATAGGATCGGATAGAGGATAGGATAGGATAGAGGATAGGATAGGATTGAGGCTAGGATAGGATAGTGGATAGGATAGGATAGAGGATAATATAGGATAGGATAGAGGATAGGATAGAGGATAGGATAGAGGATAGGATAGAGGATAGGATAGAGGATAGGATAGAGGATAGGATAGAGGATAGGATAGAGGATAGGATAGGATAGAGGATAGGATAGGATAGAGGATAGAGGATAGGATAGGATAGAGGATAGGATAGGATAGAGGATAGGATAGGATAGAGGATAGGATAGGATAGAGGATAGGATAGGATAGAGGATTGGATAGGATAGAGGATAGGATAGGATAGAGGATAGGATAGGATAGAGGATAGGATAGGATAGAGGATAGGACAGGATAGAGGATAGGATAGGATAGGATAGAGGATGGGATAGAGGATAGGATAGAGGATAGGATAGAGGATAGGATAGAGGATTGGATAGGATAGAGGATATTATAGAATGGAAGATAGGATAGGATAGCGGATAGGTTAGGATGGAGTATAGGATACGAATGAGGATAGGATAGGGTTGAGGATAGGATAGGATAGGATAGAGGATAGGAGGCGAAAGAGGGTAGGATTGGATAGAGAATAGGATAGAGGGTAGGATAGAGGATAGGATAGGATAGAGGATAGGATAGGATAGAGGATAGGATAAGGATAGGATAGAGGATAGGATAGAGGATTGGATAGGATAGAGGATATTATAGAATGGAAGATAGGATAGGATAGCGGATAGGTTAGGATGGAGTATAGGATACGAATGAGGATAGGATAGGGTTGAGGATAGGATAGGATAGGATAGAGGATAGGAGGCGAAAGAGGATAGGATTGGATAGAGAATAGGATAGAGGGTAGGATAGATGATTGGATAGGATAGAGGATAGGATAGGGGATTGGATAGGATAGAGGATAGGATAGGATTGAGGATAGGATAGGCTAGAGGCTCGGATATTATAGAGGATAGGATATAATACAGGATATGATAGGATAGATGATATTATAGGATAGAGGACGGGATAGGATAGAGGATACGATCTTATGGAGGATATAATAGGATAGAGGAAAGTATAGGGTAGTGGAAAGGATAGGATAGAGGATAGGATAGGATAGAGGATAGGTTAGAGGATTGGATAGGATAGGATAAGATAGAGGATATGATAGAGGATTGGATAGGATAGGATAAGATAGAGGATAAGATAGGGGATTGGATAGGATAGCGGATAGGATAGGATGGAGGATACGATATTATAGAGGATAGGATAGGATAGAGGATAGGATAGGGGATAGGAGACGATAGAGGATAGGATAGGGGATTGGATAGGATAGAGGATAGGATAGAGGATAGGATAGAGGATAGGATAGGATAGAATAATGGGTCGGGATAGAGGATGGGATAGAGGATTGGATAGGATAGAGGATATAATACGATAGAGGCTAGGACACGATAGAGGATAGGATAGGATAGAGGATAGGGTAGGATAGAGGATACGATAGGATAGAGGATAGGTTAGAGGATTGGATAGGATAGGATAAGATAGAGGATATGATAGAGGATTGGATAGGATAGGATAAGATAGAGGATAAGATAGGGGATTGGATAGGATAGCGGATAGGATAGGATGGAGGATACGATATTATAGAGGATAGGATAGGATAGAGGATAGGATAGGGGATTGGATAGGATAGAGGATAGGAGACGATAGAGGATAGGATAGGGGATTGGATAGGATAGAGGATAGGTCGGGATAGTGGATGGGATAGAGGATTGGATAGGATAGAGGATATAATACGATAGAGGATAGGACACGATAGAGGATAGGATAGGATAGAGGATAGGGTAGGATAGAGGATACGATAGGATAGAGGATAGGATAGAGGATAGGATAGAGGATTGGATAGGATAGGATAAGATAGAGGATAGGATAGAGGATTGGATACGATAGAGGATAGGATAGTATTGAGGATAGCATAGGATAGAGGATTGGATCGGACCGAGGATAGGATAGAGGATCGGATAGGATAGAGGATATAATACGATAGATGATAGGATAGGATAGAGGATAGGGTAGGATAGAGGATAGGATAGGATAGAGGATAGGATAGGATAGGATAGCGGATAGGTTAGGATGGAGTATAGGATACGAATGAGGATAGGATAGGGTTGAGGATAGGATAGGATAGGATAGAGGATAGGATATAGGATTGGATATGATAGAGGATAGGATACGATAGACGATATGATAGGGGATAGGATATAATACAGGATATGATAGGATAGATGATATTA
Source organism: Halictus rubicundus (assembly GCF_050948215.1). Taxonomy (NCBI): domain Eukaryota; kingdom Metazoa; phylum Arthropoda; class Insecta; order Hymenoptera; family Halictidae; genus Halictus; species Halictus rubicundus. Next base: position 998,150 of record NW_027488610.1, read on the forward strand.
TAGGATAGAGGACGGGATAGGATAGAGGATACGATCTTATGGAGGATATAATAGGATAGAGGAAAGTATAGGGTAGTGGAAAGGATAGGATAGAGGATAGCATAGGATAGAGGATAGGATAGGATAGAGGTTAGGATAGGATAGAGGATAGGATAGGATAGAGGATAGGTCGGGATAGAGGATGGGATAGAGGATTGGATAGGATAGAGGATATAATACGATAGAGGATATGACACGATAGAGGATAGGATAGGATAGAGGATAGGGTAGGATAGAGGATACGATAGGATAGAGGATAGGTTAGAGGATTGGATAGGATAGGATAAGATAGAGGATAAGATAGGGGATTGGATAGGATAGTGGATAGGATAGGATGGAGGATACGATATTATAGAGGATAGGATAGGATAGAGGATAGGATAGGGGATTGGATAGGATAGAGGTTAGGAGACGATAGAGGATAGGATAGGGGATTGGATAGGATAGAGGATAGGATAGGGGATTGTATAGGAAAGAGGATAGGATAGGATAGAGGATAGGATAGGATAGAGGATAGGATAGGATAGAGGATATAATACGATAGAGGATAGGATAGGATAGAGGATAGGGTAGGATAGAGGATAGGATAGGATAGAGGATAGGATAGGATAGGATAGCGGATAGGTTAGGATGGAGTATAGGATACGAATGAGGATAGGATAGGGTTGAGGATAGGATAGGATAGGATAGAGGATAGGATATTGGATTGGATATGATAGAGGATAGGATACGATACACGATATGATAGGGGATTGGATAGGATAGAGGATAGGATAGGATTGAGGATAGGATAGGTTAGAGGCTCGGATATTATATAGGATAGGATATAATACAAGATATGATAGGATAGATGATATTATAGGATAGAGGACGGGATAGGATAGAGGATACAATCTTATGGAGGATAGGATAGGATAGAGGAAAGTATAGGGTAGTGGAAAGGATAGAATAGAGGATAGGATAGGGGATTGGATAGGATAGAGGATAGGAGGCGAAAGAGGATAGGATAGGATAGAGGATAGGATAGGATTGAGGCTAGGATAGGATAGTGGATAGGATAGGATAGAGGATATGATAGGATAGGATAGAGGATAGGATAGAGGATAGGATAGAGGATAGGATAGAGGATAGGATAGAGGATATTATAGTATAGGAAATAGGATAGGATAGCGGATATGTTAGGATGGAGTATAGGATACGAATGAGGATAGGAAAGGGTTGAGGATAGGATAGGGGATTGGATAGTGTAGAGGATAGGATAGGATAGAGGATAGGATAGAGAATAGGATAGAGGATAGGATAGGGTAGAGGAAAGGATAGGATAGGATAGAGGATAGGATAGAGGATTTAATAGGATAGAGGATATTATAGGGTAGGGGATAGGATAGGATAGCGGATATGTTAGGATGGAGTATACGATACGAATGAGGATAGGATAGGGTTGAATATAGGATAGGATAGGATAGGATAGAGGATAGGATAGGATAGAGGATAGGATAGGATAGAGGATAGGATAGGATAGAGGATAGGATAGGATAGAGGATAGGATAGGACATAGGATAGGATAGAGGATAGGATAGGATAGAGGATAGGATAGGATAGAGGATAGGATAGGATAGAGGATAGGATAGGATAGAGGATAGGATAGGATAGAGGATAGGATAGGATAGAGGATAGGATAGGATAGAGGATAGGATAGGATAGAGGATAGGATAGGATAGAGGATAGGATAGGATAGAGGATAGGATAGGATAGAGGATAGGATAGGATAGAGGATAGGATAGGATAGAGGATAGGATCGGATAGAGGATAGGATAGGGGATTGGATAGGATAGACAATTGGAGACGATAGAGGATAGGATAGGGGATTGTATAGGATAGAGAATAGGAGACGATAGAGGATAGGATAGGGGATTGTATAGGATAGAGGACAGGAGACGATAGAGGATAGGATAGGATAGAGGATAGGATAGGATAGGATACAGGATAGGATAGGATAGAGGATAGGATAGGATAGAGGATAGTATAGGATAGAGGATAGGATAGGATAGAGGATAGGATAGGATAGAGGAAAGGGTAGGATTGAGGATAGGATAGGATAGAGGAAAGGATAGGATAGAGGATTGGATAGGTGATTGGATAGGATAGAGGATAGGATAAGATAGAGGATAGTATAGGATAGAGGATAGATAGGATAGAGTTTAGTATAGGATAGAGGATAGGATAGGATAGAGGATAGGATAGGGGATTGTATAGGATAGAGGACAGGAGACGATAGAGGATAGGATAGGATAGAGGATAGGATATGATAGAGGATAGGATAGGATAGAGGATAGCATAGGATAGAGGATAGCATAGGATAGAGGATAGGATAAGATAGAGGATAGGATAGGATAGAGGATAGGATAGGATAGAGGATAGGATAGGATATAGGATACGATAGGATAGATTATAGGATAGGATAGAGGATAGGATAGGGTAGAGGATAGGATCGGATAGAGGATAGGATAGGGGATTGGATAGGATAGAGTATAGGATACGATAGAGGATAGGATCGGATAGGGGAAAGGATAGGGGATTGGATAGGATAGAGGATAGGAGACGATAGAGGATATTATAGGGGATTGGATAGGATAGAGGATAGGAGACGATAGAGGATAGGATAGGGGATTGTATAGGATAGAGGACAGGAGACGATAGAGGATAGGATAGGATAGAGGATAGGATAGGATACAGTATAGGATAGGATAGAGGATAGGATAGGATAGAGGATAGGATAGGATAGAGGATAGGATAGGATAGATTATAGAATAGGATAGAGGATAGGATAAGATAGCGGATAGGATAGGATTGAGGATAGGATAGGATAGAGGAAAGGATAGGATAGAGGATTGGATAGGTTATTGGATAGGATAGAGGATAGGATAGGATAGAGGATAGTATAGGATAGAGGATAGGATAGGATAGAGGATAGGATAGGGGATTGGATAGGATAGAGTATAGGATACGATAGAGGATAGGATCGGATAGAGGATAGGATAGGGGATTGGATAGGATAGACAATTGGAGACGATAGAGGATAGGATAGGGGATTGTATAGGATAGAGAATAGGAGACGATAGAGGATAGGATAGGGGATTGTATAGGATAGAGGACAGGAGACGATAGAGGATAGGATACGATAGAGGATAGGATAGGATAGGATACAGGATAGGATAGGATAGAGGATAGGATAGGATAGAGGATAGGATAGGATAGGATACAGGATAGGATAGGATAGAGGATAGGATAGGATAGAGGATAGTATAGGATAGAGGATAGGATAGGATAGAGGATAGGATAGGATAGAGGAAAGGGTAGGATTGAGGATAGGATAGGATAGAGGAAAGGATAGGATAGAGGATTGGATAGGTGATTGGATAGGATAGAGGATAGGATAAGATAGAGGATAGTATAGGATAGAGGATAGATAGGATAGAGTTTAGTATAGGATAGAGGATAGGATAGGATAGAGGATAGGATAGGGGATTGTATAGGATAGAGGACAGGAGACGATAGAGGATAGGATAGGATAGAGGATAGGATAGGATAGAGCATAGGATATGATAGAGGATAGGATAGGATAGAGGATAGCATAGGATAGAGGATAGGATAAGATAGAGGATAGGATAGGATAGAGGATAGGATAGGATAGAGGATATAATAGGATATAGGATACGATAGGATAGATTATAGGATAGGATAGAGGATAGGATAGGGTAGAGGATAGGATCGGATAGAGGATATTATAGGGGATTGGATAGGATAGAGGATAGGAGACGATAGAGGATAGGATAGGGGATTGTATAGGATAGAGGACAGGAGACGATAGAGGATAGGATAGGATAGAGGATAGGATAGGATACAGTATAGGATAGGATAGAGGATAGGATAGGATAGAGGATAGGATAGGATAGATTATAGAATAGGATAGAGGATAGGATAAGATAGCGGATAGGATAGGATTGAGGATAGGATAGGATAGAGGAAAGGATAGGATAGAGGATTGGATAGGTTATTGGATAGGATAGAGGATAGGATAGGATAGAGGATAGTATAGGATAGAGGATAGTATGGGATAGAGGATAGGATAGGATAGAGGATAGGATAGGGGATTGGATAGGATAGAGTATAGGATGCGATAGAGGATAGGATCGGATAGAGGATAGGATAGGGGATTGGATAGGATAGACAATTGGAGACGATAGAGGATAGGATAGGGGATTGTATAGGATAGAGAATAGGAGACGATAGAGGATAGGATAGGGGATTGTATAGGATAGAGGACAGGAGACGATAGAGGATAGGATAGGATAGAGGATAGGATAGGATAGGATACAGGATAGGATAGGATAGAGGATAGGATAGGATAGGATAGAGGATAGTATAGGAAAGAGGATAGGATAGGATAGAGGATAGGATAGGATAGAGGAAAGGGTAGGATTGAGGATAGGATAGGATAGAGGAAAGGATAGGATAGAGGATTGGATAGGTGATTGGATAGGATAGAGGATAGGATAAGATAGAGGATAGTATAGGATAGAGGATAGATAGGATAGAGTTTAGGATAGGATAGAGGATAGGATAGGATAGAGGATAGGATAGGGGATTGTATAGGATAGAGGACAGGAGACGATAGAGGATAGGATAGGATAGAGGATAGGATAAGATAGAGCATAGGATATGATAGAGGATAGGATAGGATAGAGGATAGCATAGGATAGAGGATAGGATAAGATAGAGGATAGGATAGGATAGAGGATAGGATAGGATAGAGGATAGGATAGGATATAGGATACGATAGGATAGATTATAGGATAGGATAGAGGATAGGATAGGGTAGAGGATAGGATCGGATAGAGGATAGGATAGGGGATTGGATAGGATAGAGTATAGGATACGATAGAGGATATTATAGGGGATTGGATAGGATAGAGGATAGGAGACGATAGAGGATAGGATAGGGGATTGTATAGGATAGAGGACAGGAGACGATAGAGGATAGGATAGGATAGAGGATAGGATAGGATACAGTATAGGATAGGATAGAGGATAGGATAGGATAGAGGATAGGATAGGATAGATTATAGAATAGGATAGAGGATAGGATAAGATAGCGGATAGGATAGGATTGAGGATAGGATAGGATAGAGGAAAGGATAGGATAGAGGATTGGATAGGTTATTGGATAGGATAGAGGATAGGATAGGATAGAGGATAGTATAGGATAGAGGATAGGATAGGATAGAGGATAGTATGGGATAGAGGATAGGATAGGATAGAGGATAGGATAGGGGATTGGATAGGATAGAGTATAGGATACGATAGAGGATAGGATCGGATAGAGGATAGGATAGGGGATTGGATAGGATAGACAATTGGAGACGATAGAGGATAGGATAGGGGATTGTATAGGATAGAGAATAGGAGACGATAGAGGATAGGATAGGGGATTGTATAGGATAGAGGACAGGAGACGATAGAGGATAGGATAGGATAGAGGATAGGATAGGATAGGATACAGGATAGGATAGGATAGAGGATAGGATAGGATAGAGGATAGTATAGGAAAGAGGATAGGATAGGATAGAGGATAGGATAGGATATAGGAAAGGGTAGGATTGAGGATAGGATAGGATAGAGGAAAGGATAGGATAGAGGATTGGATAGGTGATTGGATAGGAAAGAGGATAGGATAAGATAGAGGATAGTATAGGATAGAGGATAGATAGGATAGAGTTTAGTATAGGATAGAGGATAGGATAGGATAGAGGATAGGATAGGGGATTGTATAGGATAGAGGACAGGAGACGATAGAGGATAGGATAGGATAGAGGATAGGATAAGATAGAGCATAGGATATGATAGAGGATAGGATAGGATAGAGGATAGCATAGGATAGAGGATAGGATAAGATAGAGGATAGGATAGGATAGAGGATAGGATAGGATAGAGGATAGGATAGGATAGGATAGAGGATAGGATAGGATATAGGATACGATAGGATAGATTATAGGATAGGATAGAGGATAGGATAGGGTAGAGGATAGGATCGGATAGACGATAGGATAGGGGATTGGATAGGATAGAGTATAGGATACGATAGAGGATAGGATCGGATAGGGGAAAGGATAGGGGATTGGATAGGATAGAGGATAGGAGACGATAGAGGATATTATAGGGGATTGGATAGGATAGAGGATAGGAGACGATAGAGGATAGGATAGGGGATTGTATAGGATAGAGGACAGGAGACGATAGAGGATAGGATAGGGTAGAGGATAGGATAGGATACAGTATAGGATAGGATAGAGGATAGGATAGGATAGAGTATAGGATAGGATAGAGGATAGGATATTATAGAGGATAGGATAGGATAGAGGATAGGATAGGATAGAGGATAGGATAGGATAGAGAATAAGATAGAGGATAGGATAGGGGATTGTATAGGATAGAGGACAGGAGACGATAGAGGATAGGATAGGATAGAGGATAGGATAGCATACAGTATAGGATAGGATAGAGGATAGGATAGGATAGAGGATAGGATAGGATAGAGGATAGGATAGGATAGAGGATAGGATAGGATAGAGGATAGGATAGGATAGAGGATAGGATAGGATAGTTTATAGAATAGGATAGAGGATAGGATAAGATAGCGGATAGGATAGGATTGAGGATACGATAGGATAGAGGAGAGGATAGGATAGAGGATTGGATAGGTTATTGGATAGGATAGAGGATAGGATAGGATACAGGATAGGATAGGATAGAGGTTAGTATAGGATAGAGGATAGGATAGGATAGAGGATAGGATAGGGGATTGTATAGGATAGAGGGTAGGATAGGATAGCGGATAGGAGAGCATATAGGATTGGATAGGATAGAGGATAGAATAGGATAGAGGATAGGATAGGATAACGGATCGGATAGGATATAGGATTGGATAGGATAGAGGATAGGATACGATAGAGGATAGGATAGGATAGAGGATAGGATAGGGGATTGGATAGGATAGAGGATAGGATAGGATATAGGATAGGATAGGATAGATTATAGGATAGGATAGAGGATAGGATAGGATAGAGGATAGGATAGGATAGATAATAGGATAGGATCGAGTATAGGATAGGATAGAGGATAGGATAGGATAGAGGATAGGATAGGATAGATAATAGGATAGGATCGAGTATAGAATAGGATACAGGATAGGATAGGATAGAGGATAGGATAGGATAGAGGATAGTATAGGATAGAGGATAGGATAGGATAGAGGATAGGATAGGATAGAGGAAAGGGTAGGATTGAGGATAGGATAGAATAGAGGAAAGGATAGGATAGAGGATTGGATAGGTGATTGGATAGGATAGAGGATAGGATAAGATAGAGGATAGTATAGGATAGAGGATAGATAGGATAGAGTTTAGTATAGGATAGAGGATAGGATAGGATAGAGGATAGGATAGGGGATTGTATAGGATAGAGGACAGGAGACGATAGAGGATAGGATAGGATAGAGGATAGGATAAGATAGAGCATAGGATATGATAGAGGATAGGATAGGATAGAGGATAGCATAGGATAGAGGATAGAATAAGATAGAGGATAGGATAGGATAGAGGATAGGATAGGATAGAGGATAGGATTGGATATAGGATAGGATAGGATAGGATAGAGGATAGTATAGGAAAGAGGATAGGATAGGATAGAGGATAGGATAGGATAGAGGAAAGGGTAGGATTGAGGATAGGATAGGATAGAGGAAAGGATAGGATAGAGGATTGGATAGGTGATTGGATAGGAAAGAGGATAGGATAAGATAGAGGATAGTATAGGATAGAGGATAGATAGGATAGAGTTTAGTATAGGATAGAGGATAGGATAGGATAGAGGATAGGATAGGGGATTGTATAGGATAGAGGACAGGAGACGATAGAGGATAGGATAGGATAGAGGATAGGATAAGATAGAGCATAGGATATGATAGAGGATAGGATAGGATAGAGGATAGCATAGGATAGAGGATAGGATAAGATAGAGGATAGGATAGGATAGAGGATAGGATAGGATAGAGGATAGGATAGGATAGGATAGAGGATAGGATAGGATATAGGATACGATAGGATAGATTATAGGATAGGATAGAGGATAGGATAGGGTAGAGGATAGGATCGGATAGACGATAGGATAGGGGATTGGATAGGATAGAGTATAGGATACGATAGAGGATAGGATCGGATAGGGGAAAGGATAGGGGATTGGATAGGATAGAGGATAGGAGACGATAGAGGATATTATAGGGGATTGGATAGGATAGAGGATAGGAGACGATAGAGGATAGGATAGGGGATTGTATAGGATAGAGGACAGGAGACGATAGAGGATAGGATAGGGTAGAGGATAGGATAGGATACAGTATAGGATAGGATAGAGGATAGGATAGGATAGAGTATAGGATAGGATAGAGGATAGGATATTATAGAGGATAGGATAGGATAGAGGATAGGATAGGATAGAGGATAGGATAGGATAGAGAATAGGATAGAGGATAGGATAGGGGATTGTATAGGATAGAGGACAGGAGACGATAGAGGATAGGATAGGATAGAGGATAGGATAGCATACAGTATAGGATAGGATAGAGGATAGGATAGGATAGAGGATAGGATAGGATAGAGGATAGGATAGGATAGAGGATAGGATAGGATAGAGGATAGGATAGGATAGAGGATAGGATAGGATAGAGGATAGGATAGGATAGAGGATAGGATAGGATAGAGGATAGGATAGGATAGATTATAGAATAGGATAGAGGATAGGATAAGATAGCGGATAGGATAGGATTGAGGATACGATAGGATAGAGGAGAGGATAGGATAGAGGATTGGATAGGTTATTGGATAGGATAGAGGATAGGATAGGATACAGGATAGGATAGGATAGAGGTTAGTATAGGATAGAGGATAGGATAGGATAGAGGATAGGATAGGGGATTGTATAGGATAGAGGGTAGGATAGGATAGCGGATAGGAGAGCATATAGGATTGGATAGGATAGAGGATAGAATAGGATAGAGGATAGGATAGGATAACGGATCGGATAGGATATAGGATTGGATAGGATAGAGGATAGGATACGATAGAGGATAGGATAGGATAGAGGATAGGATAGGGGATTGGATAGGATAGAGGATAGGATAGGATATAGGATAGGATAGGATAGATTATAGGATAGGATAGAGGATAGGATAGGATAGAGGATAGGATAGGATAGATAATAGGATAGGATCGAGTATAGGATAGGATAGAGGATAGGATAGGATAGAGGATAGGATAGGATAGATAATAGGATAGGATCGAGTATAGAATAGGATACAGGATAGGATAGGATAGAGGATAGGATAGGATAGAGGATAGTATAGGATAGAGGATAGGATAGGATAGAGGATAGGATAGGATAG